>NC_139226.1:132722718-133160218 GCF_055691185.1 Crinia signifera | reverse complement strand
CTTGAAGCAAACACCAACGCGTTTCGAACCTTGTTGGTCCTTCCTCAGGGTGTAGATAAATTAAAATAAGATCCTGGGGGGGTTTATAGACCCTAAAGCCTCCAGGATTATCCTAAAACCCGGCATATTCCACATCCATCTGTTCCTCACTAAACCTATTTCCAACATATAAAATCCTACAGTAATCCTAAAAACACATTATTAACAAAAGTTCCAAACACAAGCATCTTACCGCTATATAATAAATCGCATCAGATGAGGTATATCCACAATATAACGCTAAGTCATAACAGTCCGGATTTTCGCATTAGCCTATGTCATTACACAGTTGCGGATCCCCACTTCCGGGGGCAGACGTTACTTCCGCTAAGTGGAACGCATATGCGTTTCACTAGATCCAGGCGTCACTTCCGCTAGATGTATCGCGGAATCCCTCTGGCTGGAAACATATACGTGCGTTTTCTCCAGCGGCCGGACAGTATTTCCGCCCTGTGGGACGCATATGCGTGTCACCCATATCTCACGTTACTTCCGGCTTGTATATTTCAGTCTCTGAAGCGCAAGCTGAATGGTTGCCAAGGATACCAATACGATCTTCCGGTATCCATAGGACGGAGCGCATCTGTTCAATACTAGATTCTAAGTATACATAGCGATAATGTAGCGGCCATCTTATCCACATGTAAAAATATATAAAAAAAGAGGTATTAGTCATAATATATCAACCGCAAAAGTCTGATAATTACATTTACATTTCTCCTGTAAATGTAATTATCAGACTTTTGCGGTTGATATATTATGACTAATACCTCTTTTTTTATATATTTTTACATGTGGATAAGATGGCCGCTACATTATCGCTATGTATACTTAGAATCTAGTATTGAACAGATGCGCTCCGTCCTATGGATACCGGAAGATCGTATTGGTATCCTTGGCAACCATTCAGCTTGCGCTTCAGAGACTGAAATATACAAGCCGGAAGTAACGTGAGATATGGGTGACACGCATATGCGTCCCACAGGGCGGAAATACTGTCCGGCCGCTGGAGAAAACGCACGTATATGTTTCCAGCCAGAGGGATTCCGCGATACATCTAGCGGAAGTGACGCCTGGATCTAGTGAAACGCATATGCGTTCCACTTAGCGGAAGTAACGTCTGCCCCCGGAAGTGGGGATCCGCAACTGTGTAATGACATAGGCTAATGCGAAAATCCGGACTGTTATGACTTAGCGTTATATTGTGGATATACCTCATCTGATGCGATTTATTATATAGCGGTAAGATGCTTGTGTTTGGAACTTTTGTTAATAATGTGTTTTTAGGATTACTGTAGGATTTTATATGTTGGAAATAGGTTTAGTGAGGAACAGATGGATGTGGAATATGCCGGGTTTTAGGATAATCCTGGAGGCTTTAGGGTCTATAAACCCCCCCAGGATCTTATTTTAATTTATCTACACCCTGAGGAAGGACCAACAAGGTTCGAAACGCGTTGGTGTTTGCTTCAAGATTTTATCCAGGACTCCAAGACACCAACCTTTGTAACATCTGTGGACTTACTGCCTCGAATTGGCCCCCATTCCGGATGAGGGTTTTTTGACGTGGCTGTATTTTGGTTGTTTCTGGAGTATCCTGTTTTATATAATAAATGTTACCCCTTTTATTCTGAACAAGTCTTGTATCCCGGTGCATACGTCCATCGACCAAAGAAACCTTTGGATGTACATAGGGCTTCGTCCCTAGGTGAGTCTATTTCCAATTGTGCCTTTTATCTGATGTTCCATTGAAAGATACCTTTATGTGAACCTCTCCTAGCTGGTCTAGGTGAGTTGGAGTGGTGACTGATTGGGTCACTTTAATATTATCATAAGCTGACGATAATCAGGAGACTGTTCTCTCTTTTTTCCGGTGTCCCGAAAAATAAACCTTGGAGGTTTTAAAGGCCGAAAGAAGAGAAAATTTACTGAGAAAAGATCCTGTGAATTAGCGCTGTGGGGATCCACTCCTTGTCGTGTTGTAGTGGCAGGAAGGTGTCTATAAGGGTGGGGCACAGCATTAGGGGGTGCCCGTGCACCCCTAACACTCAATGTGCGCACACCTATGATATAAATATATAGATATATATTTACTATATCCTAAAATGTACTTTTTTAACACAGAAATCAAACTGTTTAAGAATTAAGGCTGCTAAAACCCCTAAAGGTGGCCCTCTGCCAGGTGGGGGAAGTGGATTTGCTGTAAATACAATTGTTGTTTTGGAGTGCGCTCTATGATAAACGGCGTCAATGCCTCTTAGTGCACTCCTAATGCTCAAGTGAAATATTTGGCTGACACCTTAAGATAATTCATTATAAACTTCAATTTTTAGACATTCGGATAACAGTTTATTAAAAAAATCTCACGATGATAACATTCAAAAAATAAAACACGATGAAATATTACACATGTGGTTTAATTCTTGAATTATTTTTGTTACAATGTCCTTCTTCTTGTAACACTGTATATACTTCGATCGGGTACAACCACTCTGGGTTAACCTTAGGAGTTTCCTCCAATAAGGACTTGATCATCGACACTTTTTAGGATGTCATATGAATAGAATGCCTTCTTGTTTTCAAAGTGAAACTGTTGTCAGTCATCAAATGCATCACTGTGGGCTGACGGAGAGGGAATTAGGGGCTTCCTCTCTGAAAAATAAAGGGAATTAGTAGCCCAAAGGCTGCTATAAGGCAATGCCATCTAGAGATGGCATTATCCTATCAGTGCCAAGGGAATGCTCCAAATTCCAGGGCTTAGTAAATCTGACAATAGAGGAGCCTGAGAGAAAACTATACGGAATGGGGGCTGCTTTCAGAAATAAGGGGAACACAGCAGCGAGACATTTATTATAATTTCCCCATAGTATATTCATGGTGAGCCTTAAAAAATATATTGGTATCCCCTAAACATGGCTGTTTTAAGGGAATATCCCACAAATATTATTTGATAACTAGGCCCATAAAATATATGTTAGAGATCATGGGGTATATGCAATGCGTGTCGAAACTGCCGTCTTGCCGAAATGGTCTGTTTTCGACATAAAAAGATCGGAAGGGATTCCGATCTATTCAGTGCTATCTTTTTTTTTTTTTGGCAGGTCAAAAAGTTTCGACCTGCCGAAAACCGGGTGGATTGCCGGAATAGCCTTTGATCCCCTGCTTTTGACGGAAACGTAGCCACAACCAAAAGTTTTGGGGTGTGTTTCCGTCAATCTCAATCTGAGATAAAAATAGATGCCGGATTGAGGCAGGGAAGACGGCACTGGGTGAGCAGCAGCAGCTTACATGGCGCCATCCTTCTGTCTGCCGCCACCTGCACCCTCCTGCCAACGCCCGCACCCTCCCATACCCACCCGCCGACTCCCACACCCACCACCGCTGGGCCAGGTGAGAGCGTGAACAACCCCTGAGAATTGAGTTTCCTCCCCTATAGTAATAGGTAGGGGACCCAGTCATGCAATATTTTTTTTGGGGGGGGGGGGGGGGGTTGATATTTTTGTGGAGCAGATTTCCATAATGTACTTGTTTTGAAAAGTCTTATGTAGTGTTCACATACTCCTTATAAGTCATTTATGTCTAGACTCTAAGTACCGGTCCATGTACAGGACATTATGTATGGATATAGCTGAGAAGTGACAATAACACAACTGTTATATCTTGAGGACAGAGACATTTCTGCAATTACTGAGCCATAAATGAGTATTGACGTCTCACACTTAGATGCTGTACTGTTGGCTGCACGTCAACTAAATCTGGATCACACCAACTTCTGCAGGAGAAAAAAAAAGAAACCGTTTTATAATGGAAATATAATATATGACACTTAAATAAAGAACGGACTTGGAATAGGCAGCAGCAGCAGCAATGAGTTAAGCAAAGAGATCATTATCAGCTTTAAGCATTTCCTACCAGACATTCGGAATGTAATTTTATGAACAGCCTTTAGCCAATCACATTCATTCTCGCAGTTGATTCACATCAGTTTTCTCATCATATATCTTGATGTCAGAACAGCACTATTGTTAAAAGAAATTAGACTATACGTATATATTATATGCGCCGTAGCGCCAAATTTTGCGCCCGCCGCAAAATGTTGGCACCCTCTCTGCCCCCTATCTTCCCCCTGTCTTACCTGTCCGCGTTCGTGGCCGGGAGTTGGGACCGCAGTTCTACTTCCTAGCCTCCTCTGGGCTGTGAGTCCTTAAGACAAAATGTCTCTCAAAAAATGGCCGCCCCCTTACAGCAGACCGTTTTGAAGGATGCTAGAGGAGGCTGCTGCTGCCCCCTCTAGCTAATCCTAAATACTGTCTGCTGTAAGGGGGTGGCCATTTTTTAGGGATATTTTGTCATAAGTAGGTAGGAGGAGGCTAGGAGCACCGGGACGCAGACAAAGTAGGTCCCGGCTCCCAGCCATGAACGCGGCATAGCTACCGCATACCCCGGTGCCCACATTACTCAGCACCTCCCCACCACCGTGAGATTTGCCGCACGGTGGCTACGCCACTGTATATACTGATGTCACATTTGAAATAGTGTCAGATTGTAGTATGCGAGCATATCCCAGGATAGTAATATAGACATCTGCCATCTTACATCATGACACTACTAGAAAACACTTTATCAAGGGTTTAACAAAACATTGAATGGAATAAAAGAGTAGAAATGTCAGCACAAGACAAATTGGGGGAAATTTACTAAAGGAAATTTGTAAAAAATAGGTGTATTTGTATCCAGAAATACACTTATTTTTGACATTTACTATCCTGAAAATACGGCAATTCATATTCGTATTGATAGCAAATCAATACGAATTGCCGTATTTTCGGGATAGTAAATGTCAAAAATAAGTGCATTTCTGGATACAAATACACCTATTTTTTTTACAAATTCCCTTTAGTAAATTTCCCCCATTATCTTCCATAGATAATTTGTTGGATCGGACAATAAATACAGAAACCAATCAAATTCCTTTTTAGTGCAATGCAAGCTATGACAAATAGAGAAACAAAAGTGGCCGTAGTGTCATTTCTAGACAAAATGGCCGCCAGTGGGAACATTGATATTTTTAAATTGTAGGCTTATAAGAAACATTAGCTCCTGATTGGCTGCCCATCCATTAGCACTTATTGGCTGGTGTCCGGCATTACATTTGAAATGCCAGACTGGTGTCTAAGTATCATAACGCTGCCACCAGGGCCCCATACAATTGCATGGCTCACCCGCTGCAAGATATGGCTCTGGCTTGGTAAACCACTCATGTAATAACTGTTTTTAGGCAGGTGCTTGGTATGACCCATGGGAGTATGTTTGCAGCTATTGGAATGCAGCATTGAGATTGTAGCCAATGTATGAACCTAAAACATTACAATCTGCAAAACTCATATTGCAGTGCGAATTTTCACAGAGATGCACGAGTATCTGACCAGTATAAACAAAGATATTCATTAACAGCATACAGTCAAAGATATCAATGATAACACCTCCAGAATATAAGAAACCAGGGCAAGGTAAAAGAGAAACAGTAGTAAATTAAGTAGCAAAGCAACCTCAGATCCAGACTATAAATGCTCAACGATGCAGGCAAAGAATATGCCCAGGGCAGTGGTTCCCAAACTTTTTGAATCACGGCACCCTTCAGTATGAGAGTATTTTTCACGGCACCCCTAGGCCAAAAGTTTGTTACTGAGAATTTCAGAAAAAAATATATAAAATTAAATAAGTTGTGATTTTTATCCTTAGGTCCAGTTATGCAGCGAGGAACATGATTCACTTCTGTTTATACATATATTTTATAATTGGAAGCCACAAGCACTAATTTTGCCTATTTTTTAAATTGGTTCTGGACCACCAACTTGAAGCACCGTTGCAAGTGCTACGAGGCACCCCAGGGAGCCTAGGCGCACAGTTTGGGAACCACTGGCCTAGGGAACAAACATACAGTACACTAGACTAGGTAGTAGGGACATAACAAGGTATGTGTGTGCTATACAACAATGATTGTAAGGGCTCTAACCCAAGTACAGGTTGAGTATCCCTTATCCGAAATGCTCGGGACCACGAGCATTCCGGATAAGGGAATATTCCGTTTTGGAATAATTTTTTTTTAGCCATACTTACCTGCCCCTGGTGGGTCCCCGATGGTCCCTCGTGTCCATGGAGTCCTCCGGCGTCCACGGCAGGCCACCAGCACCATCTCTGGCATCTCCAGCGGTCCCAGGAGTGCTTTGCGCAAGTTTCCAGGCGTGCCGGTGACGTCACCGGCGCGCTCGCGCAAAGCACTCCTGGGACCGCTGGAGACGCCGGAGAGGATGCTGAAGGCCTGCTATGGACGCCGGAGGACTTGGTAAGTATTAAAAGAGGGTTAGGGGGGGGGGAACAATTTTTTTTTTGAATTATTCCAAAAAACCACTGTTTTTGGAATAATTCGGATACGGGATGCCCGGATACGGGATACCCGACCTGTATTACCAAACAGTGATAAAAATCCATACACAGAGTATACAGGAGACTCTCACATAGTTGCAGACTTGTTGGGGCAGTGGGCCATGCAGGCCAGGGATACAACGTCTTCAGCCAATAAGTGATCAGATTAGCAGAGATGGAGGTGAGCGTTCAGCTAGAGATACTGTATGGGAACAGTGGAAAAACCAGCAACTAATGCCACATACTGGCAGAAGAACAGAACGTGGATACCTTGCAAAATCCCCAACATGTGTAGGTTACATTATATGAAGGAATAAGATACACATACCACATAGGGCTTACTTCTTTGAACGCTGTTTGAAAGCCAGAGCTCTGACTGGTCTATGGAATTATTTGAAAACACTTTTGAAGGGAAAAGGCTTCTTGGTGTATTGGTATCATGTTGACTTCTGGTAGCTGCAGTGCCAGATTAAGCCTTCGGGGGGCCCGGGGTACTTTAGACAGGGGGGGCCCCTTGCACTTGTCATTACTGGCCGCAAACTACATGGGAGAATATTACACTGTCAAAACAGAGTAAAGGCAGAATAAACTTGGTCAATGGGTAACTGCAAGGGATATATATACAAGTGGATGGATTCTGAAAATTGTTTGCAGCAGTAGAATTTGTACAAAGTAATAGATTAGAGGTGGAAATTTTTAGAAAAATCACAAAGTGTAACTTTTGCAGAGTCCAAAGTGTGCCAAATTGTGCCATACATGAAAACCAAGATGTATGTGGACACATCTGTGTATATATATATATATATATATATATATTAATATTACACACACATACTTACCACATGAAAAGCCTGTGTTTGTCCCTCTGCACCTTACTCTGTAGGCGACCTCACAGTCCTAGTGCTGCCTCTGATTAAAAACCCTCCCATGACTAAGCTGCTGCTGTTCTCCATGGGCCTGAGAAGCATGTAATGAGCTCCACCAATCAGAGCTCAGCACAAACCTCTCAGCCTCTGCCCTCTGGTGCAAAGTGTCATGGGACTTAGTCAACTCTCAGTAATGCACAGCACACTTGTGCAATCAGTGTCACTTGGCTCCTGATGCTCAGCACCATTAATCATTGTCACATTGGCAGATAGGTGAAGCTGCAGCACTACCCCACTCCCACACAAAACCTTTAGCTAAAAAAGAAAAAAAAAATACATGCCAACACAGAAATACATGCCTAGCTAGAGGGGGGCCCAGGGGCACTGACCCCTTGTGCCTCCATTATAATCCGGCCCTGGGTAGCTGGACAGCACCTCATCATTTGAAGGCCTATAACTTGGGCTGACCACCTTTGGGGTGAGTTAGATACATTATCAGGACTTGGGGGCGATATATCGTAAATTTACGAGCTTTCCTAAAATTGCCGTAATATTAGTGGTTTAATTTTCTGAGGTGGGATTGGAATTTTAAGAACACTCTGCAGAAAACAGCTGAGAAGGAGAACTAAATAAATATATAAATTGGTTAAAGTTGGGTTGGGTACACTCATTGGGCCCACAAATCATGTAAAAATTGTTTGTGATTTTCTTCCGGTTCCGATGCCGTCCGTGGTCCCATGCGCATCAAATCAGATCCGGAGAGGGTCATTCCTGCCACAAGGATACTTATGGGAAAATGTACGAAGATGGAATGGGTATGAATGGTCTTATTTGTACCCATTCGATGTGAAATCTACAATTAGTGTTTTTACCGTTTGTATTTTGTAGCATTTGTAAAAAAAAAATATGAATGGATACAACGTCGACCATACCACCATTAAAGCCTATTCTTTTCATTGGTACAGGCACATTTACTATTGATTCATACTGGTAAATAGGAATAGGAATCACTAGTAAATACAGATGTCAAATAGTCCATCTTTTCCATTCATATTTCAGCGAAGCTTCTATGGATCAGTCAGATCCGTGCAGACTTCTCAGAGTAAAAAAAGAATATATATATTTTTTAAATGTCATGGGGTCCCTCCCTATGGCTATAACCAGCTCCGGGTTTAAAGAACCGTTCCTGGTTTTAGAAATTGAGGGGACAAAAATGTTGGGGTTCCCCTGGATTTCTAAAACCAGCACCAGGCTCAAGGACTGGTCCTGGTTCCAAAAATATGGGGTACAAAATGAGTAGTATTTTCCCGTATTTTGGCAACCAGGACCAGGCCCAAACACCCAGTAGGGTAATGCCACAACCGGGGGAAACTATTTACACTAGTTCCCTTGGCTAAAGCATTAAACTCCCTGACTGTTCAGCCCAGACAGGGACCCTAGGGGAGTGGGGATCCCCCAATAAAGGGGTCTCCCGCCTCCAGATACCTGCTGTCTGGGCTGAAGCCTGAGGCTGTCCCTGGTGCCCCAGGGCGGTGGGCACCGGGCTGATGTTTTGGTGTAAAAAATAGATATAAAACTATTAACTGTCCGCTGGAGGGAGCAGAGCTAGCTCCCGATCTCTATAGTCCACCCCCGCTGCTGTAGTCGGGCCTGTACTGCTCCCGCTCTCTATAGTCCACCCCCGCTGCTGTAGTCGGGCCTGTGCCGCTCCCGCTCTCTATAGTCCACCCCCGCTGCTGTTGTCGGCCCTGTGCTGCTCCCGCTCTCTATAGTCCACCCCCGCTGCTGTCGTCGGCCCTGTGCCACTCCTGCTCTCTATACTCCATCCCCGCTGCTGTTGTCGGGCCTGTGCCGCTCCCGCTCTCTATAGTCCACCCCCGCTGCTGTAATCGAGCCTGTGCCGCTCCCGCTCTTTATAGTCCACCCCCGCTGCTGTAGTCGGGCCTGTGCCACTCCCGCTCTCTCTATAGTCCACCCCGCTGCTGTAGTCGGGCCTGTGCTGCCCCGCTCTCTATAGTCCACACCCGCTGCTGTAGTTGGGCCTGTGCCGCTCCCGCTCTCTATAGTCCACCCCCGCTGCTGTAGTCCGGCCTGTGCCGCTCCCGCTCTCTATAGTCCACCCCCACTGCTGTAGTCGGGCCTGTGCTGCTCCCGCTCTCTATAGTCCACCCTTGCTGCTGTAGTCAGGCCTGTGCCGCTCCCGCTCTCTATAGTCCACCCCCGCTGCTGTACACGGGTCTCTGCCGCTCCTGCTCTCTATAGTCCACCTTCGCTGCTGTAGTCGGCCTGTGCCACTCCCGCTCTCTATAGTCCACCCCCGCTGCTGTAGCCGGGCCTGTGCCGCTCTCTATAGTCCACCCCCGCTGCTGTAGTCGGGCCTGTGCCGCTCCCGCTCCCGCTCTCTATAGTCCACCCCAGCTGCTGTAGTCGGGCCTGTGCCGCTGCAGCTCTCTATAGTCCACCCCCGCTGCTGTAGTCAGGCCTGTGCCACTCCCACTCTCTAAAGTCCACCCCCGCTGCTGTAGTCAGGCCTGTGCTGTCCCACTCTCTATAGTCCACCCCCGATGCTGTAGTCGGGCCTGTGCTGCTCCCACTCTCTATAATTTACACTTGCTGCTTTAGTCTGGCCTGTGCTGCTCCCACTCTCTATAGTCCACCCCCGCTGCTGTAGTCGGGCCTGTGCTGCTCCCACTCTCTATAGTCCACCCCCGCTGCTGTAGTCAGGCCTGTGCTGCTCCCACTCTCTATAGTCCACCCCCGCTGCTGTAGTCGGGCCTGTGCCGCTCCCGCTCTCTATAGTCCACACCCGCTGCTGTAGTTGGGCCTGTGCCGCTCCCGCTCTCTATAGTCCACCCCCGCTGCTGTAGTCCGGCCTGTGCCGCTCCCGCTCCTTATAGTCCACCCCCACTGCTGTAGTCGGGCCTGTGCTGCTCCCGCTCTCTATAGTCCACCCTTGCTGCTGTAGTCAGGCCTCCACCCCCGCTGCTGTAGCCGGGCCTGTGCCGCTCTCTATAGTCCACCCCCGCTGCTGTAGTCGGGCCTGTGCCGCTCCCACTCCCGCTCTCTATAGTCCACCCCAGCTGCTGTAGTCGGGCCTGTGCCGCTGCAGCTCTCTATAGTCCACCCCCGCTGCTGTAGTCAGGCCTGTGCCACTCCCACTCTCTAAAGTCCACCCCCGCTGCTGTAGTCAGGCCTGTGCTGTCCCACTCTCTATAGTCCACCCCCGATGCTGTAGTCGGGCCTGTGCTGCTCCCACTCTCTATAATTTACACTTGCTGCTTTAGTCTGGCCTGTGCTGCTCCCACTCTCTATAGTCCACCCCCGCTGCTGTAGTCGGGCCTGTGCTGCTCCCACTCTCTATAGTCCACCCTCGCTGCTGTAGTCAGGCCTGTGCTGCTCCCACTCTCTATAGTCCACCCCCGCTGCTGTTGTCGGGACTGTGCCGCTCCCGCTCTCTATAGTCCACCCCCGCTGCTGTAGTCGTGTCTGTGCTGCTCCTGCTCTCTATCGTCCACCCCCGCTGCTGTAGTCCGGCCTGTGCCGCTCCCGCTCTCTATAGTCCACCCCAGCTGCTGTAGTCGGGCCTGTGCCGCTGCAGCTCTCTATAGTCCACCCCCGCTGCTGTAGTCAGGCCTGTGCCACTCCCACTCTCTAAAGTCCACCCCCGCTGCTGTAGTCAGGCCTGTGCTGTCCCACTCTCTATAGTCCACCCCCGATGCTGTAGTCGGGCCTGTGCTGCTCCCACTCTCTATAATTTACACTTGCTGCTTTAGTCTGGCCTGTGCTGCTCCCACTCTCTATAGTCCACCCCCGCTGCTGTAGTCGGGCCTGTGCTGCTCCCACTCTCTATAGTCCACCCCCGCTGCTGTAGTCAGGCCTGTGCTGCTCCCACTCTCTATAGTCCACCCCCGCTGCTGTTGTCGGGACTGTGCCGCTCCCGCTCTCTATAGTCCACCCCCACTGCTGTAGTCGTGTCTGTGCTGCTCCTGCTCTCTATCGTCCACCCGTGCTGCTGTAGTTGGGCCTGTGCTGCAGACTACAGACCCGTCTACTGCCGCTGAGTCCTGGATAATGACTGACAGAGGCTGCCAGAGGAGCTTTGGGTGAAGACTGGGTCCATTTTGAAAGCTGAGACACCTTCCCACACATGGGCTCTGTTGAAAACTCTCAAGGCTCCGAACGCCACTCTATTCAGTGCTTCTATTGGCACTGGCAGCTGCCTGTCTGACAGACACTGTATTAGTGCCGCCTTCTTACATTATATCTTGCTCTTTCACATTGACTTTCATATTTATAATGGGCATCACAGTGTGTGGCATATGTATAATGGGCATCACGGTGTGTGGCGTATGTATAATGGGCATCACGGTGTGTGGAACATGTATAATGGGCATCATGGTGTGTGGCACATGTATAATGAAGCATCACGGTGTGTGGCACATGTATAATGGGCAACACAGTGTGTGGCACATGTATAACGGGCAACACAGTGTGTGGCACATGTATAATAGGGCATCACGGTGTGTGGCATATGTATAATGGGCATCACGGTGTGTGGCATATGTATAATGGGCATCACAGTGTGTGGCACATGTATAATGGGCATCACGGTGTGTGGCACATGTATAATGGGCATCACGGTTTGTGGCACATATATAATAGGGCATCACGGTGTGTGGCATATGTATAATGGACATCACAGTGTGGCACATGTATAATGAGCATCACAGTGTGTGGCACATGTATAATGAGCATCACAGTGTGTGGCACATGTATAATGGGCATCACGGTGTGTTGCATATGTATAATGGGCATCATGGTGTGTGGCATATGTATAATGGGCATCACTGTGTGTGGCATATGTATAATGGGCATCACGGTGTGTGGCACATGTACAATCAGCATCCCGGTGTGTGTGGTATATGTATAATGGGCATCACGGTGTGTGGCATATGTATAATGGGCATCACGGTGTGTGTGGTATATGTATAATGGGCATCACGGTGTGTGGCACATATATAATAAGCATCACGGTGTGTGTGGTATATGTATAATGGGCATCACGGTGTGTAGCACATATATAATCAGCATCACACTGTGTGGTATATGTATAATGGGCATCACGGTGTGTGGCAAATATATAATCAGCATCACACTGTGTGGTATATGTATAATGGGCATCACGGTGTGCGGCATATGTATAATGGGCATCACACTGTGTGGCATATGTATAATGGGCATCACGGTGTGTGTGGCATATGTATAATGGGCATCACGGTGTGTGGTATATGTATAATGGGCATCATGGTGTGTGGCATATGTATAATGGGCATCACGTGTGTGGCATATATATAATGGAGCATCACGGTGTGTGTCATATGTATAATGGGCATCACGGTGTGTGGCATATGTATAATGGGCACCACACTGTGTGGCACATGTATAATGGGCATCACAGTGTGTGGCATATGTATAATGGGCATCACGGTGTGTGACATATGTATAATGGTCACCACACTGTGTGGCACATGTATAATGGGCATCACGGTGTGTGACATATGTATAATGGTCACCACACTGTGTGGCACATGTATAATGGGCATCACGGTGTGTGGCATATGTATAATGGGCATCACGGTGTGTGGCATATGTATAATGGGCATCGCGGTGTGTGGTACATGTATAATGGACATTACGATGTGTGGCATATGTATAATGGGCATCACGGTGTGTGGCATATGTATAATGGGCATCACGGTGTGTGGCATATGTATAATGGACATCACGGTGTGTGGCATATGTATAATGGGCATCGCGGTGTGTGGTACATGTATAATGGACATTACGATGTGTGGCATATGTATAATGGGCATCACGGTGTGTGGCATATGTATAATGGGCATCACGGTGTGTGGCATATGTATAATGGGCATCACGGTGTGTGGCATATGTATAATGGGCATCGCGGTGTGTGGTACATGTATAATGGACATTACGATGTGTGGCATATGTATAATGGGCATCACGGTGTGTGGCATATGTATAATGGGCATCGCGGTGTGTGGTACATGTATAATGGACATTACGATGTGTGGCATATGTATAATGGACATCACGGTGTGTGGCATATGTATAATGGGCATCACGGTGTGTGACATATGTATAATGGGCACCACACTGTGTGGCATATGTATAATGGGCATCACGGTGTATAGCATATGTATAATGGACATCACGGTGTGTGGCATATGTATAATGGCTGCAAATATCATCCAATTATTGATATTTCTTGAAGTGACACGCGTCTCGAGGGAGGTTACACTTTTTTACGATTTTTGACACACCAAGCTGAAAAGGTTATTACCTATCACTGTCATGGCGTAACAGACGGAGCAGGAAACCAGAAACAATGGATCTAATTCAACATGGAACGGTAATCAGGGAATTTGCAAATCAAGCGAATATCAAGTGACTGAGCACAAACAGCTGTTGCTCGTGTATGTGTGGGACCAAATAGAAATAAAAAATCTGTATGTATAGATGTCGCACAGTGGATGCAGTTTGATTGACAGGAAACTGCCATTTAGGGGCATGAAACATGGCATCTTCTGGGTGTGTTTGTAAAAACGCAGGTGTACCCAGGTGTTTTTCATGGGGCCTCTGATGTCATGGATGACCACTTCCTGTCTGATTGTTGAGCAGATTAGTGGAAACCCTAGACTGGCACAGATGGAAAAGATTGTTCATTTTTTTGTGAATGATTCCGTGAATACATCGCTATTTGTGATGCATTCACAATTTTGCTATGGCCATTTTTTCGGTGGTAAGAGATCAGTGCATTGTCTTGCCATTTGAGTTTGCAAGGGGGTGGCAAGGGGATAATATCTAAAAATAGAGTTGTGTCACATTCGCTGGAGTCCAGATGCCAGTGTCCGTGTCTTCCAATAAAAATTACTGGCTTCAGCTTTAGATCGGAAATAGCAATTCTGAGACACCTTAGAACACTATGAGAGTATTTAATTAGCATCAAAAATCCCCCCCTAAATAAAAAAATAAAATAAAAAAAATTGGCTAATAGCATGACAGGAGTAAAATGTCCCAATTTTCAGGTGATAACACATGGAATCTGGGTTAAGTAGCCGGATCGCTTATCTGGTATTTTGCTTTGTACGGGCACCTAAAGCATAATCCTTGAAAATTAATGGCATCAGGGCTAATTGAATAACCCCCAAAGAATGAAGCAGAGGAGAGAAAGGGGGAACATGATCTTACCAAGGCAGGGGCAAACGCAGGATTTTCAGAAGGGGGTTACTACAGATATCTCCAGTTCCCAGAAATAGATTTCTTAGATTTTAATGGAATTAAAAACCAGAGAATTCCACCTACCAAATGGTACTGGGGACTAGGGGATCAGAGTTCAGGAGGCAGAGCAATCTGCCAACCAGTATATAAAACTACATACCAGGTGTGTGGAGCTGGAACAGTAACCAGCTGCTGGAAGGCTGATATCTCTGGTTCTGGGAACAGTAAAGACAAGCTACTAGTGTCCATCAAAGGGGGAGAGTCCCAGCTTTTGGAATATACCCTCAGAAAAACTCTAAGTCCGACAGAAGCTGAAATATCTGACTGGGAATAGCAATTAACAGGCTTGGATGGGGACCACTGCTTTGAAGTCAGATATCTCCGGTTCCCAAGGGCCGATTTTTAATATTCTTGTACCCATGGAAAGAGGGGACCCTCAGCTTTCAGCCTATGACCCTTAGACTCCTGGGGGGTTTTCTGGGTACTCAGAAACCCCCCTGCGTGCGCCACTGCAAGGTCCAGTAGGAAAACATTCTTCAAAGGAAGAGAAACTCGAAGGAAGCTTGAGGGAAAACTACTTCACGGAAAGGGTAGTGAATAGGTGGAATAGCCTCCTATCAGAGGCGGTTGAGGCAAAGATAGTAGAGCAATTTTTATGCATGCTGGGATAGACATAATGACATAATACAAAGAACTAAGGAAAAAATAGAGTTGAGGAAGCCAAAAGGTAAAAAATCTGATGGGGTCTAGTGGTTCTTGTTTTCTGTCGAATACTTTGTAACCAAAAAGGAGCCGTCATTTTGCATGTGTAGAAAAAACAATGAGATAGCCAACTAGCCGAATCACACTCCTGGTGCCTGTGGTCAGTCACATGGATGAGGACTAGGGAAGCCAATCCCAGGGCATTTTTTCAATCCCGGGATTTTGGATTGAAATATGCTCAATCCCGGGATTCCCAGGATCCCGGTATTGGCTTTCCTAAAAAACGCCCTGGCTGCCCCATATTTACTTACATTTGGCAGGTGCAGCTGGGTTGCAGGGTTGCTGGCTGGGTTGACGGGTGGATGGGTTGCCGGGTGGGCGGTCAGTTTTATGCTGCCGGGAGCCAGGAGCCTGACTCCTGGATGGGGGGACCGGGGGTTTATGCTGCTGGCTGGGTGGGCTGGCACGCGGGCGGTGTGGCTTCATACTGCCTCTGCCTGCGCAGCGTGACCTCTGATCTCGTCACGCTGAGAGGTCACGCTGCGCAGTGCTGCTCTGCGGGTGCTCAGACGCTGCACGGCATTAGACTGCACATGTGCAGTCTAATCCCGAAATCCCGGCGTTTTGGGGGCCAAATCCCGGGATCCCGCCGATCCCAATCCCGGGATTGGCCACCCTAATGAGGACTTATCCCAGCATCTCTAGTGATAGAAAGAGGTAACAGCCTCTTGTTCAAATGGCAAAAGAAAAACCCTTGAAATAAGGCTGATATGACTATACTAGGATAGTATTTCAGAGTGCTGCACAGCATAATGATAAAGGTGGTGAGGTGCTAAAATGATAACAGATACATAGATGTGTGTATCATCCATTGCAGGAGAACATGACTTTTAATGCTACGTCACTCTTCATGTTCATGTTTGAAGGATCATATTTACAAGGAAAATACAAATCCCCTTTGATCATTATGTTCTCTCAATTGTTGCTACAACATTTGTATTTGCAAATCACACTAGTATCTCTTCCATAGCTATTTCGAATTTATTGGCCCAAACAACTTGTACTTTATTGCACGTAAAGGTCAGACATGCAGGCGATAGATGTGATTCCAAAGAGGAAACAAAAATAAGATAAAAACACAATGAATGTTGTAAACTTTACACATCACTTTCCATTTGTACACAAATACACAGCGTAACTGCATGCGATCCGATAAATTAAATATCAGGGTTTCTTCGCCAGTACCAGACGCGGGGGGTTCCGCCTTACTTCTGCGGTTCTGTCGCCCCCTGCGGGTGGCCGCTCTCTTCTGCGCTGCCCCGCAGTAGAGGTTGCTTGGCCTAAAGGGGCCTGTTGATTATCATTAAGGTCGTCCGATTTTGATATTGCAAAATCGCTGTCGCTGGTCATATTTGAATTATTCTGGCGGTTGCGGTTTTTGCCCTGTTTTTGTTGCCATGGTTTACGGCGTTGATATCCTGAATCAGGGCGTCTATCGGGTGATCCCCAGTGAGCCACCCATACACCTTATTTTCGTCGTAGTCCATGTCGACAGTTTGTCGCTTATTTCTTTTAAACTTAAGAAGATCTCTCCGATAAGACTCACATTGCTGTTCCAATTTGAGCAATACACTTGCATTGGTGGAGCTGCTGAATACCTCTTTATGATCATCTTGAAATTTGGTGATTTTGGATTTAGTGATCTGTAGTTCTCGCCCAGATTCCTCCACCACTAGGACCATAAGATCCATGGACGCTCTATTTAGGATCCCAATCCATTTACGTACGAATTCTGGATTATGTCGTCCAATAGTGGGGATATTTCTAATACGAAAACCCCTTGGGATTTTATTGGCACGGTAGTAATCTGATAGTGAGGATCCATGTAAATGGAAATCGATTTCTCTCTGCCGTAGCTTGAATAAGTGATGTTGTAGTTCATCAATACTCTGGTCAGCTTGAGCCAAGGCAGGGTCCTCCTCGAATAAAATGTCACTAATTTCAGCAGCTGTAAAAGTAAACTTTTCCCCGATGGGTACAGACATATTCACGCATCCCGGTATATCCTGAGACGCCAATGCTCCTGCTGTATCCATGGTGACACCGGACAATTCAGCAAAGGGCAGCAGAAAGATAGTGCTGTATGCAGATAAGCAAATAATCAAATGCAGATAGGTGCCATATATATATATATATATATATATATATATATATATATATATATATATATATATATGTGTGTGTCATATATATATATATATATATATATATATATATATATATTATTATTTATATACATTTGGTCTATCTATAATACTTTAACTGACCCGGCATATACTGGGTCACCTCAGGGCCGGCGCCACCACTAGGCAGCTCTAGGCATTTGCCTAGGGCGCCGGCCACTGGAGGGCGGTACTGAGCCGCCGAGGAGACAAGGAAGAAAGCTGCAGCAGCATGCGGGACACCCAGCCAGGAATTCAACCAAGCAGGGAGCTGCCAGGTGAGTCCGTACGCCCCCCGCCCCTCCCTGCATGGAGCCCGTGCTGCCACCCCTGCCGCTCAGCCGCAGAGTGCCCCAGGTGACCCCCCCCCCCGCACACCCCCCCCCTCCACCACTACCGCGCCCGCAATCCCCCTTCCACCCCGGCTGGGTGTCCCGTACTTGCGGCGGGCGGGCGGAGGAGGGGGCGGGTGATTTGTGGGTCGCCTAGGGCAGTGGTTCCCAACCTTTTTTGTCTCCCGTACCCCTTGATTAGGCTTTTCATTTATGAGTACCCCCTCGTGAAATGTTTAGGGGGCGTGGCCTAAAAAGGGGTGTGGCTTAACAGGGGCAAGTCATACTGGCAATGACGAGAAAAAAAAAAGTGCAACCACTTGACCACAATATAAGCTCAGCCCATTCTGCGGACAGCATATAAAATAACAGAACCTTGTCAAATCTCTATTACTGAAACAACAGACATTCAAACGGATCACGTTAGCCTTCCAATAGTGCCAGATACACATATGCCCCCAAAAGTGCCAGATACACATATGCTCCAATGGTGCCAGGTATGCCCGCACAGTGCCAGAAACGGGAATGCCACCACGGTGCCAGGTATGACCCCATGGTACTGGGTATGTGCCCACAGTGCCAACAATGCCCCTACAGTGCCAGCAACAGGTATACCACCATGGTGCCAGCAACAAGTATGCCCCACAGTGCCAGCAATGCCCCACAGTGCCAGTAACAAGTATGCCCCACAGTGCCAGCAATGCCCCACAGTGCCAGTAACAAGTATGCCCCACAGTGCCAACAATGCCCCACAGTGCCAGAAATGCCCCACAGTGCCAGCAACGCCCCACAGTGCCAGCAACAAGTATGCCCCACAGTGCCAGCAATGCCCCACAGTGCCAGTAACAAGTATGCCCCACAGTGCCAACAATGCCCTACAGTGCCAGCAATGCCCCACAGTGCCAGTAACAAGTATGCCCCACAGTGCCAACAATGCCCCACAGTGCCAGCAACAAGTATGCCCCACAGTGCCAGCAATGCCCCACAGTGCCAGCAACAAGTATGCCCCACAGTGCCAGCAATGCCCCCATAGTATTTCCCAGCAGCAGCACACTCACCATTGACGCTGCTGCTGGGGAGAGGACAGTCCAGTGTCCCCCTGCCATGTAGCTGCCGCGCTGCAGTGTGTCAGCGCAGGGGTATTTTGTGTTCCCGGCTGTGACCGTGGTGGACCAGTGGAGGGCGAGTTGAACGCAGGGGGTTTGATATGAGACTTACACGGGAGGATCAGGGCACTGTGAACCAGAGTGTTGGCGCAGACCAGGAACAGGGGCGCGGAGTCTAACCTGCCAGCGGTATTCACCAGGGAGCCCCGCAAGGAGCTTTGGACTTAGCTGCGTCTGACAGGCAGGTCGCGGCCCCCTGCCCTGGCCCTCTGGACGCAGGCTGGGGTGATGACACTTGAACGTGGAGAGTCCCACGAGGGAGGTGCAATCTGGGAATTGCTGAGAGGTGTCGACTTGTGATGTCGACCGTGGTGTCAACAGATGAGGGAAGGCCCCAGGGTACTTGCTGGAAGTATAGGACGAGATGATAAAGTCACTATGAGCACAGCAGGGAGTAGACAACCCCGGAGTCAACAGAGTCTGTCGGCAGTTTTCAGGACCAGGTGGAAAAGTCACTGATGGGCTGAAAAGCCAAATGATGTTTGTAGCGGAAAACCGGCTACTCAACTGCAGGGATGGAATCGCAGGAGTCTTCTGGAGATGGAGAGAACCAGGTAGGTATCGCAGGTGCAGGGGTACGCTGGAGATAGAGACACAGGAGAACCTGGGGATCTCAGAGCCTTGGAAACTTCTCTGACACAGGAGATTCTGGGAACAGGTAACCAACAGCAGGACACTAGGAGAAGGTATCGCTGGAGACTGGATAGCCAGGAGCCTTGGAATTCTCTGTCTCTGGGGTAACCACACAGGAAGCAGAAAGAACATTTGTTCAAGGCAAGGAGGACTCTGGGAAGCTGGCTTATATTCCTCCAGGTGATTGCTTGATTGTCTGCAGCTTGCAGCAGCAGACAGAACCAGGAAGTATGCCTTGAGTTACCTGGGATCATGTGACTGGTGCTGAACTCAGGGAGCTTCACAGGAGTTCTAATCACTGAAAATGCAGAGCAGCTGCAACAGCAGCAGCTAGGAAACAAACAGGCATAGAAACCTCTGGAAATAACTGTGAACCAAGTCAGGTTCATGACACAGTGCTTCTCTCAGGGAAGGAGAGTACAGCACACTGCGTATCTCTTCTTCCCTTCAGTGTGACTGGGCTGCCCGTCAATCAAAGTTCGCGGGCCGGCTCCTGATTGGCTGCCGGCCCGCAAGCTCTGATTGATTGGCGGACGGGCGGCCAGTCACAGGGAAGCACACTGAGGGGTAGGAGAGATGCTCAATGCACTCTCCTCCCCTCCAGCGACCTGTCTGACTGCCGTGGCCGCCATTACAGGCCGGGCCACGGCGTACCCCCCAGCGTGTGGACGCGTACCCCCAGGGGTACGCGTACCACAGGTTGGGAACCGCTGGCCTAGGGAGCTGGAAGGGCTTGCACCGGCCCTGGGTCACCTAAGTGCCCATCTCCGTGCTTTGCTCCGCCCCTCTGGAAACCCCCTTCTGAAAATCCTGCGTTTGCCCCTGGTATGCCATTACATTTCTATAAACCCACCTGCTGAAGTACAGACACGCCCACGTAGTCAGTGGGGTTACAACCAATAATCAAAATAATCCAGGACTACCTTGTGCTTCACTGACAAATAAAGGAATACTGACCACAGGCTGTGTTTGTATGTCACAGTCTCCTTCCTAAATGAAACCATCATTGCAGCATTTTAATAGCTCATAAAAGTGCCACCCACAAATCTGCAGATGTCATCATGTTTTCTGTATAACTGCAGTGACTGCTGACTTCTATCCCAGGCCTGTGCTGCTTTCCAGTGAGGTATGTTGGTACATCACTGATCATCAGCAAATGAGAGTACACTTAGGTCAGTCATTGATATAAAGAGCACCACCATACCTCACTGGAATGCCCAATTCCGTCTGATTTTTGAAGCAAAGCATTGCAGGTCTGTGTCAATCTTGGGAGGGAGACTTCTGTAGAATACTCAGTGTGGTACCCTGATTTCATCTCTGTGTAAACAACAGATGCGTGGCAAATGTCCTCATTGTAGATTGATTTCCTAATATCTTATTTGTCTGTAATTTATTATGAAAGAGGCCAGTAAATAACACACGGATGAATTCTTGATCCAAGTGGCCCCATATTTTCAATAACATCAGTTAGATATTTGGGAGTAGAAAAAGATGGCGTAACTATAAATTTTGTCCCCCTGCCCCCCGCCAAGAAAGTTTATAGTGCCCCCCCATTTTGGTAACACTGGTATCTGAGTGCCAAAACAAGGAACTTATGTGCATCCAATCCTTGTATAAGTTGGTTTGGGTAGAACGTGTATCGGTCAGAAAAGAGGATGATTCTTTCGTACATGGAACTCTGTCTTTAATGTCTAGTCAATAGCTGTAAATAAAGTTATGTGTGCACAGGGGCCGATTGGAAACTAGTGGCCCTGGAAAAATTTCTAAACGGGGCCTCATGTGGGTGGCACCAAATGAAATGTAGGTGGGATCAACACCAAAATAGGCAGAATTAATCCATCACTATACCTGTATGGAAGCTGTTGGTTCCTATACACTCGGTAGTGTAGTGGCCTCCAGACCTTTAAGCTGCTGTGACAAACCACAAATCTTCCCATTTCACATAATACCTCAGCTTCCCCCACTGAGACTGAACACAGACCGCTAAACCTCCCAATAAGAGCTGTTCTTTGCAATGCGCTTCGGTCCCTGGACTTCTGGGTTTGTCTGTATGGTTTTTATTGCGTTTCAGCTTTACCGCATTTCTGCTTTAGTACATACTGCCCAAAATGTTGATATCACTAATGTACATATCTATGCAAAGAAATGTTTTACACTGGAGATTATGAAATCTGTCCACAGGAGATAGATAAAGGGGCGGGGTGTGTGCTTGGCGTCCCAATAGACGGAATCCCGACAGACAGCGTTGTAGCCATGGAGGGTGAACAGTTTTTTTAGTTTTAATTTTTTTATTAATAATTGCTGCTGATGCCGCATGTGGTGTAATTACCGGGAGGAGGGAGGCTAAGCCGCTTGTTTTAGTATCAGGCAGTGTGGATGGACCTGCAGTAGCTGTGCCGGTGGTATGCGTCTGTCAGATGTGAACGGATTGTGCCACATCAGCCAGCCACAAACCATCAGCACCGCCACTACAGAGGCAGCCACACTGCTGGACACCGCAACAAGCGGCTTCGCCTCCCAGCTATACCCAAAAAGTACACCCAGGGTTGCATCGCAGTGCCCCTGTCCCCACTGTCAGAGGTTGCGGCACGCGCCTGCATCCACGTCCCTTACCCACACGCTGGTGTGTCCTGCAACGTAAGTCCCTGTTTAACGCTGTCCCCAGTCATTCTCTGTGGCATGATGTGCATTACTATTCCCCGTGGCCTAGTCGGTGTCCCATGCCAATCCCCAAGCCGGTCTCACACTGCATGGGCGCCGCCATGATACTTGCAGTCACATGTCAGATTCCTCCAATGAATTCCCTGTGACCTTGTTACTCTGACCTGTGCACTTGATCATGTGATCAAGGTGTTCACAGGTATTTCCTGAGGTTAACTGATGCTGCGACTTGTAGCCAATCACAGACAGGCAGGAGGATATAGGTCAGGCCTCTGGGACTTCCTCCTTGCCTTGACCAACTTGTCGGATCCCTGGTCCTCCCCAGAAGTCAGCGTTCTAGGCTCCAGGTTCCCTGTCCCAGAGTTACCTGTGTAGTGCACCTGTGATCTGCTGATGATGATTATACAAGAGCACCCTGGGTAACCATTCACCTGCCAAGTTACCTTTCCAGCTAATAACATC
The DNA here is from genome assembly GCF_055691185.1 of Crinia signifera. Lineage (NCBI taxonomy): Eukaryota > Metazoa > Chordata > Amphibia > Anura > Myobatrachidae > Crinia > Crinia signifera. The sequence continues at coordinate 133,137,407 of NC_139226.1, read as the reverse complement.
CATAGCTTTCAGGAGAAGAGGTCTGAGCTTGACAGCTTCCACCAGCTGAGATCACTATTGACATCCCTCTCCGGCTCCCAGGCTGTCGACATCCCTCTCTGGCTCCCAGGCCGATTCAGTCCACGGCTCCCAGGCCGACACCATCAACAGTTCCGAAGACTACTCAGTACGTGGCTTCCAAGCCAGGAATAAACCACAGTCTCAAGTTCACCAGCACTCAGCCATCACTATCCATCCCTCAGTGATTGGCCAGTTAGGTGTGGGAACTCTTATCATAGGGCCGCGACCTGTACACCAAACGCCGCAAAGTCCAAACCTCCTTACGGAGGGTCCCTGGTGAAAACCGTTGGTGGGGTAAGACTCCGCGCCTCTGTTCAGAGTCATGTCAACTCCCCCACCTAGCTGTGTCCTCAGTGCCCAGTGTTCTCTGAACTGTCCTTACCTCTAACCTCCCACTGGCTCACTGCTGCCACAGTCGGGGACACCAGATACCCGAGCCCTGACACCCACAAAGTTACCCCTAAAGAGAATACCTCCCCCCCTCGGGCCCACTACAGCTTCGCTCTGGTGCCACATGCATCTTGACAGTCTGAAGCGGGTGCTGGTGCACTATGATCCCAAAAATCTACCTCCCCTTCCCCTTGCCCCTCCTCCCCTACAGCTTAGCCCTAAACCTCCCTGCTAGTGCCTAACCCTAGCCTTCCCTAGTCTTCCTACATTGCAGCCTAAACCTACCCTCCCTGCAGCCTAACCCTAAGTCCCTCTGCTAGTGCCTAAACCCAACCCCCACAACCCCACCCTGATGCTAGCCAGCCCCGCATACTTATGTGCGGTATGCTGTGATACCAGCATCTTCATCCTTATCGTCCGTATTCTGAACGCCAGAACCATGTCCTCCGGAATGTTAACCACGTCCCGTGCATCTAATATTTGAGATGAGTGTAAAAGCAGGTTGCACAATATCTAAAAAGAAAGTGTCCTAATTTAATGTTCTGACCTAAATGACCTAATTTTTATTTAAAAATAGATCATAACTGAATTATACAAAATACAGGCAAAACTCGAAAAAGTTCATTTATTTCAGTAATTCAACTTAAAAGGTGAAACTAATATATTATATAGACGCATGTGAAAAAATTGGAGACACTCACCGGACTTGCTTGAAGCTTTTAATGAAACATATTCACCTTAATCCATCAGTGCATAACAGTGGGTACAGGCCTATATAGACTCATTACATGCAAATTGAGATATTTTAAGCCTTTATTTGTTATAATTTTGATGATTATGGCTTATAGCTTATAAAAACCCCAAATTCAAAATTTCATAAACTTAGAATATTACTTAGAATATTAGAAATCAATAAAAAAAATGTAAATACAGAAATTTCGGCCCTATCAAAAGTATAATCATGCATATGTACCAGGGTTGCCGACTTTTAAATGCTCCTCTCCGGGAGAAGCCCGGAGAGGAGACTTTCCTTACCCGATTGGGGGGGGGGGGGGCTTGACTGTGACGTCATTAAGCCCGCCCCCATTACGGGAAATAGGAGAAATGACTGATCTCCATGGAGGGGGCGGGGCTAAAATGTCACGATTGTGCCATTTTAGCTCCGCCCCCTCCTCAGAGACCCGCGGATTGCTGCATTTATATGCCGCGATTCGGGGGGCTCAGGGGGGTCCCCCAGATTCCGGGAGGGTTGCCCACCCTTCCGGGGGGCCGGGAGGGGGACCTAATTTTCGGGAGACTCCCGGGAATTCCGGGAGGGTCGGCAACCCTGATATGTACTCTGGTTTGGGCCCCTTTTGCATGAATTACTGCCTCAATGCGGCGTGGCATGGATGCTACCAGCCTGTGGCATTTCTGAGGTGTTATGGAAGACTTAGCCAGGAGATCAATGTGGCATTGCTGAGGTGTTATTAGCCAGGAGATCTTAACTTCAGTCCTCATACACCACCAACAGGTCTTGTTATTCATTTAATCCTACACGCGTCAGTTAATCCATTTTGCTTGGTCAGTAATTTTACCACACGCATCCACAGACAGAAACTTGTTGAGGGCAGAGCATCCCTAATCTAAGCTATAAAGGGAACCTGTTGGCATCCTAATCCCCCCAAGGGCTCCTATAGAGACAGTAAGGCGTGCATCGACATTTACCGACACTGCCCCTTTGACTGTGTCGACACCATTCCCAGTGGAGCATCCGCTCACACTGTTACTTTGTTATAAATAAATATCTTATTATTTACCTTCCGTCCTCCTGACTGTCATTTAGAAAACATCACCACCCACCCTACACCTCCCCACCACTCATTCCCTATCCTCCCTCCCCCACCCCTCCTCCCAAACCCCCACACCCAACCCCCCCCCCCTTTACCTTCCCTTACTTCGCTCCAATTGATTCACCACAAACACCACACATAGAGTACGCTATCCATCCATTCAATCTATCTGTACGTAAGGGGTTCTGGACAACCCCTAGGATTAAGCAGCACCACGCACACCTAGCAGGTAGAGCGCAATATACCCCCAATTCTGCATAAATGAGCCTCAACCAAAAGCACTGTAGGTGCCAATTAGAAAAGTTTATTCATGGGTCCTCAAACTGCGGCCCTCCAGATGTTGTGAAACTACAAATCCCAGCATGCCTTGCCACAGTTTTGCTATAAGGGAGTGTTAAAACTGTGGCAAGGCATGCTGGGATTTGTAGTTTCACAACATCTGGAGGGCCGCAGTTTGAGGACCCATGTCTGCACATTTGAGTAGTGACCAATTTGACGGGTTTCCACCATTCCTTAGGCTTAGACACAGTTGTAGATCATGGAGTGGAAGGTACTGTAGATGTACACCTTGACATGTGCTTGCTGTTGGAAATGTGTACAGCTTGAGGTTGTAATTTCTGTTCACACCAGTAAGGGCGGGATGTTATAACATCCGCGGCCCCCCTTCGCCGGACATCGCATTTTTAATAACGGCATATGCTATAACATATGCCGTTATTCATGCAAGGGACAGCTCTTGCGGTAAGAGCTGTCCCTTGCGATGCGGTGCCGGCACTGGACTTCCGGGTCTGTGACCCGGGAGTCCATCTGCGCATGCGCAGACCCCGGCGCCGGCCGCAGGGCACGCTGGGAGGGATCCGTGACGGATCCCTCAAACAGCGCTGCGGTAAGAAGCCCATAGGCTTCTGCAGGGATTCGCCAGCTTTAGCTGGCGATTCCCTCCGCAGCGCTGACACTGCGGAGGCGCCATATAGCATATAGAAATGCGGTAGAAACCCCGAAAACGGGGTTTTTACCGCATTTCTGCTATATAGCATCCCGCCCTAAGTGTTCTAAGACGATGAACAACCCAGAAGCTTAACCGGTGAGTCGTTTAAAAAAGGAGCAATGAAAACAGCGGTGTATTCACTGTTGTATACACTGGTTTAATGATGCAGTATCTTAGCATAGTGGTGTGTCATACAGCTCATCAGACGGTATGTGTATGTGGTTTGCCAGTAGCTGTGTAGGGTGCTGGAAGAGTGTTTGTAATCATAGGTGCCACCGGAGATACTGTAAGTGGAACACTACTCTCTCCCCTGTTGTGGCAAGATGAGGCCACTCATACTCAGAACTTAGGTTGGTTTCATCTTGGTACAGGGAACGAAAACTTCCTGGAGGTATAATATGGAGTAGGTTGGCCAGTATCGGGATCGGTGGGATCCTGGGAGTTGGCCCTAAAAATGCCGGGATACTGGGATTCTGAGAGTGATGAAATAACTTCACTATTTTGGAAGACTTGATTGCACTCCACTATGGCACCCAATATAAGGCAGGTTTCTTGTGGTCTAATGACTTGATGGCATGTTAATGCTTGGCAACCCAAGATTTAAAGAGATCAATAATGCGGCATACACACGTGGCGATGTGAGGGCTATTTCTAAGCGATCTAGTCAGATGAAGCACAGATCACTCCGTGTGTATAGCCCCCAGTGACAGTGATGTGCCTTCCCGCTCATCACCATCATCTGCCTAGATTTATACTACATGCAGTATAAATCTAATCATTGCCAGTGTTCTCTCCCCAGAGACCAGTGACCATAACAGATCGCTCAGCAAACATCGCTGGTGCATTACTGTGATCTGTGCTTAACTAGACCACTCAGCACAAAGGCACAGTAGCCCCTTCTGTATGGGGCATTAGAACAGCACTTCACTGTGTTTTCTGTATTCATCAAACTGGTGGCAATATGTAATATTATATGTAATAGTCTGTGGTGGCTATTCAGGATTTATGCAAGTTTTCCTCTATTTTGGGGTTTTCCTTGTAAATGATTGCCACTTCAAAAATATAGACAGACTCACAGGAATTCCTGAACAGCCTCATGCCCACGCCCTGTTTTGCCCCTCTGCCTGCAGTTATAGACTCTGTACACATGCACACAGCATGTAGTCACTGCCAGTGGTATAGCTTCATATGTGGCAGATCCCGTGGCGGATTGGGGGAGTGGCCCCAGCAGGGTCTGTGGTAGGCGCCGCTGGCTGAACTGACAGACGACCCAGCAGTGAGCTCTGAGCTGGTCCCGCCCTGTACATAGCTAATGAGCGGAGACCCTGTGCAGTGCATATTGAATGAGTGGGTCACGCTCCGTGCATATGTAATGAGTGGGTGCCCGCTCATTAGATATGCACGGAGCGGGACCAGCTCAGTGCTCACTACCGCCTTGGTCACCTGTCAGTTCAGCCAGCGGCACCCGTAGTCCCCATCACCTTGCCCCTTCTTGGGGGGGAACAGCTGGGATTGTACTGTACTAAGCCTTGAAAAGTGATAAAGAAACTGGCATTGTACCATTGTCACAGGCGGTGTTTGCAAAATGACAGGAGATAGTTGGTTGGTGGTTTATCACTCTCCATTTAATCACTTTTCAAAACTGTGGGTCAGATTTATTAAGCTCGGTGAAGTGATAAACTGTCTGGTTTTTATCACCGGCCAATCAGCTCCTACCTATGAAGTTACAGGCTTGGTTTGAAAAATGACAGGTGGGAGCTGATTGGCCAGTGATAAAAACCAGACACTTTATCACTTCACCGAGCTTAATAAATCTACCCCTCAGGGTGGCAGCTCTTGATGTCTGCAGCTGCATTGTGTCTGTCTTTGCTCTTCCAGATTTGTATGTGCAGACGGAAAATAATCATTAAACAGCGTCCACCTCTGAATCGGACCCTCGGGCCCTTTGTACTGCATCTGTTGCCAGCATACTGGAATGACAATAGTGTAAGAGTACTGGTGCCCACACTGTTCTTATAAAGCAGTGATGTTCGGCCCTCCAGCTGTTGTTGAACTACACATCCCAGCCGTCTCCACTTCAGGGAGAAGGACAGGGTTAAGGGGGGTGCAGGTAGGCGGTGGGGACCCCGGGTGACCGCCGGAAAGCCGGCGGGGACCCGGGGGAAGCGGTCGGAAGGGGACGCACGCGCATCTTGCAGATGGCGGGTGGCGGGGGATGGCGGTTGGCGTCGCCATCGCCATCACCTGCAAAGACAAGCCCCGCTCCATATGTAGTTTAACAACAGCTGGAGGGCCAAAGGTTCCCCATCCCTGTTATAAAGTATGTACTCCCCTGCTAACACAGTATAGCCCCTGTGATTGCCATTGTTGGGAGGGATAAATAGGGAGGATTCCTAAATCTAGCAAAACGGTTACATTTTTGCCAAATTTAGGTATCTTTTCCCTTTGCTATAAAGGGCTTTTCAACCCTCTTAAATGGGAAATATGGAGCATCCTGACAGGGTCTCCATATGTACCCTAATCTCTCCCACTACCCCCACAACCCTAACCTTTCCCTTGCTGCAGCCTAACCCTCCCCTAAATCTAACCCCCACACCCCACCACCTAACACCCCCACTTAGCAGCCTAGTTTATGGTACTTATGTGATATCTGGGCTCCCGTTTTTCTTATGAGACCGCGTCCGCTCGCCGCGCTTCGGGCACGGTGGCTCGTTGCGCTCGCCACACTATATAAAATCAACTCCATGCGTAGTTGGATAGTAGGGGTATGAAAAATCGGGGTGCATTTAACATGGGAGCCCAGATAATACATAAGTACCTAGTTTATGGTTTCCAGTTTACTCTCCCACTGTTCTTCCCTTCTCCTTAGAATGTACGTGTTCCTGGCCAGAGGTCTTTCTCCCGCTTTGTTCTTCCCATGCACACTCCGTGTCTCCAGGACTCTGCTCCCTTGTTTCCTTCTCTCATCCAGCAACTCTTAGGGGTACTAAACTCAGGGACGTACTAAATACAAAAATGTCATTAAAAACAGGATTTGAGCTGCAAAAAATATCCAAATCTGCAAATATGATTCAATACAGAACCAACTGACAATTACTTCAATATAAAAGATACAGATGTGATACAGAGATTTACAAAGTATCACTTGTATGAACACGAGTACACTGTGCACGTAACCATCCCTGTGAGCAGCTGTTTGCAGAAGCCTGCACAGACCAGTCAGATCTGCCAGGGGACACAGTCAGATCTGCCAGGGGACACAGTCAGATCTGCCAGGGGACACAGTCAGATCTGCCAGGGGACACAGTTCACTGGTCACCGGCCAAAGTATTCACCCTGCTAACTAGTCAGCCCAGGATGGGGATTCCTGGGAAAAGGGTGACACCCCCCCCCCCCCCATTCCCTAATAAACTTACCCCCCCCCCCCCCCCCCCCAACCCAAGACCTGGCCGGAAGCCTTGGACTGTCCCCTGCACGTTTGCCGGTTGGAGCGAGGTCGGTAGCTTTGAGTTTGTCAGATATAAATAATTGTGACTTTTACAGGAGGACTACAGGTCTCAGCAAGCCTCTCACACATGCTGGTACTTGTAGAACTAGCATGCAGGGAATGAAGGGTCTGCTGGTACCCATAGTCCCCCTGGAAAATAAATATTTAAAAGACATAGCACCATAGAAGATAAGACATTAATACATACATATGCTCACTCACATTTACTCACCTTGGGGCCAATTCAGATTTTATCAATCAGTTATCACCCTCCCTTCCTGAGAGAAGGGCCACCCCTGTGCACAGCACACGTGCACAGCACTGCATAAGTCAATACATGCTCAGCACTGAGATGGCCGTCGGGAGATCAGCGGCCCTCCCAATGGCCCTCCCTCCCAATGGCCCTCCCTCCCAATGGCCCGGCCTGCCTGCATTTTTATGTGGCCCTTCCAGAAAACGCTGGGATGCCGACCGACTGTCAATCAGCCAGCGTATGACCTGTAATCACAGACCGGTGCTGGCTGTGGCCGCACGGAGGGCCCGCGCATGCACACTGCGGACTGTGCGCATGTCTTCTGACAATCACCAGGGCTGCGGATTTGCATTAGGGCTAATTGGGCTTCTAGCCTCTGGGCTGAACAGTTCCCTTGTCCAGTTGAATCCAAGCTGAATTTGTATGGTGAGGATGGCCAAATCCAATGTTTGGCAGAAACCCTCGCCATCAGAGGACGGCAAGGATCCCCTTAAATGGTGAGGTTCGCTGCAAATGCAACAAGTCCGCTTCATTTTGTGGCGATCCCCGCCATTTTAATGGGCACACTCTCCTTTTCCACCGCACTGAAAAGAACAAGCCAGGTGGAAACGGCGAGTAAAGGGGAAGAAGTTGGATCCTCTGACGGTGAGCTATCGGCACTGCTCGCCCTCATAGCTCGCCCTCATAGCTCGCCCTCATAGCTCACCATCATAGTTCGCCATCAGAGCACTGAATAGCGCTCTTAGAAATACATCTAAACAGGATTGCACGGGCCCAGGGTGTACCTGTCCTGCGGCTGTGTATATAAAGCTTGCGGCGGCAGCGGGGGGTCCCTGCAGTCAAGAAATAACGAGCGCTATCCGCCTGGCTACGCGGAAGCGCTTCTGTTGTGAAAACACTGGCCGCATGGCGCACGCTGATTGGCTGAATCTTAGCCAATCAGCGTGCGGCCAGTGTTTCCACAACAGAAGCGCTTCCGCGTAGCCAGGCCGATAGCGCTTGTTATTTCTTGACTGCAGGGACCCCCCGCTGCCGCCGCAAGCTTTATATACACAGCCGCAGGACAGGTACCCCCGCGGCACGGGGGGGGGGGGGGGGGGGCGAAATGCCGCCCTCCAGTGGCCGGCGCCCTAGGCAAATGCCTAGATTTGCACGGGCTAACAAATAACATGATTCTATACCTCCCAACTTTCAGACTGCTGAACCCAGGACCCCTGCGTGGGTACTTTTTACCCAGGCCCATGTCTGCTGGAGCAGCCGATGTCCCGCTCCCCCCTTCCCCATGGGGGGAGAGAGATGACAGGCTGCCGCCGCAGAATAAATGTAGGTGTTGGATCTTGAAACACACTTGCGTATCCCCGTATCGATGCTGATCATGTATATACTCTGACAGGGATACGGTCATTGGGTCACCAGCAAGTTGTTAGTCATTAGGTCGACAAGCATTTAGGTTGACATGTGTCTAGGTCAATATGCAGGAAGGTCGACATGAGTCTAGGTTGACATGGGTTAGGTCAACAGGGTCATTAGGTCGACAGTCAAAAGGTTGACATAGGGTTTTTCACTGTTTTTTGAGCCGACATGTGCCGACAGGTGGTATTTCATTTCATACCCTACCGAGCCCAAAGCATAGCGAGCGCAACGAGCCATGTGAGGGGATGCGGTGCACTTTAACCTGTGTCCATGTTGACTGTGTCGATATTTGGATAAAAAAACTGTGAAAACCCCCATGTCGACCTTTTGACTGTCGACCTAACCCACGTCAACCTTATAACACTGTCGACCTAAACACATGTCGACATAAATGCATGTCTACGTAATGGTGTGTAGCTAATGTCTAACAACTTGCTGGTGACTAACTGATCCCCACCCCTCTGGGATATATCATTTTTAGTACGATACTTATTTCATATCATTCCTTTGTGTATTGTACGTAGGATCAGACACCCTGTTGGCAGTGGCGTAACTATGCCTCCGCAGCCCCCGCCGTGGCGGGGAGGCGCAGAGTAACTATGGGCGCCGGGGGGGGGGGGGGGGCTGCGGGGCTATAGTTACCTGCTGCGCTGCTGTCTACTCTGCCCGGCCGCATCTGCGGTCACTGTCCCGTCACTCGCTCCCGGTGCCGGCTCCTGCTGATAATAAAAACTGACACTTAGAAAATGGCTGCCCCCAAATTGCAGACAGTTTTGGCAGCCATTTTCTAAGAGTCACTTTTCATTATCAGCAGGAGCCGGCGCCGGGAGAGACTGGACGGGACAGTGACCGCAGATGCAGCCGCCAGCCGGGCACTCTGTCAGGTTACAGGTATGGGCAGGGGAGGGGAGGGAGAGGGGGAGGGGGGTGCCGAAAAAAGTGCGGGGGGGGGGGGGGCGCAAATTATATAGTTAAGCCAATGCCTGTTGGTATGCAATATTTTGTATGTCTACCTTTTCTCAGCACTGCATGCATTTGCAGGACTTCAGCCGTGTACACACGGAAGCGATAGGGGCTGATATCGCTGGGAATATGGTCGCTGGCGACCGTATTGCCAGTGATGGGAGTGTGCCCCGGCGATAAATCGATGAGTGCGCGCTCCCGTTTTCAGCCCCATTCTAATCGCTGGTTGCGGAGCCCCCGGCAGAGGTTTCTTTTCATCAGCGACCATCTCTTGTCGCCGATGAAAAGGGGGCATTGAGCGATATATCGCTCACTGATACATCGCCCGTCAATATATCGCCCCACCTTTAAGGTGCTCATACACGGTACAATTATTGTATGCCATTTGGAATAGATCATATCACATCGCATACATTTACAATGCAATGAGATCAGGGTTGCCGACTTTCAAAAAATCCTCTCCGGGAGAAGCCCGGAGAGCAATCTTGCATTACGAGTTTTGGGGGCGGGGTTTAACAGTGACGTCATTGAGCCCCGCCCCCATTACGTCAAATAGGCAAAATAACTGATATCCATGGAGGGGGCGGGGCTAAAATGTCACGATTGTGCCGTTTTAGCTCCGCCCCCTCCCCTGAGACCCGCGGATTGCGGCATATAAATGCCGCAATCGGGGGGGCTCAGTGGGGGTCCCCCTGATTCCGGGAGGGTTGCCCACCCTTCCGGGGGCCGGGAGGAAGGACCCGATTTTCGGGAGACTCCCGCAAATTCCGGGAGGGTCGGCAACCCTGAATGAGATGCAATCTAGTACAAAAAGTATGTGCACTTTTTGAACTGTGCGATGAGATGTGTGTGGGAGCGCGCACTCATCACACCTGGGAATTGTACCATGTATGGGCACCTTTATAAATAAAAGTTATTATTATTAATAATAATCATAGTAATACAAAATGTAACTGCATCAGTAAGTTAAGTGAGAAGTTTAGCAACTGGGCATGTTTCAGGGTTGCCTACCTGACCCTCTCCTTCAGGGAGAAAATGCTCTGTTCCTGGACTTCCCTGGTAATGTAGGTCCCCCTCCCGGCCCCCCGGGAAGGTTGGCAATCCTCCCGCTTTTGCCTGGCAGCCCCGCACCCCCCTTCCTTACCGCATACTTGCCTACCTGACCCTCTCCATGAGGGAGAAAATGCTCTGTTCCTGGACTTCCCTGTTAATGTAGGATTGCCAGCACCTGTGGGGAGCTAGGTAATTGATAAGAAAGGTGTTTCACCACAGGTGATGGCAATCCTACATTACCAGGGAAGTCCAGGAACAGAGCATTTTCTCCCTCATGGAAAGGGTCAGGTAGGCAAGTTTGCCTTACCGCACTAATTACCGTTTTTTCACGGGTCCACGGTAAGGGGCGGCACTAAAATGACGCAAACCGCGTCATTTTGCGTCATTTTAGCCCTGCCTCCTACTCGCGGACTGCGAATCATGGCGTTTGCCTGGATTGGGGGTGAGCTTTCAGTCATCAGCCCCGTCCCCGCCCTCTGACTGAAGATCCGGCTTCTCCGGGAGAGGCTATCCGATAGATCGGCAAGTATGAATGTATGATTGCCATCACCTGTGGTGAAACTAGGGTGACCAACTCATCCCTTTAATCCGGGACACATATTAATTACACAGGTTCTGTGGCTGGCTTTCACCTGGTTTTAAACTACCACACCTTAAGACTCCATTTCACCTGGTTTTAAACTGCCACAGAACCTGTGTAATTAATATGTGTCACGGATTAAAGGGATAAGTTGGTCACCCTAGGTGAAACGCCTTTCTTATCAATGACCTAGCTCCCCAGGGTGATGGCAATCATACATTACCAGGGAAGCCCAGGAGCAGAGCATTTTCTCCCTGAAGGAGAGGGTCAGGTAGGCAACCCTGGCATATTTTGTGCAGTAGAGGGGGTCATGTGGGAAGTTCGGTAGTTGGTTCAGTAACAATGGCCTCCATTGCTAAACTATGATTATACTGATATACTCCCAGGTCTGTACTATAGTTAACACTCAAATTAGGGTCTGTATTATACACCTACTGCAGCGCCTCCAACAATTCTGCGCCTGTTTACCAGCTCTGCAATCTGGCAGCTCACAGAGTGTTCCATTCTCTATTTAAACAGAGGCTTCTGCCTGTGCAGGTGTGTCCCATTAAGTGGCTTCTAAATGATAATTGCTTAAGGATGTACACAGCCCCACAGCCCTTTGTTTACTGAAAACATTTGTTAGATATTAGAATTGATGCCAAGAGCTGAGACTGATTCATATTCAGGCAGGTGCTGAATGACAGGAACCTTGGGTTTTCTGCAGAGTCTGAGCTACCTGTGCTGGGTTACTGTATATTGCTGCATTGTGAGTGCAGTCACAGATGCAGCACTCCGTCATTAATCCCCTGCTGTGCCGATGCAGAGATTGACGCAGTCCCTACAGCCAGCATAAACCAGGCAGGATCCACCTAGTAACAGATTTCAACTATTCCTAAATTCCTGGAACAAGTCCATGTTTTAAGGATTGGTCCCTATTTTTTTATATTGAACAACAGCACAATTACTGTATTTGCTGGCGTATAAGACAAGTGGGAGGGTGGTCTTATACGCTGGGTGCACTTATATAACAAACTCTATATTTTGAGTGGAAATGTTGGGGGGTCGTCTTATACGCCGGCAAATACGGTACATATTCTGCATATAAAATGCAGTTCTTATCTCTGTACTACTCTGGGTTTATGTAATTTGGAGATTAAATAATCTGTTGGGGCCAATCCCCGGAATACTGCACCCACTGTCAGATATGGGAGATGTCTGTTTTGCTGCCCATACACCTATGCGATCAGATGCGATGGGACATCGCGATGTGGTGCCCAGTGCAGCACCCGATGTCGCATGCCATCTGCGATGGACATCGGGTGCTGCAGGGTACTTCCTGGCCGGGGACCGGAGCTGTCAGGCTGCGGGACTCAGCAGCGGCCGCATATGACTTTGAAATACTGGACGGCCCTCTGATTGGCCGAGGCCGCTGAGACTGAGAGCTCTCTCAGCCAATCAGCGGCCTCACATTCAGACAGCCACTGATTGGCTGAGAGAGCCAATCAGAGGGCCGTCCCATTTTTAAAGTCATCAGCTGCCACCGCCGAGTCCCGCCGCCTGAAAGCGCCACCGCTCAGGTCCCCAGCTCCCGCTAAGGTACCGGCTCCCACTCCTCATCTCCCGGCGCCGGCTCCGGTCCCCATCCCTGCTCCACTCCCGTTAAGGAACCGGCTCCCGCTCCTCGTCCGCCGCCGCCGGCTTTGGTCTCCATCCCTGCCCCGCTCCCACTAAGGTACTGGCTCCCACTCCTCGTCCGTCGGCTCCAGTCCCCATCCCTGCCCCGCTCCTGCTAAGGTACCATGGCTCAGGATGGCTAGTCATGGCTATCCTATTGTTCTCAGCTGCAATACAATACATAGAACAATAGAGTAGGGGATTAGCAGAGTAATCCAATTACTCACTTAATCCTATTATAGAGAAAGATGGCAGTGGCTCCCACTGTACATTCGACGGCATGCCTGCGCATCGCGTCGAATGTCAGCTTAAAAATGCATGCAATCATTCCATTTATCGGCCAGATGTGTCCGAAATCGAATGATTGTATGCAATATCTCTCATAAGTATGGGCAGCATTTATTTATTTATTAGCAGTTACTTATATAGCGCATACATATTCCGCAGCGCTTTAAAGAGTATAGTTGAACATTCACATCAGTCCCTACCCCAGTGCAGCTTACAATCTATATTCCCTACCACATGTACACACACACAGAGAAATATTAGGGTTAATTTTTTGGGAGCCAATTAACCTACCAGTATATTTTTGGATTGTGGGAGGAAACCGGAGTACCCGGAGAAAACCCACGCAAGTACGGCGAGAATATACAAACTCAACACAGTTAGAGCCATGGTGGGAATGGAACCCATGACCTCAGTGCTGTGAGGCAGTAATGCTAACCACTACACCGTGCGTACTGCCCCGTATATATAACACATGGTGGGGATAGAACCCATGACCTCAGTGCTGTGAGGCAGTAATGCTAACCATTACACCATCCGTACTGCCCCGTATATATAACACATGGTGGGAATAGAACCCATGACCTCAGCGCTGTGAGGCAGTAATGATAACCATTACACCATCCGTACTGCCCCGTATATATAACACATGGTGGGGATAGAACTCATGACCTCATTGCTGTGAGGCAGTAATGCTAACCATTACACCATCCGTACTGCCCCATATATATAACACATGGTGGGGATAGAACCCATGACCTCAGCGCTGTGAGGCAGTAATGCTAACCATTACACCGTGCGTACTGCCCCGTATATATAACACATGGTGGGAATGGAACCCATGACCTCAGTGCTGTGAGGCAGTAATGCTAACCATTACACCATCCGTACTGGCCCCGTATATATAACACATGGTGGGGATAGAACCCATGACCTCAGCGCTGTGAGGCAGTAATGCTAACCATTACACCATCCGTACTGCCCCGTATATATAACACATGGTGGGGATAGAACCCATGACCTCAGCGCCTGTGAGGCAGTAATGCTAACCATTACACCATCCGTACTGCCCCGTATATATATAACACATGGTGGGGATAGAACCCATGACCTCAGTGCTGTGAGGCAGTAATGCTAACCACTACACCGTGCGTACTGCCCCGTATATATAACACATGGTGGGAATGGAACCCATGACCTCAGTGCTGTGAGGCAGTAATGCTAACCATTACACCATCCGTACTGCCCCGTATATATAACACATGGTGGGGATAGAACCCATGACCTCAGTGCTGTGAGGCAGTAATGCTAACCATGACACCATTCGTACTGCCCCGTATATATAACACATGGTGGGAATAGAACCCATGACCTCAGCGCTGTGAGGCAGTAATGATAACCATTACACCATCCGTACTGCCCCGTATATATAACACATGGTGGGGATAGAACCCATGACCTCAGCGCTGTGAGGCAGTAATACTAAGCATCACACCGTCCGTACTGCCCCGTATATATAACACATGGTGGGGATAGAACCCATGACCTCAGCGCTGTGAGGCAGTAATGTAACCATTACACCGTCCGCACTGCCCCGTATATATAACACATGGTGGGGATAGAACTCATGACCTCATTGCTGTGAGGCAGTAATGCTAACCATTACACCATCCGTACTGCCCCATATATATAACACATGGTGGGGATAGAACCCATGACCTCAGCGCTGTGAGGCAGTAATGCTAACCATTACACCGTGCGTACTGCCCCGTATATATAACACATGGTGGGAATGGAACCCATGACCTCAGTGCTGTGAGGCAGTAATGCTAACCATTACACCATCCGTACTGGCCCGTATATATAACACATGGTGGGGATAGAACCCATGACCTCAGCGCTGTGAGGCAGTAATGCTAACCATTACACCATCCGTACTGCCCCGTATATATAACACATGGTGGGGATAGAACCCATGACCTCAGCGCCTGTGAGGCAGTAATGCTAACCATTACACCGTCCGTACTGGCCCGTATATATAACACATGGTGGGAATAGAACCCATGACCTCAGCGCTGTGAGGCAGTAATGCTAACCATTACACCATCCGTACTGCCCAGTATATAACACATGGTGGGGATAGAACCCATGACCTCAGCGCTGTGAGGCAGTAATGCTAACCATTACACCGTCCGTACTGCCCCGTATATATAACACATGGTGGGGATAGAACCCATGACCTCAGTGCTGTGAGGCAGTAATGCTAACCATTACACTATCCGTACTGCCCCGTATATATAACACATGGTGGGGATAGAACCCATGACCTCAGCGCCTGTGAGGCAGTAATGCTAACCATTACACCGTCCGTACTGGCCCGTATATATAACACATGGTGGGGATAGAACCCATGACCTCAGCGCTGTGAGGCAGTAATGCTAACCATTACACCATCCGTACTGCCCTGTATATATAACACATGGTGGGAATAGAACCCATGACCTCAGTGCTGTGAGGCAGTAATACTAACCATTACACCATCTGTACTGCCCCGTATATATAACACATGGTGGGGATAGAACCCATGACCTCAGTGCTGTGAGGCAGTAATACTAACCATTACACCATCCGTACTGCCCCGTATATATAACACATGGTGGGGATAGAACCCATGACCTCAGTGCTGTGAGGCAGTAATGCTAACCATTACACCGTCCGTACTGCCCCGTATATATAACACATGGTGGGGATAGAACCCATGACCTCAGTGCTGTGAGGCAGTAATGTAACCATTACACCGTCCGTACTGCCCCGTATATATAACACATGGTGGGGATAGAACCCATGACCTCAGCGCCTGTGAGGCAGTAATGCTAACCATCACACCGTCCGTACTGCCCCGTATATATAACACATTATGTATTCCTCTACCAAAAATGCGCTCATAATGCGTGAGCAATTCCATCCAATCGCACTGCATGAACTCAACTGTGTATAACTGCTCGGGTGGTGACAGATGAGCAGCGGGGTGGGCAGCAGCTGGCAGCGACGGGTGCTGGGTGGTGTGGCGGTAAGGGTCATTTCTAAGCATGTGCAGATGCGGGGTGCGTGCGCCCATGGCGAACAACTGTACCATTAGCATATGTGTGCGCCCAGTGTTTCATGGGCATTCCCATGACAACGCTGGACATACTGGTGCTAATAGGGCAGTGACGCGGGTGCGGGGAGCAGGCAGCTGACATCACCGGATGATAGCTGCCCGCCCACTTCCCTCGCACACGCACATCTAAGGTTGCTCTGAACAACCACACATCTAAAAAAAAAGGTCGGGGAAATTTTTAATTTTCACCTACTTTGTAGCAATTAAGATGGATGCATTTACTAAGATGGACGATTACAGCCAATCCTCGGTATGAATGACCACGACGGTGATCAGCCATAAACGGGCCAAAAATACAACCTGAGAAGTCGGTAAATTTACTAAGCTGCCAAATTCTCACGATTCTTATTTTCCGATGGTGAAGTCGTTTGTATGTGGCTGCCATGTTTCCCAACAACCAAATACGGATGAGCATGAATCATGAACGGATCGGTCAGATCCGTGCAGGCTTCTTTGTGTAAAAAGAAGTAATTACCTAATTCATTTTTAAAAATGGTGTTGCACCCCCACCAGTATAACCAGCCCCGGGCTCTTTGAGCTGGTCCTGGTTAAAAAAATAAAGGTGACATTGCATTTGGTCCCCTTGTATTTCTGAAACCTGCACCAGGCTCTTGAATTGGTCCTGATTACAAAAATACAGGGGACAACAAAAAGTGGTCCCCTGTATTTTTATGACCAGCACCAGGCTTCAACAGCCAGCGGTGTCATGCCACAGCCAAGGAAAACTTTTATACAAGTTCCCCCGGACAAGACATGATCACCCTGGCTGTGTCCCTGGGGGAGTGGGGACCTCCGAATAAAGGGGTCTCCCTCCCTCCAGGGCACAAAATTATATTGACCTTGTGTGGCCATAATAATACATAATAATATCATAATAATATGAGGCACCAAGAAAAGTCAGAAAGTATCATTTCTAAACATATTTATACAATTGTAAAAAAAAAAGTATGCAAGCAATAGAGATTTATCAAACTGACCCATCAATGTCAGGATTTAGATAATATATTAAGCATATCTGTCTGTTGCACATAAAGGTATAAATTGAATTCCATATGTAAATCATATATTGGGCTGAGTTAAGGGCCCCATACATCAGCAATTAATTGTGACAATTTTCAGATATGGAGATGATTGCCACAATTAATTTTAGATGTGTGGGCTCCCCCTTTTGGCAATCCCAATCAAAATCGCCAATCGATTGCTTAATCAGGTTTTTAAACATGTTTAATAATCTGGTATTATCTGCAGATCGTTTTTATATGTGTGGGCATTCCCAATTCGTCTTCTTCATCTATTTACATTATGAACAGCTGAAATGACAATCGATTGGGCAATTTCCAGATATGAAGATGCAATCTTTAGATGGAAAAATCTGCCGATCGCTGAAATAAATCTGTAATGTGTGGGCAAAGTCAGATAGATTGTAAAATCCATTTATCTGGCCAAAAAATCCCTGTATCTCGAAATCCATAAATTGTGATTGCTGATGTATGGGGCCCATTATACCAGTATAGAGGTCCGGAATGGTATATAGTGGGGGGGAATGGTCATCTGGCACTCCTAGCAAATGCCAGAGGGGCTAATGACCAGGTGGGCCAATATGTTAATCCAGAGAGGAAGTACAGAGAGAGTCGCTGGACTGGCGGGTGGTCTGGAGACTCTTTCTGTGCGCCAATCGGGTCCAGGAGAGAGGGGGGCATCACATAAAGCTATTCCCCTCACTCCTGCATGCTGGGATCAGCAGCGCACGCATCCCGGCACCCAGTCTATCCCTGCCGGTGTATGCACCATATACGTACGGTAAGTCCAGCAGAGGCATAGGAAGTGTAAGAGTAAGCAGTACGTGTTAGTGCTCAGTGCAGTGTCAGTATTACCGTATTTGCACATTTTATTTATTATTTATTTATTGACAGTTTCTTATATAGCGCACACATATTCCGCAGCGCTGCACAGAGAATATTTGAACATTCACATCTGTCCCTGCCCCAGTGGAGCTTACACATAAGCTAAATATACGTCTGGCAGAGGCATAGGAAGAGTAAGGCTGGTTTCACACACTCCGGCTCCTGCCGGACGGCTAAAACCCGTACGGCCAGGGAGCCGTGCAGCACACACTAGTTTATCATGGAGGGGATGGCCACAGCCCGGCAGCCATCCCTTCCAGTGGCGGGATCCGGCTGCAGCCGTGCGGCCGGGCCGTGGCCGTCCCGTGTGAATGGACACAATAGTGTCCATTCACAACTACTGTGTGCGGCACGGCTCCCTGGCCGTGCGGGATTTCACCGTCCGGCAGGAGCCGGAGTGTGTGAAACCAGCCTAAGTGTAAGCAGTATGTGTTATTGCTCAGCGCAGTGCTAGGAATACCCATTAGTTACCTTTATTCAGGAAAATACAGAATAGGGTATGCACTCAGATACAAAATAAATACAAGACCTACAGTACACATCCTCTGATTAACTGTACAATAACGGAATGGGGATCAGCTGTCCTGCAGCAGTATGTAAATGACACTTAAGTGTATCTGAAAAGGTAAATCACAAAGGTGACAAAAAAAGGAAGCACACAAAAAGGTTTTCGGGGCACACTTCACAAATGATTATTATAGAGACTAGGTGATTCATCGCGCCCTACAGGCGCTCTTCACACCGTCGTAAGGGGCTGCGCCCCCTTAATTTGTGAACGTTTGTATATGAGAAATATGGTTAGAATTGTATGAAAGATGCCCTGTATTGCAACTTAGGTGTCCGCGAATCGCGGGAGGGGGGGTCGCGGAGGGTGCCGCGAATTGCAGGAGGGGGGGTCGCGGGGGGTGCCGCGAATTGCAGGAGGGGGGGGGTTGTGGGGGGGTGGATGCTGCGAATCGCGGGAGGGGAGGGATTGCAGAGAATCGCGGGAGGGGGGTCGCGGGGTGGGTTGCCGCAAATCGCGGGAGGGGGGTTACGGGGGCGGGGGTTGCGGCGAATCATGGTAGGGGGGGTCACGGGGTGGGGTGCCGAGAATCGCGGGGGGGTGTGTGTGTGCCGTGAATCGCGGGAGTGGGGGGGGTGGGGGGGGTGTGACGCGAATCGCCACAAGAAAAAATCAACACAGAAAGGTCAACACATGTAAATGTTGACATAAGTGTGCCACTTCATTGGTGTCCATGTCGACACATGACAATGAATATGAAAAAATTAAAAAAATTAAAAATAAATCTTCAAAAACTCATGTCAACCTTTTTCATTGTCGACCATAGCCATGTCAGTGTTTTGCATGTGCCATTTAATCCTGGGGCTGCTGCGAATTGCGGGGGGGGGGGTGCCGCGAATCGCGGGAGGGGGGTCGCAGGGGGGGTGCCGCCAATCGTGCAAGGGGGGGTCGCGGGGGGGTTCTTTTTGCCGCGAATCGCGGGAGGGAGGTCGCGGGGGGGGTGTTTTTTCCGCGAATCGGGTGGGGGTCACGGGGAGGGTTTGCCGCGATTCGCGGGAGGGGGGGGGTCGCGGGGTGGTGGTTATGCCGCGAATTGCGGGAGGGGTCGTGGGGGGGTTCTTTTTGCAGCGAATCGCGGGAGGGGGGGTCGCGGGGGTGTTTTTGCTGCGAATCGCGGTAGGGGGGGTCGCGGGGAGCGGGTGATTTTGCCGCGAATCGCGGGAGGGGGGGGGGGCGCGCGGGGGGGAGGTTTTGCCGCAAATCGCGGGAGGGGGGCGCTCACCTGGTGGCTGTGGAGTAGCAGTGCTGGGCAACATGGGAAGGCAGTGGGTGTCTGGCACTGTCTGTGGGCTCACTGGGCTGGTTCTCTGTCTACCTCCCAACATGACCCTCTCCAGGAGGGACACAATGCTCTGTTTCTAGACTTCCCCTTAATGTATGATTGCCATCACCTGTTTTAAACAGGTTAATTTCTCAGAACGGTGTTCAGCACAGATGAAGGCAATCACACATTAAGAGGAAAGTCCAGGAACAGAGCGTTATAGACACAGACACCCACTTTGAGTGACAGATGTAGCCAAATATATAGGAGATTATTATAGCTAAAATAGTGGTACACGTAGCAAGGTTTATTCATCAAGTATAAAGAATAACGCTGTCACAGTTTTATGTTCGAGAGCGAAGTAATCAAAAAGATCAATTACCCAGTAAGTCACGTATAATGGTGTTCACAAAAATTAATAATAACAACAAGAATAGCAATCTTTTAACCATTAAGGGAATATGACGTTGGATGGTGCATGACACCGAGTCCTCTGCTTGTTTGATACAATATAAATCCCTTAAATCAAATATACCCAGAGTACCCGGAGCTGTAACAGACTTTGACAGCAGATACACCTCTGTCAGAGGAGGAGCACTCTTCCTGCTAATCCCAATCCTCCTCCTCCATCTACCTATCTTTACCCGGTATCAGGATTACCATTGACAACCAAGAGGGCTGCATTATAAGATATATTTGATTTAAGGGATTTATATTGTATCGAATAAGCAGGGGACTCAGTGTCATGCGTTATCCAACGTCATATTCTTGTTGCTATTATTATTATTCATTTTTGTGAACACCATTATACTTTATAATTGATTTTTTTGATTATTTCGCTCTCGAACATAACACTGTGACAGCTTCTTTCTTTATTTCTTGTGACTTACTCTATGAATAAACCTTGCTACGCATACCACTATTTTAGCTAAACTACTCAATAAAAGTTACGTTTAAAAATTCTTCAATTACCATTTGTGAAGTGTGCCCCAAAAACCTTTTTGTGTTCTTCCTTTTTTGTCCCCTTCCTGACTTACCATTTCAGTTATGAAGCTGAACAATTGGAACACCACCAACCGGACACCGCAGATCATTCCAGTGGAAGCGGTATTCACATTGGTACAGTAAATTGGAGTACCTAATTATTATCACCATTACCCTGCCAGTGCCAATCCCAACCCATATTGTATAAATACTAAAGCATACCTTCCAACTTCCAACTTTTGACTCTTAAGAATTGGGACCGGTTGTGGCTGAGGCGTGGCATACCCGAAAAAAGGGATTAAGCCATCGGTGGGTGTGGCCTCGAGTATAGGTTTGTGAGTGTGCAAACTCTTATTTTTTACATTTTGGGGGTGTGACCGGCACTCTCTGAGCAGCTGGGCAGCCACTGGCTCTTGTTCCTGCACTGACAGATGTCTATTCAGTCATCACAGGCAGCAGTGGTTACCAGCTCCCCCACTTATCCGCATAGGTGGTTAAATCAAAATAACTGAGTAACTTATTAAGGGCCTAATTCAGGTTGGCTTGCTAAGCAGCGGTTGTTCGCTGCTTAGCGAGCACCTTATTTCCTATAGAAGGTTAACATTACGGGATGAAGAGAAAGGGTTATGTAGCATATAACCCAAAGCTAGTGACATTTGGTGTCCCTGCACTGTGCAGAAATGCCTCCTCTATACAAGGCAAGCATAAGTTCAATCAGCTAAATGAGCCTCAACTTATTCTATACAGAGCAGTATCTTAGGAGACAAATTGACTGATTGAAAAGAATTAAGTACTAGTCCTGTCTTTACATGTACAGTACATTTTGGCTATAGGCTGCCTGTACTTGGCAACACAGGTCCTACCGTACTTAACACATACTTCCCAACATGACCCTCTCCAGGAGGAACACAATGCTCTATTGCTCTTTTCTCTTAATTTAGGATTACCGTTACCTGTGGTGAAACATCTTTCTTATCCTTTAACCTGCTTAAAACAGGTGCTGGCAATCATACATTGAAAGGAATGTCCGGAAACAGAGCAATGTATCCCTCCTGGTCATGTTGGGAGGTATGCTCCTGGTCATGTTCGGAGGTATGCTCCTGGTCATGTTGGGAGGTATGCTTAACTTACCCATACTTGCCTACCTGACCCTCTCTATGAGGGACACCATGCTCTGTTCCTGGACTTCCCTGGTAATGTATGATTGACAGCACCTGTGGTGACACCTTTCTTACCAATTACCTAGCTCCCCACAGGTGCTGGCAATCATACATTATCCATACCTCCCAGCATGCCCCTCTCCAGGAGGACACAATGCTCTGTTCCTGGGCTTCCCTGGTAATGTATGATTGCCAGCACCTGTGGTGACACCTTTCTTATCAGTTACCTAGCTTCCCACAGGTGCTGGCAATCCTACATTATCCATACCTCCCAGCATGCCCCTCTCCAAGAGGACACCATGCTCTGCTCCTGGGCTTCCCTGGTAATGTATGATTGCCAGCACCTGTGGTGACACCTTTCTTATCAGTTACCTAGCTCCCCACAGGTGCTGGCAATCATACATTATCCATACCTCCCAGCATGCCCCTCTCCAGGAGGACACAATGCTCTGTTCCTGGGCTTCCCTGGTAGAGTAGGATTGCCAGCACCTGTGGTGACACCTTTCTTATCAATTACCTAGCTCCCCACAGGTGCTGGCAATCCTACACCATACCTCCCAGCATGCCCTTCTCCAGGAGGACACAATGCTCTGTTCCTGGGCTTCCCTGGTAGAGTAGGATTGACAGCACCTGTGGTGACACCTTTCTTATCAATTACCTAGCTCCCCACAGGTGCTGGCAATCCTACACCATACCTCCCAGCATGCCCCTCTCCAGGAGGACACAATGCTCTGTTCCTGGACTTCCCTGGTAATGTATGATTGCCAGCACTTGTGGTGACACATTTCTTATCAGTTACCTTGCTCCCCACAGGTGATGGGAATCCTACATTACCAGGGAAGTCCAGGAACAGAGCATTGTGTCCCTCATGGAGAGGGTCAGGTAGGAAAGTATGCTCCAGAGTCTCGTGGTGGCATCTCGGCACCAGAGACAGAAATCACTTAAAAAAATGGCCATTTCCTAGTGATTTGCACATGTGCACTGGATATGTCCCCAGCAGGGGCGCCATGTTCCCGGAGACCTGTGCATGCGCAGTAGACTCTGGCATTATGCTGTCAGAGAGGAGGGGGCCAGCAGCAGAGACTGCACGCTGGGCCTCTCTTCTCCTGAAACGCCCCTGCTATATACTCTAACGCTTCATTTTTTCCAGTTATAATAATCTTTATAGTTTTACTGAATACGCACAATACTAATGCGCTGTGTTTTATGATGTAGGGTCATCTGTTTGGTAAGTACAGTAAATTTGCGGGCTTACCCTCTTTATTTTGCGCTACTGCAGACATGTCCAAACTGTGGTCCTCCAGCTGTTGTGAAACTACACATCCCAGCATGCCTTGCCATAGTTTTAGCATTCCCTCATAGCAAAACTGTGGCAAGGCATGATGGGACGTGTAGTTTCACAACAGCTGGAGGGCCATGGTTTGGCCATGCCTGCGAGTCTAGTGATTTAGCTAGCAATTAGAGGAGTATCCTATATGTCTTCCTTTACTAATTGTCTCTTTTCCATGTTACCCCACCAATTTCTTAGATACCACGTTCATTATGTCATCCCGTACGACGGAGACCAGTCAGTGGTGGACTCATCGGAGAATTACTTTGTCACTGACAATGTAACCAAGCAGGAGATTGACCTGATGCTGGGACTCTTGTTGGGATTTTGTATAAGCTGGTTCTTAGTCTGGATGGATGGGGTTCTGCATTATGCCGTCCGAGCATGGCGGACCAGCAGACGATATGGTAAGTGCATGGCTCTTACAATGTTACTAGTTGAACAGGATGCGTGTGAAATGATAAAGCTTCCATTTAATTCATGAGGGACTTTACTTGTATATGTGCACCTACTACCAACACACATCTGAAGGGGCTGAACCATTAGTATCGGGAATGCACAATTTAAGTCCAGAAAGAGCATCCACTTGTCTAAGTCATGTCATAGTTTAGCATCAAATCAAGACAAATGAACCCAGTGGCGTAGCCACCGTGCGGCAAACCCCGTGGTGGTGGGGAGGCGCTGAAAGATGTGGGCACCGGGGTCTGCGGGAGCTATGCCGCGTTTGTGGCCGGGAGCCGGGACCTACTTTTTCTGCGTCCCGGCGCTCCTAGCTCCTTATGACAAAATGTCCCTCAAAAAATGGCTGCCCCCTTACAGCAGACAGTATTTAGCGGCCTCCTCTAGCATCCTTCAAAACGGTCTGCTGTAAGGGGGCGGCCATTTTTTGAGGGACATTTTGTCATAAGGACTCGGAGCCCGGAGCAGGCTAGGAGTGAAACACTCCGGGACAGGCATTTCCAAACTGTGGCCCTCCAGCTGTTGTGAAACTACAAATCCCAGCATGCCTTGCCATAGTTTTAGCATTCACTAGTAGCAAAACTGTGGCAGGGCATGATGGGACTTGTAGTTTCACAACAGCTGGAGGGTCATAGTTTGGACATGCCTGCACTAGCAGGTAGTGACGTATGCCCTGGCCTTATGATTTGAGAGCTTTCCGAACACATGGCATAATTTTATAAAGTAAACCCGTATCAGGATATTGTGGAAACTTAGGAGTTAAAGGGGTAGCTGAGTGGACCGCAGACAATGTTACCACGTCCAGTATTGGTCATTGCATCCTCAAGCAAAATCACTAGAAAATGTGCTGGAAACAATTAGTAAAAAGGATAAAACAATAATAATATTACTGAAAATCCGATTTGTTTGCTAATCCAAAGCAAGTGTTATGCATTTTGGGCTGTGACACACATATAACTGCTGGCAGAATTGGCTCTGCTTTCTTACAAGCTTCCTAGGGCAAAATAATTACTGTATGTCCCCTACTGACATGTGCAAGAACAGCGTACCCATTGGCACCCATTGGCACTTGGATGGTGACTAAACTCCTGGTCACACAGCTGCGCGTAATAACGTTACTGGCGAGTGCAATACCAGTGATCAACCAGCAGATGTTGCGTTTTAAAATCACCACTGCGCATGCGTCAGACGTCAATTCAGTACGCAAAAGAATCCGCATTGCGTGTGCATGAAGTCTCCATTGAAATGCACTATAGTGTAATAACTACTTTATTGTACAATATTGTACTGTACAGTATGTTAAATACATTTTTCACAGAAAATACTTTTGCATACACCTGTGTCTCATTATGATATTTATAACGGGCTATGAGGATAAGCGAGCGAGTATACAGTATGGTCGAAGTACATACTCTAGCAGGCCAGACTCGGCTTAACAAAATGGCTGCCGTGTTTCAACCAGGGCTTTATGGGAGCCCACATCTATGGAGCTAACAACAGAATAGTCTACACTTGTGTAAGGGCAGTGCAAGAGGTGACATAAACCACTGAAGGCATCTGAGCTGCCTGCACTTTAGGCTGATTTGCTGGGGGTTTTGTCAAGATCAGTGTTAGCCAATTAGGGATCAAGGGAGGAGCTCCTTGAGCTAGGAATAGGCAGGAAGTCAGGTGATCTTCCGCTCTGGTCTGATTTCCCCACCCTCCCTCCCTAACTTTCTTTTCTTGGCGGCGGTAAAGTACGGTCCTTGTTTAAATGAATATCGTATGAAGATAGTGGGGTGCGCTCTCCCGACATCAATATGTCGCTAGCCCATGCCCCTTGGATAGGGGATGGGCTGCAACATCCGCACGGGTGGGTCGCGAGGGAAGAGTTGGACACCAACGATGGGGTTCCTGCTGTGAAATATGGAATGTAGAGAGTACAGTAATAACAACTGTACAGGACAGTACAAACATACATACAGTACAGTACTGTGCATACAAAATGTTATGCTACAGTGCAATGACCGACTTACTGTACAGGAGTCCATTCCTACAGTATGCCTCTAAAATACATTTCCTGCGTGCATAAATGTACATTACTGTAAAAATGACATTTACAGTAGAGTACAAGGAGCAGTATTTTTTAACAATAAAAAAAAAAGTTTTACAATTTTTGAAAAAGTGTTTCTTTGTTGCAAATGTGCTTGAAAACTAATGCTGCCCATACATATGTGAGATATCGCATGCAATCATTCGATTTTGGCCACATCTGGCCAAAAAATCAAAAGATTGCATGCATTTTTAAGCTGACATTTGACGCGATGCGCAGGTACGCCGTTGAATGTCGCATCGATCAATATTATGAGCTGCACATAATATCTATCGAATTGCATGAGCAATCGAATGTGGTTTTTAATCACATGCGATTGCTCAAATACAATCAGCGGTGGGTTCGGGGAGCGGGGCCGGGATGGGTATCGGAATGCTGGCGGGGAGCCGGTACCTTAATGCTGGGGACCGGAGGGACTCAGCAGCAGCAGGGGAGGCATGGCGGTTGTGTAGCGGGTACCGGAGCGGTGGAGCTTTCAGGCAGCGGGACGCGGCAGCAGATGACAGAGAGCTCTCTCAGCCGATCAGTGGCCGTGTGAATGTGAGGCCGCTGATTGGCTGAGAGAGCGCTCTCACAGCGGCCTCAGCCAATCAGAGGGCCGACACAGTGTTTCAAAGTCAACTGCCGCCGCTGACAAATCCCGCCGCCTGAAAGCTCCACCGCTATGGTCCCCAGCTCTGGTCTTGCCTACACAGCTGACACACCACCTCTCCAGCACCCGAGGTCCATCGCAGGATGGCATGCGACATCGGGTGCTGCACTGGGCACCACTTGATGTCCCATCGAATCTAATCGCATAAGTGTATGGGCAGGATTACAGTACAGTACCTGTACTTATGGACCCAACCTACTTTTCCAAACAGTTTGGTTTTGGTTTACAGTATATACTGTATGCTATTTTTATTATATGATTTGCCTAGTGGACCTGTACGCATACACAAGCCTAACGTCAATAGACTGTTGCTTTAAAATGTTTGTTTGCGTCTGAATATACTAATTTTGTTTACTGATTTAGAGTATTGTATTCTTTTTCTTTTACTCTCTCCACTTGACCACTGGTCTGTGTGTACCGGTACATTACAGTTGTCACGGTCCATTTGCCAGAGCTTGTATTGTACTGTACTGTATATCCATCTGAGTGGAGCATTATCCACCCTGTGGTGGAATTGTGTATTGCATGCTGAGTATGCCTTGGACGCGTTGAGGCACGACAAGTGCCTCAACGGGTCTGAGTGCCTCAACGTGCCTCAATGGGTCTGTGGCTCTATCTGTATGAGGCCACTTGGCTATAAATGATAAACGCTGCTAATCATGGCATCAAAATATGCATCCCACTTTATTCCTTCGCACTCACACATTGTATCTATTCATAATCTTTATTTAGAAATTACACATCTGTATTGAAAATATGTTCCAGAATATTTTTTAAAAAATATTTCACAGTAAAATGTGATGAGTTTGTTGGAAATGAGTGTACAAGCTTGAGTACAATATGTAGCAGAGTTACTGTACAGACCAGCGGATGCCTTATAACTGGAATAGACCAGTTACACATCCAGTGGAGTGGTTTTTTAAAGATAAAGCAATTACAGCTGTACTCACTGTTATAAAACTCTATTAGATCAAATCTAGTGAATAAAGCAAACCTTTAGTTAAGTGGGGTGTCACACAGTTCACCAGCCAGTGACAGTATATACAGTACAATAGGTATAGGGTAAAGGTGCAAGATGCTGGAACAGCATTAAAACAGCAGTTACTAATTAGAGCTGATTGGAAGACAACTATTTTCCACTGGAGTCTCAAGTTGGGTCCTTACATTGTCAGTGGCATCCTCTGTGGCCATTTTGGTACAGAGAATGAAGCTTACCTGAAGAAGGAGCAGCAACAGTGCTGTAGCGTTTCTCATTTTCAACTGAATTTACTTAAGTAACACCACCTTTTGTCTATGTGTCTGCGTGTCTGCGTGTCTGCGTGTGTTATGCCATTATGTTGTATGTTTTCTATCTAGGACAAAGTTAAGGTTGGTAGAAATAAATATATATAAAGTTAAACTGGTTTGAATAGATTCACCTCAGTCTCCCTGTAGCCCTACCCCTAGCCACCCTGTCCCTCAATTGAGTGACTAAAACAAATAAAATGCATATTTTAATTTGTATAAATCCTCACTAAATTTGCATTTACTGTATTCAGTAGCTTGTGTTTTTACAATACTTAATATAAAAATTGGAGAACTCTCTCTGGCGCTTCCCTTACAATAACAATTCAAAATATCACATACAGACAACAATCCTGTCGTCCATTGACGAGATGAGATTAATGTAAAACGTGTCCCACAATGTCTGTCTGGTTCTCCTAGTCACCCGACTGACCCTGTAAAGTATCCCAATGTTCACCTTTGGGGTATCTTTAGCAGGTCGGCCATACTTCTGCTTCTACTGACTTCCAAAAAAGCATCTCTCCAAATGGATACTGACCTCCAATCAGAGCCATATATACACGGTTTCTTTTCATCTAGATGCTAAAAGATCTTCCCTCTGTCTTATACCACACGCATCAATCACCACCGCCCATATGGATTATAACTCACCTCTTAGCGAGGCCCTATGTGCCTCAAAAGGTTTCTTTTTGCAGGTATCCCCAGATCGGAATCATCAAATTCAGGAGAAAACACGATCCATTAAAAAAAAAAAAAAAAAAATTGATTTTTAATCCAAAAGGTGAGATGATAATACAGCAGGTAAAACACTCTGCAATCTCCCATTTTGCCTATTACACGTCAAAAATACAAACTGCCGGCTTTATACCAACCACAAAATAATGATTTTGAATTTTTTTTTTTTTTAAATGAGGACGATTGTGACAGGTGAGAGAGATGAAACAACTTTGGTTTTAGTTATCCTGTCTGTCAGCATATTAAAACTTTCACAGCAACCTGGGATATTGTGCAGTGTGACCGCACCCAAAATAACCTAGGTCCATTGACTCAACATTTCATATTAGGCTAGTCTGCGGAGATAGGGGGCTGCAGCATGGCAAAACTGGGGATGCAGTTCACTGATTGGGGGGGGGGGGTCTATGTGCGCAGGTGTAGAAATGTGCAAAATACAAAAAATCTTACCATGCTCTGTTCATGTGTTGACATTTTCCTTGTTGACCTTTTTCCAGTGTCAGCCTTGTGTATGTCAGCCAGACATTGTTGACATACTGCACCATACCCTTTTAATATAACATATTTTTAACATTTCATTTGTATCAGCAGTGTTACCAGACCAGTCAAACTTTGCAGTAAACAAGCATAAAAGAAATGATGTGAAGCAGCATACAAAAGTAAACTGAGATAAACATCATAAATTCAAAATTCAGAAGGACAGATGACGAGTGTGGTCCTAAACGGCCCACTGGCACCTATATTCCAGCATATGGAGACCTTCCATGTTCTTTACACTTGGAATAGGACATTTCAATGGGAGACATGCTTAACGTGTATAAATACATCAAGGGGCGATATAAGGAACTATCAAGTGCCCTATTTACCTTAAGGTCGGTGACCGAGGGGGAGATTCTCTAAGCTAAAAATGCGGTAAAAACCCCGTTATCGGGGTTTTTACAGCATTTTGGGATGCTGTAAGCATCCCCCGCCGGGTTACCGCGGCGGGGGGGCATCGCCAGAAAAATCTGGCGATGCCCCATAGAAGCCAATGGGCTTCTATCGCAACCCTCCGCCGCCCCGCGCCGACCCCCCGCCGCCCCGCATCGCCCCCTCACCTGTGTCTGGGCAGCACAGCGCAGTGCTGCCCGGACCTGTGACCTCCTCCCTGCACTGATCCTCTTCCGGGTGCAGGGAGGAGGAGAGCCCGGCGCAGCAGCAGCAGCGCCGGGTGTGTGAGGGAGGGGGGAGCCGCCGGGACCTGCTGGCACCCGGCGACTCTCACCGCAAAGGACAGCTCTTAACCCAAGAGCTGTCCTTTGCCTTAATTATCGCATATGTTACAGCATATGCGATAATTAAATATGCGATGGGCGGCGAAGGGGGGGCGAAGATTCTTAGAGAATCTCCCCCCAAGACACCAGGCCATCTGCTTAGACTTGAGGAGAGGAGGATTCATGCACTCAGAAGGGAGGTATGGTGAGGGCAGTAAAGGTGTGGAACTTACTGCCAGAGGAGTTGATGATGATAGATACATTAAAGACATTTAAGAAAAGGTTGGACAAGCACTTGATGGATAATAACAGTAAGAGCTATAATCAACAAGTTATGGTCTAGTGAAGGGATCAGTGGGTTAAATAACGCCAAATACAGTCCACTACTTAAGCCAAAGATGTTTAATTGGGGGGGAGTATATAACATCTAGAACCTACTCCTATGAGTCTAGTTAAAACAGGTTGAACTTGGTGGATGAACGTCTTTATTCAACCTTAGTTACTATGTTACTATGTATGTTTTGACTATAGCGGGGCACACACATCCTTGATTCCTGGCTGAATAGGTCAATGCTGTGGATCAGCTGGGCTGTATGTGTATCATCTGATCTCCTGTAAACCTCACAGGGCGTCAGTACCCACCCCATCTTTGTCATAGCGCTCGCAAATAAGAGTCACTGACTTCTAAATCATTGGCTGGTCAACGAACGTCCAATGATTTCTTCTGCTACTGGAGGGATGCGAGTAAATATGTTCTCAATACACATCCTCTCGCATGTTACCATGGGGAATCAGCAGTGGCAGGGGGGGGCATTCGGACAGGCGGCGTCTCAAGCGCTCGGTAAGCTGCAATGTTCTCATCTTATCGAACCAACCTGAATCAGTCCCTTTGTGTGGGTAATAAATGAATATGATTATTTATTGCACTATTTTTTTTACATATGGAAGGATGAGTATATCTGGATAATATACCATGATACATAAAAAAAATATTCTAATTTTAGCAATACGAGAGGCTAAAAATAAATGACACTTAGTGTAAATTAATAGACAGTCAGTTGTGGAGTGATGGTTTTAATGAGAATCTTGACATGCAAACTGACAATAGTTGCAATTATAGGACACTTGTTACCTCTTGTTACCTCTTTTCCTTTTTTTTTAAATTCCATTAAAATTCTATTAGTTTCTCATTAGCCTTTCCGAGAGGCTGCCCTAGAGATTTCAGCGCAGACAGGTGGCTGTGATCAGAAGGACTGGAACCAAATCTCCCGTCTCTTGAAAATAGCCTCTTGCTGTTAGGAAAGTGCTACAGATTTTCCCTATTGTAAATGTAGTGCACAGATCCAGCTGATAGGAGGAGCTGCCTGCACAGCTGCAGGCCGCACTTACGTTTTCATGCGGATCAGCTAGATATTGTTATGAGACGCAGGGATATGGGAAGCTGTTGGTCAATTACTCATTTTCCTGTAATTGGTGCAGTCATTGTGCCCCGTCATATGTTCTCTGTGTTAGAGATTCACTACACCAGATGCAGTAAATAAATATTTTGTTGCAGATTGCATGACAAAATCAGTATTGTGTTGTACAAAATCAGTATTGTGCTGGAAAACATTTAAAACACTTTGAGCTGCAACTATATGGCCATGATCAGGGCTGGATTATAATGGGGGCACAAGGGGTCAGTACCCCTGGGCCCCCTTTTAGCTAGGGGCCCCCTGTGGTTGGCATGTATTTAAAAAATATATATATACCCATATATACTCGAGTATAAGTCAACCTGAATATAAGCCGAGGCACCTAATTTTACACAAAAAAAAACTGGTAAAACCTATTGACTCCTCTTTCGAGTATAAGCCGAGGGGGGCTTTTTCAGCATAAAAAATGTTCTGAAAAAGTAGGCTTATACTCGAGTATATATGGTATATATATTTTTCTTTAGCTAAAGGTTTTGTGCATGGGAGTGGGGTAGTGCTGCAGCTTCACCTATCTGCCAATGTGACAATGATTAATGGTGCTGAGCATGAGGTGCCAAGGCACACTGACTGCACAAGTGTGCAGTGCATTACTGGGAGTTGACTAAGTCCCATGACACTTTGCACCAGAGGGCAGAGGCTGAGACGTTTGTGCTGAGCTCTGACTGGTTGAGCTCATTACATGCTTCTCAGGCCCATGGAGAACAGCAGCGGCAGCCTAGTCATGGGAGGTTTTTAATCAGAGGCAGCACTGGGACTGCACAGGCTTTTCATGTGGTATGTATTTATGAGTATATGTGTGTGTGTGTGTGTATATATATTTTATAAAATACCAATCCGTATATCAAATGATAAAACACCTATTTGAAGTCCTTTGAGTGCCACCTCTATGTCCGCAGGGAGCACACCAGCTAACCACAGATTGGTATTATATAAAACTGTTGGAGGGCACCTAGGCAGTGATCGCATCTTCCAGAGTGCCGACCCCGCTTCTACACATATATATATATATATATATATATATATATATCAGGGGCGTAACTAACTATTTTGCGCCCCCCTGCCGCACGTTTTTTCGGCGCCCCCGCACACACCTAACCTGCCACCCCCCCTTCTTACCCGTACCTGCACCCGCGGTCTGCGTCTCGCCCGGCTCTCTGCCGGGACCTGACTGACCGTCACGGTCCTGGCCGGCTCCTGCTGTTACAATGAAAACTGGCTCTTAGAAAATGGCTGCCCCCATACTGCAGACAGAAAACTGTCATTGTCAGTTTTCATTGCAGCAGGAGCCGGCCGGGACCGTGACGGTCAGGCAGGTCCCGGCAGAGAGCCGGGCGAGACGCAGACCGCGGGTAACTATAGCCCCGCAGCCCCCCGGCGGCGCCCTCAATTTCTCTGCGCCCCCCCCACCACTGCGGGGGCTGCGGAGCTATAGTTACGCCACTGATATATATATATATATGTATCTACTGTATATATCCCCTGCAGTTACCCATTGACCAAGTTGATACTGCCTTTACTCTGTGTTTTGATAGTGTAATATTCTTCCATGCAGTTTGCGGGCAGTAATGACAAGTGCAAGGGGGCCCCCCTGTCTAACGTGCCCCGGGCCCCCCGAAGGCTTAATCTGGCACTGGCCATGATGCCACATACCCTTTAACATGACCCATTCCATTAGGTACAAAGGGGCAGATGTATTAAGCATGGAGTAGAAATAAACTGGAGATAAAGTGGAAGGAGATAACACGCCAGCCAATGGCTGTCACGTGTTTTGGATAGCTAAGATCCCATTTTGAGCCGCCAGTAAATATGAGTAAAATCGAACCCGCTCATCTCATTTATAGTGAGTCTGCACCTGTTATAGGTGTAGGTTCATCTCCAGCAAACTGAACTCAGTTCTTTATTTTCTAGATTTGCTAGTATTGGCAGTTGCGTACAAGTTATTAGGTGCGTAGCGGATGTGAGCAAGGGGGTTAGTCCACATGTTGATATCCAAATCAGAGTAGATTTTATTGAAGATAGCAGGATACCAGGGTCAGAAGATAAACAGCGTAAAATATGATTAGGTATTGAACACTCCATGGCTACAGTAAGTACAGCCATACCTCACTGTGATGCTTCAGTAATACAGTGTCAGGCTTAAGGCCCCCATACATTAGTCTGACTTGTCCTAGGGACAAGTCGGACCTGATTTCCCCTGCAGCTCCCCGGGAGGGGGACACACGATTAGGCACTTGATGTGCCAAGGCTTGCATATGATAAATCGCATGGATTTATCATATGCAGTCCCCGGGGAGCTGCAGGAGGAGGGAGCCGTGCAAGGGACGGCAGCAGGATGCCGGCTAATTGAGAGCCAAGCAGGGAGAGGCTACATAGGGACCCAGCAGGAGGAAGCTGTGTTGCGGTGGGGTGACAGCGGGAGGCGAGCAGGGAGAAGTTGAGAACTTGATGACATGACGCTGGCTGCCGGGCAGCGCCGCAGCGGCGGGAGCCGGGAGGAACAGATAACTTGGGAAAAAAAACGCCCATAGAGATGACTAGCAAGCCATTGATTGGCTGAGAGCTCTCTCAGACAGTCGCTGATTGGCTGAGAGAGCTCTCAGCCAATCAATGGCTTGCTAGTCATCTCTTTGGGTGTTTTTTTTTTTTTTTTTAAGTTATCTGTTTCTCCCGGCTCCCGCCGCTGCGGCGCTGCCCTGCAGCCAGCGTCATGTCATCAAGTTCTCCCTGCTCGCCTCCCGCTGTTACCCCACCGCAACACAGCTTCCTCCAGCCCGGCGCCATATGCAGCCTCCCCCTGCTTGGCTCTCTATAGCCGGCATCCCCCGCCCGCTGCTGTCCCCCTGCACGGCTCCCTAGCTGGGCTGCACATAAGATTTGGCAAATCTTATGTGCAGCCCGTCCGACCTCCCGACCCCGATCGGAGGGGATGTCTACAAGTGCGATTTGGGCCGATTTCACTGCCCGATTCATCCGAATCGGGTGAAATCGTTCCCATATCGCATAGTGTATGGGGGTTTTTAGGCACTTGCAGATCCTTTTATAGAGACAAGTAAACAACATGCACCTATAATCTAATCAGCCTGACTTTTAAAGTCTGGTGAGTCAGAAATGTGAAGTTATTGTGGTTAGTGTCAGGAACAATAAAACAGACATGTGATGTTATTGTGCTTGATAAGTCATGCACTTTAACACTTAAGAGAGCTGGTAGTGTGTAACTATTTAACTACCTGTCAACAGTAAGTGGTTGACTATGAAATCTCAGTGCTGTGATAGACATAAA
This sequence comes from Crinia signifera, assembly GCF_055691185.1. Taxonomy (NCBI): domain Eukaryota; kingdom Metazoa; phylum Chordata; class Amphibia; order Anura; family Myobatrachidae; genus Crinia; species Crinia signifera. The sequence continues at coordinate 133,102,856 of NC_139226.1, read as the reverse complement.
GATATGGTCAGATTTAAATGTTGCAATATTTCATAGAAGGCTACAAAATAAAACCCGTTTTTTTCCCTATGGAAGCAACCGAATACATTTTTCTCAGTAACGTAAAGACAACATAATATATAGTGAAAAGATTTATATGCCACGGCTAAGCATTCCAGTTGGAAGAATAAATGGCACTGTTGATGTGATAAAGGATAAAATTTAGGTATCAATATTCAGTAGGTGTCTTTATCAGTGGACAATTTCATAGGTAGAATACATCAGAAACACAGAAAGGTTTCCAGAGGACACTTCCAACACTGATAGTTGTTGGCCTGTGACACTTTTGGCTCTTTAAAATCCATCTGCCTGAGTTAAGCGACAGCTCAGGGAAGCATTTCAATTTATTGGATCTTCTTTAAAGATATTTTTAACTCAATGTTCACCCCCCCTTACCTGCAGCACAAAATTACCATTTTCACGGGTCCGCAGCGAGGGTCGGGGCTAAACTGACACGAATCACTTAATTTTGCGGCATTAGCCCCTCCCCCAATTTGCGGACCCGCGAATTGCATTGTTTGACTTATGGGGGCGGGGCTTGATTGCGTCTGCCTGTCCCGCCCCCTGACATGCTGCTGTCGGGTCTCCTCTCCGGGCTTCTCCCAGGGAGGAGAAAAATAAAGTCAGGCAAGTATGGTGGAGACCAGTAGTCAGAGATGTAATTATTTCTAAAATATGAGGGCAGAACATTACTAGCGCATCATGCATATTAGTAACCCACATTCATATACATTTTCTAGAAGGGTTAAATGAAGGTGTAGAGAATACTCCTTTTTTAAAATAAAATAAATAGCATCCCGATTTGCATGTTTAAAATTGTTTTTTGGAGGTCAAGTAACATCCCCTTAGTAATAGACATGTTATTTTTTATTTTTTTTTGCTTTGTTTGTTTTATATACAATTGTTTTTACCTATAATTGATTTTTTAAATTGTATCTCAGATAAATAAACTACTATTCATATTTATGATGACTATTTAGTGCATCATATTCACTGAGCGCCTGTTTTCTCTTCTTACCCTTCACACCTAAAAAAATCTAAAACCGATTGACCCAGTCGATTTCTAGAGAATAAGGCTGCCATTCCATAGACACTCTTAAAACAAACCATAGAGGTCCCATTTACCCGGTAAGCTAGATATGGGCCACAAAAGACTAAGGGTGACATTCTATGGGATGAGATAAATGCGCGTTTTTTTTATCGCACCACTTCGCACTTTTTCAAATCGCAAGATTGGCCCGTTTTTCACATATTTAATGAGATGCGAAAAATGGGCCAAATAGTGCGAATAGGTGCGAGGTGGTGCAATGTCTTTAGTCCTGAAAATGTGCGATTTTCATGTCTAAAAATCGCACGTTTGCAGGAAAGCGCAAAGAAAAAAAAAAACGAGCGCGGGGTCCCCCGCCAGAGCGTAACCAGCCCCGGGCTCATTGAGCCGGTGCTGGTGACATAAAATCAGGGTCCCCGACAAATAGGGGTCCCCTTGATTTAATGAAACCAGCACCAGGCTCAAGGTCCGGCGCTGGTTCCCAAAATACGGGGGACAAAATGACTAGGGGTCCCCCGTATTTTAAGAACCAGCACCGGACCCAACCAGCCAGCAGGGTAATGCCACAGCCGGGGGACACTTATTATATAAGGTCCCGCGGCCAAAGCATTATCCCCGTGGCTGGTCAGCATGGGCAGGGGTCCTGGGGAAGTGGGGACCCCCCCAATGAAGGGGTCCCCCCCCTCCAGGACTTACCAGCCCATGCTGAAAGTCCGGGGCTGTCCCCGATGCCCCTGGGCGGTGGGCATCGGGCTGATGGATAGTGTAAAAAAAAGAAGATAAACTATTGTTTTCTACTGGCGAACTATGAGTCCCAGCAAGCCTACCCCGCATGCTGGGACTTGGAGAACCACAAGTCCCAGCATGCGGGGCATTAAAGGGCCCGCTGGCACTTGTAGTTCTACAGTACAAAAAATAGTGAAATAAAACACACTGACACCCTGAAAAATAAAAGTTTAATACACACATAACACACACACACACTGATACTTACCTACCTTGAGCCCGTAGGTCGGTCCCTGGATCCTGGGTCCGGGCTCCGGGGCTCCAGGGCAGAAGAGTCCGGTTCCGGGGCCTTGGTCCTGGTTCCGGGGCTGGTCCTGGGGTTCCGGGGCTGGTCAGGGGTCCAGGATCCGATGAAGTCCACAGGGGTACCTGAGGAAGGAAATCCTACTCACCTGGTCCCCGGCGACGACACCGGCATCCTCTCCGGCAGACGCGCTGCTCCCGGCTGCTGTGGTACCCGCTCTCGGACTGGAGAGGCGCAGAGATTTTCATCTTCCGCGCCTTTCCTCCGGATGATTCTATTGGCCGCCTAGCGGCCAATCAGGAGCTGACTTTCTCGGCTCCTGATTGGCCGCTAGGCGGCCAATGGAATCATTCTGAGAAGAGGCGCGGAAGATGAAACATCTCTGCGCCTCTTTAGTCCGAGAGCGGGTACCACAGCAGCCGGGAGCAGCGCGTCTGCCGGAGAGGATGCCGAAGTCGTCGCTGGGGACCAGGTGAGTAGGATTTCCTTCCTCAGGTACCCCTGTGGACTTCATCGGATACTGGACCCCGGACCAGCCCCGGAACCCCAGGACCAGCCCCGGAACCAGGACCAAGGCCCCGGAACCGGACTCTTCAGCCCTGGAGCCCCGGAACCCCAGGACCAGCCCCGGAACCAGGACCAAAGCCCCGGAACCGGACTCTTCAGCCCTGGAGCCCCGGAGCCCGGACCCAGGATCCAGGGACCGACCTACGGGCTCAAGGTAGGCAAGTATCAGTGTGTGTGTGTGTTATGTGTGTATTAAACTTTTATTTTTCAGGGTGTCAGTGTGTTTTATTTAACTATTTTTTGTACTGTAGAACTACAAGTGCCAGCGGGCCCTTTAATGCCCCGCATGCTGGGACTTGTGGTTCTCCAAGTCCCAGCATGCGGGGTGGGCTTGCTGGGACTCATAGTTCGCCAGTAGAAAACAATACTTTATCTTCTTTTTTTTTTACACAATCCATCAGCCCGATGCCCACCGCCCAGGGGCATCGGGGACAGCCCCGGACTTTCAGCATGGGCTGGTAAGTCCTGGAGGGGGGGGGGACCCCTTCATTGGGGGGGTCCCCACTTCCCCAGGACCCCTGCCCATGCTGACCAGCCACGGGGATAATGCTTTGGCCGCGGGACCTTATATAATAAGTGTCCCCCGGCTGTGACATTACCCTGCTGGCTGGTTGGGTCCGGTGCTGGTTCTTAAAATACGGGGGACCCCTAGTCATTTTGTCCCCCGTATTTTGGGAACCAGCGCCGGACCTTGAGCCTGGTGCTGGTTTCATTAAATCAAGGGGACCCCTATTTGTCGGGGACCCTGATTTTATGTCACCAGCACCGGCTCAATGAGCCCGGGGCTGGTTATGCTTGGGCAGGGGACCCCGCGCTCGTTTTTTTTTTTAACTGTTTTTTTTTTTTTTTTACACCAGAAACCTGCACAGAACATTGCGATCTGTGCAGGGTTCTGGCTAATTCGCCCATCAGAACCTGGTCTGATTTTTGGGCGAATTATAGTCACACTTTATACAAATCGCATACCATTAAATATGCGATTTGTATACTTTTCCATGTGAAAACATCTGGATGCGATGTGCTGCGAAAAACAGCCATCGCATTTCCAGTGTGTCCAACTTGTTGGCAAAAATCGCATTTTTTTTACATTTTCGGAGCTCATTAAATATGCGAAAATGGAAAAAAATGCGATTTCGGCCGTTTTTGCGAAAAAACTCGCAAAAGTCTATTTATCTCACCCCATAGAATGTCACCCTAAAAGTCACCTAAAATTATTTTAGTATTACTCTGCACATATACAGGTGGACACTTGCACCCAAGCCCTAGAGTTGTGTTCTGAACTATATATATATATATATATATATATATATATATATATATATATATAATGTCTGGGTGGCGGCGGCACTCAACGAAATAAGTACACCAGAAGACTGGATAGTAGCTCAACGTCTTCTGCACCTTGATAAAGAAGCCGCACCAGCTTTGAAACGTTGGGCTACTATCCAGTCTTCTGGTGTACTTATTTCGTTGAGTGCGCCACCACCCAGACATTACATACCCCAGGCACATCCCGGACAGTACAGCGTGGGGCACCTACCGTTTCTATTTTTTACTTGCCAAGCATATGGAGTGCCGCTACATCTAAGTTTTTATATATATAGTGGTCGAAGAGGAAATTTTGAAGTGGGGTTATGGAAAAGCTAAGAATGTTGTTCAGCGCGCTCCAGAACAGGGGGCGTGGTCATGTAAAAGGGGGTGTGGACACACAAAGCTAGAGGAGTGGCTTCATCAAAATAGGGGTGTGACCACGAACGCCACATACCATAATACCCGATGTACATGATGCCACACCCTGTAATGCCCATTACACATGACACCACACACCATAATGCCCATTAGACATGACCCAGCACACTGTAATGCCCATTACACATTATACCACACAACGGAATGCCCACTACACATGATGCAACACACCGTAATACCCATTACATATTATACCACACACTGTAATGCCCATTACACATGACGCAACACACCATAATTCCCATTACACATTATACCACACAATGGAATGCCCATAACACATGACGCAACACACCGTAATGCCCATTACATATTATACCACACACCGTAATGCCCATTACACATGATGAAACACCCCGTAATGCCCATTACACACCGTAATGCCCATTACCATTTACACATGATGCCACACACCTTAATGCCCATTATACATTACGGCACACACCGTGATGCCCATTACATAATATGCCACGTAAGTGCCACTTACCCACATGCTCATTGCTAGGAGTTTATTTCACAATGCCAGTGACTTCATGCTTATTTATCAGGGGCTTCATGCCCGATGCCAAGCGGGTTCCATTCTTGTTTTCACGGGGGATTGCATGCTGGTTGCCAAGAGGGTCTCATGCTTGTTACTATGAGGTATTACATGCTCGTTGCCAAGTGGGTTTATTCTCACTGTGAAATTTCCAATGAACAGAGTCTGTACCTTGTTTCCAAAAGTAGTTTCGAACTGGTCCTTTTTCTTTGGGCTTGTGTGACCTTCAACTTCACGCTTAGCTTCCACTTCACAAAAACAGCAGTTCCCATTTGCTGGGGAAAATCAAGCAGGGCAGAGAGTTAATAAACGAACTTGTTTGAAAGATGGCATCCACAAGCAGTGTCATGCTGAAAGCCACTGAACGGTTTAGAATCAGTACAGTCAACTGTATTACTAATGTTTCGCTATGGAGATTGCATTGATGTATATAAGATTTTATGCACCGGTCAGCAATGGGTGTGGCTGAAATGGCCAGATTAAGATGGTGGGCACAGGGCTTACTGTACAACGGGTCCTTTTCTGTCAGGGGGACTCCAAACCAGAGGGACAGAGAGCATTTTGACCCTCCTAAAATGGGTCACATTGGGAGGTTTGTAAAATCTGATATACACCTATCTATTCTATTCTCCCTCTATATGGGTCGTGGACCCCCACGAGGGAGAATAGCCGGTAGCCGTCGGGACCCCGAGTGTTGGGGTTTTGACTGTCGGGATCCCGATGTCGGGGTAATGACTGTCGGGATCCCGACTGTCGGGAAACTGTCCAGCACCCAGTGGTATGACCCAGGTCTGCCATTTCCACTCCCCTTTCCACTCCTCTTACCAGCCCAGCACTCAAATTCTATTTTCCCATTTTTTCCCTAAGAGGTTGGCCACACCTACCACAATTAGGCCCCGCCCAGCTCATTACAGAACTGCACAGTACGGCACAGTTAGGATACCATTCTAATTACCCCATGCTGTCGTTAACTAAATCATTTCTACTGACTTCAGGCAATATACACAATACCCAACCGGAAAACCATGAGGTCTCCTAGGCTTTAGTTCACTTTGAAATCAGTATACTAATTCCAGTTATTGTAGATGAAATAATCTGCCAATAGGCTACAAGCTGCATGTGATCAGCCAGATGGCTGTAATTAATTGCCTTAGTCCAAAATTAATGACATGATCTTTTGTTGCAGTTTCCTCTAAGTTGAAGGCTGTAGCAATGTCGCAGCTGATAGACTTATGCCAGCCAATGAAACCGAGCACAATCACCAGAGAAGACGAGCAGCCCCTGGGTTTTCTGCTGCTATGTCACATCTCATTTATTATTGAAATATATTTCAAATTTGCCAATGGGACTTCACGGAATAATTAGCCTGATTAGGGGGATGATCTAGCCAGTATTCACAACATCGCAGAAGGTTGCAGACCAACAAAGATGTGTATGAAAAAGGTTAGGAGTAACTGTACAGACATTAGAAGTGAGACTTATATGAAATACACAGGCTGGTTGGGTGTACGTACATTATTGTAGAACACGCTGGATAAGCAGTTGTAGGCTCTATTTACAGATGAACTGGATTATATGTAATGAATATGAGGGTCAGTTCCAAACATTGCTGAAAGGTGCTCGAATTCCATCAAAACCAAACAGCAATTTCCATATCTGCGTAGTGTGAATAGACAGCGGAAGGTCATTGGTTCTTATGGTTATTTTCTTTATTTTTTATAAATGGTTATTCACGGGGGGGGAGCGAATCAACTACAATGACCTCCATTGTGCAAGTCTCCGCCGGAACTATATGGCTAATCTGCCCCAAAATGAGTCCATTTTAAAAGTCTCTAGTCCCTGTGTGTGTGTCAGTGTACCCCTGTACAGTGTGTGTGTGTGTGTCCCTCTCCAGGAGGACACAATGCTATGTTCCTGGGTTTCCCTGGTAATGTATGATTGCCAGCACCTGTGGTGACACCTTTCTTATCATTTACCTAGCTCCCCACAGGTGCTGGCAATCATACATTACCAGGGAAGTCCAGGAGCAGAGCATTTTCTCCATGAAGGAGAGGGTCAGGTAGGCAAGTATGGTGTCAGTGTGCCCCTAGACCCTGTACAGTATATGTGTGTGTGTGTGTCAGTGTGCCCCTAGACCCGGGCCTGGCAATAAGCGGCCCTCCAGCTGTCAGTGTGCTCCAGATGTCAGTGTGCCCCTAGAAGACCATTTACAGTATATGTGTGTGTGTATGTCAGTGTGCCCCTAGAAGACCCTGTACAGTATATGTGTGCGTGTGTGTGTGTGTCAGTGTGCCCCTAGAAGACCCTGTACAGTTTACTGTATATGTGTGTGTGTCAGTGTGCCCCTAGAAGACCATGTACAGTATATATATGTGTGTGTGTGTGTGTATATCAGTGTGCCCCTAGAAGACCCTGTACAGTATATATGTATGTGTGTGTGTGTGTGTATATATCAGTGTGCCCCTAGAAGACCCTGTATACCAGGGGTGGCCAAACCTGTCCTCAAGATCTACCAACGGTGTATGTTTTCCAGGCAACCTGTGGATCTATAGTAGGAATGAATGCAGCAGGTTTGAAAATGTGACAGTTAGTAATGACTACAGCTGTGCAGCAGCTAGCTGATCTGGGTCATGTGACAGATAGTAATGACTACAGCTGTGCAGCAGCTAGGTGATCTGGGGAATGTGACAGTTAGTAATGACTACAGCTGTGCACCAGCTAGGTGATCTGGGTCATGTGACAGTTAGTAATGACCATACCTCCCAACTGTCACGATTTTAGAGGGACAGTCCCGATTTTCAGGTCCTGTCCCGCTGTCCCACCCGCGGCAGGCATTGTCCCGCTGCGGGGGGTGGCAGTTGGGAGACCCCCCAAACTAGTAGAATAGACGCTGTGCGCATGCGCACAGCGTCTATTCTCGTATGAAAATGAGGCCGCGGCTAATTAGCATAAGCCTCACCCTCATTTGCATACGCCCCGCCCCCTTTTCGGGCGCTCGCGCGGCGAGTGTCCCTATTTCTTTAGGTCAAAAGTTGGGAGGTATGTAATGACTACAGCTGTGCATCAGCTAGGTGATCTGGGGAATTTGACAGTTAGTAATGACTGCAGCTGTGCAGCAGCTAGGTGATGTGGAAAATGTGACGGTTAGCATTGACTGCAACTGTGCAGCAGCTAGGGAGTCTGGGAAATGTGACAGTTAGTAATGACTACAGCTGTGCAGCAGCTAGGTGATGTGGAAAATGTGGACTGTTGGTAGACTGGTTTGGCCACCCCTGCTGTACAGTATATGTGTGTGTGTGTGAGTGTCAGTGTGCCCCTAGAGACCCTGTACAGTATATGTGTGTGTGTGTATGTCAGTGTGCTCCTAGAAGAAACTGTACAATATATATGTGTGTGTGTGTTTGTGTGTATGTCAGTGTGCCCCTAGAAGACCCTATACAGTATATGTGTGTGTGTATGTCAGTGTGCCCCTAGAAGACCCTGTACAGTATGTGTGTGTGTGTATGTATGTCAGTGTGCCCCTAGAAGACCCTATACAGTATATGTGTGTGTATGTATGTCAGTGTGCCCCTAGAAGACCCTGTACAATATATATGTGTGTGTGTGTGTGTGTGTCAGTGTGCCCCTAGACCCTGTACAGTATATGTGTGTGTGTATGTCAGTGTGCCCCTAGAAGACCCTGTACAATATATGTGTGTGTGTACGTATGTCAGTGTGCCCCTAGAAGGGATTCAGTATTCCGGCGTTCAGAATCCCGACGCCGGAATCCCGACAGCCGAAATGCCGACAAGGGGGGACGTTGATCGCCCCCCCTTGCGGGCTCGCTGCGCTCGCCACGCAGCGGGCCCGGTGCCTCGCTACGCTCGGCACACTAATTTATTCTTCCTCCAGGGGTGTCGTGGACACCCACGGAGGGAGAATATGTCGGTATTTCGGCGGTCGGGATTCCGGCGTCGGGATTCTGAACGCCGGGATCCCGACCGCCGGGATCTTAACTGCATCCCCCTAGAAGACCCTATACATTATATGTGTGTGTATGTATGTCAGTGTGCCCCTAGAAGACCCTGTACAATATATGTGTGTGTGTGTGTGTGTGTGTGTGTGTGTGTGTGTGTGTGTATGTATGTCAGTGTGCCCCTAGAAGACCCTGTACAGTATGTGTGTGTGTCAGTGTGCCCCTAGAAGACCCTGTACAATATATGTGTGTGTGTGTGTGTGTGTGTGTGTGTGTGTGTATGTATGTCAGTGTGCCCCTAGAAGACCCTATACAGTATATGTGTGTGTATGTATGTCAGTGTGCCCCTAGAAGACCCTATACAGTATATGTGTGTGTATGTATGTCAGTGTGCCCCTAGAAGACCCTGTACAATATATGTGTGTGTGTGTGTGTATGTATGTCAGTGTGCCCCTAGAAGACCCTGTACAGTATGTGTGTGTGTGTGTGTGTGTGTGTGTGTGTGTGTGTATGTATGTCAGTGTGCCCCTAGAAGACCCTATACAGTATATGTGTGTGTATGTATGTCAGTGTGCCCCTAGAAGACCCTGTACAATATATGTGTGTGTGTGTGTGTATGTATGTCAGTGTGCCCCTAGAAGACCCTGTACAGTATGTGTGTGTGTGTGTGTGTGTGTGTGTATGTATGTCAGTGTGCCCCTAGAAGACCCTATACAGTATATGTGTGTGTATGTATGTCAGTGTGCCCCTAGAAGACCCTATACAGTATATGTGTGTGTATGTATGTCAGTGTGCCCCTAGAAGACCCTATACAGTATATGTGTGTGTATGTATGTCAGTGTGCCCCTAGAAGACCCTGTACAGTATGTGTGTGTGTGTGTGTGTGTGTGTGTGTGTGTATGTATGTCAGTGTGCCCCTAGAAGACCCTATACAGTATATGTGTGTGTATGTATGTCAGTGTGCCCCTAGAAGACCCTGTACAGTATGTGTGTGTGTGTGTGTGTGTGTGTGTGTATGTATGTCAGTGTGCCCCTAGAAGACCCTATACAGTATATGTGTGTGTCAGTGTGCCCCTAGAAGACCCTGTACAATATATGTGTGTGTGTGTGTGTGTGTGTATGTATGTCAGTGTGCCCCTAGAAGACCCTATACAGTATATGTGTGTGTATGTATGTCAGTGTGCCCCTAGAAGACCCTGTACAGTATGTGTGTGTGTCAGTGTGCCCCTAGAAGACCCTGTACAATATATGTGTGTGTGTGTGTGTGTGTGTGTGTGTGTATGTATGTCAGTGTGCCCTTAGAAGACCCTATACAGTATGGGGACCACAGTACCACAGCTCCCAACCCCCCCCCCCCCCTCCCCCATAAACCCACACTTAGGGAGAGATGTACTAAGCCTTGAAAAGTGATAAAATGGACAGTGATAACCCACCAGCCAATCAGCTCCTATGTGTCATTTTTCAAACACAGCTTGTGGCATGGCAGGAAAGAGCTGATTGGCTGCTACCTTATCACTCTACATCAGTGGTCGCCAACCTATCGCTTGCGAGCTACAGGTAGCTTAACCAAGCAATCCGGGTGGCTTGACCACTGTTATCCGCCTGAACGTCCGCCCGCTGCTGCTGCCGCCTTCCCCCGCACCCTCTTTTGCCCCTGACAGGCATGCACTCCTCGCTTCGGAGGAGACAGATGCTAGAAGTCATAATTGACCTCTAGAGTCTGACAGGAAACACATCGCTAAGCGCTCCTGGCACTTCCTGGTAACGCTGCAGCGCTGTGCTCCCTGTCAGATGCTAGAAGTCAAATATGACTTCTAGAGTCTGTCGAGGCGGAGGGGTGTGGGGGAAGTTGACAGAGGTGGGCAGGCAGTGACCCCTTGGCAACGAGCCTTAACCCCTGGCAATGGACATTAACCCTGACAACAGGCATTAACCCCTGGCAATGGACATTAACCCCTAGTCACAAACATTACCCCTGGCAACGAGCATTAACCCCTGGCAATGGGCATTAAGCCCTGGCAATGGCCATAAACCCCTTGTCAACGTGTATTGACCCCTTGGCAAAGAGTATTGACCCCTGGTAATAAGCAGGTAATTTACAATTTATTGGAAGCCTTACTGTGGGACATCGTGTGCAGCATCTTGTGTCAGGGGCATTGTGGCATAGTGTGTCAGGCATAGTGTGTCAGGCATTGTGGTGTGTGGCATAATGCATTCCTCCCCACTGTATCGATTTTTGCGGGACATTCCATTTTTGGGGGACGGTCCTGTGGGGATTAGACACTGTTCATGTGTCTAATCAGGCAGGCAGAGGGGCTGTGGGCATGGCCAGCAGTTCATATAGCACTGGCCATGCCCTCACAGTGACAAAAACAGTGCCCCAAAATTTTGGCGCATGCCGGTACCACGCGCATCGATTCCTTTGTCCGCAGGTAAAGTTGGGAGGTATGTATTAGGTGTGAGGGACATTGCAATGTGTGGCATAAGGTGTCAGGGGCATTACAGTGTGCAGCCTAGTGTCATAGGCATTTTGGTGTACGGCATTATGTGTCAGAGGAATTGCGGTGTGTGGCATAATGTGTCAGAGGAATTGCGGTGTGTGGCATAATGTGTCAGGGGCATTACAGTGTGCAGCCTAGTGTCATAGGCATTGTAGTGTCCGGCATCATGTGTCAGAGGAATTGCGGTGTGTGGCATAATGTGTCAGGGGCATTACAGTGTGCAGCCTAGTGTCATAGGCATTGTGGTGTGTGGCATCATGTGTCAGAGGAATTGTGGTGTGCGGCATAATGTGTCAGAGGAATTGCGGCGTGTGGCATAATGTGTCAGGGGCATTACAGTGTGCAGCCTAGTGTCATAGGCATTGTGGTGTGTGGCATCATGTGTCAGAGGAATTGCGGCGTGTGGCATAATGTGTCAGGGGCATTACAGTGTGCAGCCTAGTGTCATAGGCATTGTGGTGTGCGGCATCATGTGTCAGAGGAATTGCGGTGTGTGGCATAATGTGTCAGGGGCATTACAGTGTGCAGCCTAGTGTCATAGGCATTGTGGTGTGTGGCATCATGTGTCAGAGGAATTGTGGTGTGCGGCATAATGTGTCAGAGGAATTGCGGTGTGTGGCATAATGTGTCGGGCATTACTGTGTGCAGCATATTGTGCAGGGGCATTACTGTGTGCCGCGGCATAGTATCAGGGGCATTGGACACATTTTAGTCGCTCACGCTCAGTTGAGGTTTGAGTATTCTAAACAAAGGTGAATAACCTATTGCAGCCCCTCATACTTGTGTATATACAGTATACAGTATATATACAGGGTAGGGTCTTCCCAGTGTATAAGACATGCACATTCTTATTGGATCCACACTGATTACACACCTGGCTGATCAATGATAAAACATCACATTTTATTTTTGCTGTGTTGGTTACAGGAGATAACCCTACATTTCATAGCATGGGAGATTGGAAAACATAACGACAGTATTCCTTTAATGTTCCACTAAATGAAGTGATGAGCATTCATCTAGATGACATCCATTCACCCATCTCACATCTATCTATGTGACATCTATCTGTTCCCATTGCTCTCAGTGAAGAAATGACATTGTTTCCTATAATCAGGATAATAATGTGGAGACTATCTCATATAGAAGCAGCATTGCCTGGAAGATAGGAAGTGTATAACTGCAAAGAGCTTCTTGTAGCACAAATGCACCTATTCTCTGAATACACAAGTACAGCATAGTTGCCTACCCCCCTGCATTCTGCAGGAGACTCCCTCACATAACAGCAATCTCCCTCTCTCCCTCATTAGTCTAGAAATCTCCCTCATTTCCCCTAGCCCACACTACACTGTTACATCATAGTTACCTTCCCTACTGCATTCTGCAGGAGACTCCCTGACATAACAGCAATCTCCCTCTCTCCCTCATTAGTCTAGCAATCTCCCTCATGTCACCTACCCCACATTACACTGTTACATCATAGTTACCTCCCCTCCTGCATTCTGCAGGAGACTCCCTGACATAACAGCAATCTCCCTCTCTCCCTCATTAGTCTAGCAATCTCCCTCATGTCACCTAGCCCACATTACACTGTTACATCATAGTTACCTCCCCTCCTGCATTCTGCAGGAGACTCCCTGACATAACAGCAATCTCCCTCTCTCCCTCATTAGTCTAGAAATCTCCCTCATTTCCCCTAGCCCACATTACACTGTTACATTTTGGTTGAAAAAAGGAATGAGAGACAGATACAGTTACATTGAATCATCAGCACCATTTCCCAGCACTTTACCAAGTATAGTATCTCTTACTAACTGCTTTGGGGATCATCTACATTTTACAAGATTCCTCTCAGATGTAGCAGGTACACACCCACGCTTCTAGGTGCCACGTTCACAATCTCTTTTCACAATCTCTCCATATATGGAACTAGACACGCCCTTTGGGTGGAGCATGGCACGCCACCTCAATGGGGCGCTGTGCAAAATTCTACTACCAACTATAATCTCCCTGAAACTAGTTTTCAAAAGAAGGCAAGTGTAACGATCAGATCATTTGAGCGATCAAATTAAAGTATGCCTCCCATTATTATTATTATTATTATGTGGGAGATCAGGGCATGTCATGTAGTATGTGTGTAAACTTAATGGGACCCCTGCAGAGTGTAAGCACTGTGAACATTCCCTCAGAGTGACCATCTGTAGTAATACTTTGAAGGTAGGATGTCAGATAAAGATCTGAGATCCCTCATAAACCATGGAGAACAGAGCTTGTCTCCCCCCCCCCATATATAGTTTAGACCTCTTATCAGTGAGGCCTGCCAGTTATCAATCCCTTTGGAACAGCAGACAAATTCTTCATGTGAAAGGTCCCATACAGTATCTATGGACATTCCCTAGTTCCAGCAAGGAACAGGTTAAATCTCAAGGGTGGGAGGGATGAGGGAGTCTGCAAGTATAACTAAGACACTTCTCCCTATAGACAGTTGTACTTCTTGGGGCGCAGCATCAAGCTGGAAACGACCGCTTGTTTCTTGTGGAGACCCCCCCACGCCAGAATTTGTATTTACGTGTAAGAAACGGTTCTGTCATTTCTTTTATACCCTTTTATTTCTGAAATTGCATTTATCTTGTGTGTGCTTTTAAAATCATTGTAATATCTTGTAACCATTTTTTCACTAAAGCTCTGTAGTATTTCTAGGAATAAATAATACATATTTCCAGTTTCTGATTCTGTGTTCTTAGGACTTATTAGCCTCAGAAGAGAAACGCTACAACGTTACCATTTTTATACTGCATTGTGTGGTCAGGTGCGAGCCAAGCTGCCCCTTGCGCAGTTTCAAGCGCTAAAATCAGGTTTTGGCTGGTGGCAGTGTACCTCAAAGAAAGGACCCGAGTGTCCAAAGTGAACCCCAGTCACGGCCGGAGTTGCTCAGATTGACGCATCGGAGCAGGCGACCGGTGGGTCCGTGACAGCACGTATGAAGTACAGTACTATATGTTTGCTACACTATAGAGCAGTTAGCACTATTGAGCGAATTGGCCAAGTGAAAGGCGCAAGATTGGCTTCCATTGTTGGCATTTATAGGCCATAGCATCAGCAATTCGCACCCTTTGCCCAGCGGCACAGCAGCCGTGACAATCCTAGCTCTTCAATGGGGCCATGGTTGATGCATGGTGGTGTGGCCATCCCCCCTTTTTACTAAATATTGATTAAGGTTCTGTGTGGCCCACAAACTGGACCTTGTGCTGCATGGGTATGGGGGTGTTAGATAAGGAGCAGCAGGCATTGAGATGGCTTTAGGGAAAGGAGTGGCGTGTGCAATCGCTGACCCTCCCCCCACATACTATGCAGCGAGAGAGCTTGCTACATCGAAAGCTGCCTCTCTTCCCAGCGCAGAACCCAAAAGCATGTGTGCTGGGCTGGAGAGAGAAGCAATGTTCTGTATCTCTCCGCCACAGGCCCAGGCTGAGGAAAAGAGTAAATAATGTGTGTTATCTGACATGCCGCTGTGGGGATGCAGTTAAAATCCCGGTGGTCGGGATCCCGGCGTTCAGAATCCCGACGCCGGAATCCCGACCGCCGAAATGCCGACACATTCTCCCTCCGTGGGTTCCACGACACCCCTGGAGGGAGAATAAATTAGTGTGCCGAGCGTAGCGAGGCACCGGGCCCGCTGCGTGGCGAGCGCAGCGAGCCCGCAAGGGGGGGGCGATCCACGTCCCCCCCTTGTCGGCATTTCGGCTGTCGGGATTCCGGCGTCGGGATTCTGAACGCCGGGATCCCGACCGTTGGGATTCAATACTGAATCCGCCGCTGTGTGTGTTATCTGACATGCCACTATGTGTGTTATATGACATGCCGCTATGTGTGTTATCTGACATGCCGCTGTGTGTGTGATATCTGACATGCCGCTATGTGTGTTATCTGACAAGCCGCTATGTGTGTTATATGACATGCCGCTATGTGTGATATCTGACATGCCGCTGTGTGTTATGTGACATGCCGCTATGTGTGATATCTGACATGCCGCCATGTGTGTTATATGACATGCCGCTATGTGTGATATCTGACATGCCGCTATGTGTGTTATGTGACATGCCTCTATGTGTGTTATGTGACATGCCGCTATGTGTGTTATCTGACCTCCCGCTATGTGTTATCTGACATGCCGCTATGTGTGTTATCTGACATGCCGCCATGTGTGTTATTTGACATGCCTCTATGTGTGTTATCTGACATGCCGCTATGTGTGTTATCTGACATTCCGCTATGTGTGTTATCTGACATGCCGCTATGTGTGATATCTGACATGCCGCCATGTGTGTTATCTGACATGCCGCTATGTGTGATATCTGACATACCGCTATGTGTGTTATCTGACATGCTGCTGTGTGTGTTATCTGACATGCCGCTGTGTGTGTTATCTGACATGCCGCTATGTGTGTTATCTGACATGCCGCTATGTGTGTTATCTGACATGCCGCCATGTGTGTTATCTGACATGCCGCTATGTGTGATATCTGACATTCCGCCATGTGTGTTATCTGACATGCCGCTATGTGTGATATCTGACATGCCGCCATGTGTGTTATATGACATGCCGCTATGTGTGTTATCTGACATTCCGCTATGTGTGTTATCTGACATGCCGCTATGTGTGTTATCTAACATGCCGCTATGTGTGTTATCTGACAAGCCGCTATGTGTGTTATATGACATGCCGCTATGTGTGATATCTGACATGCCGCTGTGTGTTATGTGACATGCCGCTATGTGTGATATCTGACATGCCGCCATGTGTGTTATATGACATGCCGCTATGTGTGATATCTGACATGCCGCTATGTGTGTTATGTGACATGCCTCTATGTGTGTTATGTGACATGCCTCTATGTGTGTTATGTGACATGCCGCTATGTGTGTTATCTGACCTCCCGCTATGTGTGTTATCTGACATGCCGCTATGTGTGTTATCTGACATGCCGCCATGTGTGTTATTTGACATGCCTCTATGTGTGTTATCTGACATGCCGCTATGTGTGTTATCTGACATTCCGCTATGTGTGTTATCTGACATGCCGCTATGTGTGTTATCTGACATGCCGCTATGTGTGATATCTGACATGCCGCTATGTGTGTTATCTGACATGCCGCTATGTGTGATATCTGACATGCCGCTATGTGTGTTATCTGACATGCTGCTGTGTGTGTTATCTGACATGCGGCTGTGTGTGTTATCTGACATGCCGCTATGTGTGTTATCTGACATGCCGCTATGTGTGTTATCTGACATGCCGCCATGTGTGTTATCTGACATGCCGCTATGTGTGATATCTGACATGCCGCCATGTGTGTTATCTGACATGCCGCTATGTGTGATATCTGACATGCCGCCATGTGTGTTATATGACATGCCGCTATGTGTGTTATCTGACATTCCGCTATGTGTGTTATCTGACATGCCGCTATGTGTGTTATCTGACATGCCGCTATGTGTGTTATCTGACATGCCGCTATGTGTGTTATCTGACATGCCGCTATGTGTGATATCTGACATGCTGCTGTGTGTGTTATCTGACATGCCGCTATGTGTGATATCTGACATGCCGCTATGTGTGATATCTGACATGCCGCTATGTGTGTTATCTGACATGCCGCTATGTGTGATATCTGACATGCCGCTATGTGTGATATCTGACATGCCGCCATGTGTGTTATCTGACATGCCGCTATGTGTGATATCTGACATGCCGCCATGTGTGTTATATGACATGCCGCTATGTGTGTTATCTGACATTCCGCTATGTGTGTTATCTGACATGCCGCTATGTGTGTTATCTGACATGCCGCTATGTGTGTTATCTGACATGCCGCTATGTGTGTTATCTGACATGCCGCTATGTGTGATATCTGACATGCTGCTATGTGTGATATCTGACATGCCGCTATGTGTGTTATCTGACATGCCGCTATGTGTGATATCTGACATGCCGCTATGTGTGATATCTGACATGCCGCCATGTGTGTTATCTGACATGCCGCTATGTGTGTTATCTGACATGCCGCTATGTGTGATATCTGACATGCTGCTATGTGTGTTATCTGACATGCCGCTATGTGTGTTATCTGACATGCCGCTATGCCTATGCGGAAGATAAAGTGCTAAGCTACTTTAATTTAGCTCCAGTTTTTCTCTTAGCAAAGGTATTGAGGTGAAGAAGCAGCAGTTTGTATGTCAAGGTCATTAACCTCTGAAATTTCCAAGAAGGGATCTCCATTATTCTCTCTCCCCTTAGGTGTGAGATAAGGATAATTGCTTTAAAAACACTTTAAACTTTAGGAGAAAGACATTTATTCTTATTACTATGGAAGTAAATTGTTGGTCTGAAACATTCAGATCGTTAAAGAGATATCTTTGAAACTCCAAAGAGACAGGCTGGAAGCATCATATAAGACAGAATAAAAGTCTGCAAGACACAAAATGCAGATCCGTCCTGCAGTCCTGATGTAGGAATGACACCGCTTAGCCAGTGATCCTGGGGTTTGTATTCTGATAAGAAGGAGAAGACCATTTATCTACAGTATCATTGGGCCTGGAAAGGGTACCCAGTTGATAGATCTGCAGTGCCTAGGTCGACAGTTAATATGTCATCATGCAAAAGGTCAACATTGATAAGATGTCAACATGTAAAATGTTGCTTTGACTTAAGATCAACACAAGGTTGACATGAAAAAGGTTTTTCAAAAACATTTTTTCCACTTTTTCACACTTGAATAACAACATGGACACCCACTGGGAATGCTAAAGTGTGCTAAGCGCAGCAGTAGCGGAGTGCGCATGGGCACGTGCCAGAGGCAGAACTCTGGGAGGCATTGGAGTCATCTGCCGCCGGGCTCCTGCTCCCAAGATGGGAACCTCTTCTCCCCCTGGAAGCTTAAATCAGTTTTTTAAAAGCCAAGGACATTGCTTCTGTGGCTGAGTTCTGAAATATATACTGTATGTGCTCTATCTATCTATATTTCTGAACAGAACATATATTTTATTTAAGGTTATATAGGGTTGTATGTGTGTGTGTGTGGGGGGGGCACCAATATATATCTTGCCTCCGGGCATCTGAAAAGAACTTACTCCACTGGCACGTGCTAAGGGCTTTATTTACTAAGATGGGAGTTTTATTGAAGATGAGATGTTGCTATGGGAAACCAATCAGATTCTATCTAGGGTTAGATTCAATAGAACTCCCATCTTTGGAAAAAACCTAATTGGGGGGGGGGGGGTCCATGTTGACAGTTGTCGTTACGGACAGAAAAAAACTTTATAAACTCAAGTCGCATGTATGGACACTCTGTCAAATTCAAAAACAATTAACTGGTAGCCTTGCGGCTAGAAGTTCGCAGGCGGCTAATAGGGTGGTTGGTCAAGCTGCTCCTACTAGGGGGTGTCAAACCATATACAATTAACAAAAAGCAAGGTGGAGCGCTGAAAAATGGATCAATTGGTTAAATTGGTAAAAAAAAACAATACGTTTTATTTATTAATGGGTATTATACAATCAGATAAACACTTAATGGTATAAAAAAACATATATATATAGGGGGGAATTAATTGCAATTCAATATAATACAGGAAATAAATAAAAACAATTCATTAAAAAGTAGTGGGTTAGATACTTATTGGTCTGAAGTCCCATTTGTAGTCCTTTATTGGAAAACACTTGCACGTTTTCCTTTTTCCTTTGGTGAGTCTGTCCTACAGCTGAATGAATTAGGGGTCCATAAACCTTGCCGGATTGTATTTGCGCTGGAGGATGGATGTAAACCCCAGTTGGATTAGGGGAATCCTCAACAATTGTGCGAAATTCTAATCCTCAATATGCAGGTGGTGGTATCCCAAAGAGTTGTTTCAGCTGGTGGCCCAAGTTGTAGCAAATGGCAAGATAGGTCTCCAAAGTGGGAAGTCCAATTCAGGCCAGAGTAACCCAATAAGATTAGCAGGTGCTTTGTCAAATTCAACCATTTTGGTGTTGACCTATTGACTTTTGACAAAGACACTGTAGACTTTTCCATCCACACCCCTGGGAAGTATGAGATACAAGTGGCACCGATGTCTCTGCTTTGCTCAAAGAAACTGTGTAATGTGGGCTAGGTGAAATGAGGGAGATTGCTGGAGTAATGAGGGAGAGAGGGAGATTCAGGGCCGGCGCTACCCACTCAGCAGCTCCTGCAAAGCAGGGAAGCGCCATGCTGAAAAGGCGCTGTCTCCCTCCCTGCTCTGCTAAAGCTGCCTCTGCCCTCACTGTCACTGCCTCCTGCATGCCGCCTGCAGCGCCTGTCTGACAGCGGGCGGCTGTATGGAGAGGCTGAGCAGCTCCCTGCACCACGCGCACACTGTCCCCCTCCTGCGACCTGCCCCCTCTTCTTCACGGACACTTGCGCTGAGGCATGTAGTGCTGTCTGTGAATGCCTGGATGACATGTCATGTCCAGATCCGCCACCCTACCCATTGCTCCCTGAGCATGTCAGCTGTCAATCAAATGACGAACAGGCAGCAGTGCCGCCTCCCCTTCCTTCCCTCTTCTCAGTGTGCTGTGCCAGTGGCGCTGCCAGTCCTCAACACTCTGCCCCCTCTAACTCCTCCCCTCTTCTTCCATCTCCTCCTTCTCTCCCCTCCTTTCCCCCTCAGTCACGAGTGCTGCACATTCTTTTTGTACTGCTTTTGGATCGCATCGCGCACACATTGCATGCATGCCATGCAACGTAATCTAGCCCATAACGTATGAGATTCTCACAGCAGGTATGGGCACCTTAAGTGCCTGCAACATTTTGCAGACACAGCACTGAGATGGTGTATGCATACATGTACATGCACCCGAGATCCTCCATAGGATTGCATGTTGCATACATTCCCACAATCGGGCTGCAGCTTGTTGCAATGGCAATGTGAAAGGCCGCAAAATGTATGGTTTGCAGGAGGGCGCCGGACACCCTAGCATCGGCCCTGGGGAGATTGCCGCTATTTCAGGGAGTCTCCTGCAGAATGCAGGAGGGGAGGTAACTATGATGTAACAGTGTAATGTGGGCTAGGTGACATCAGGGAGATTGTTAGACTAATAAGGGAGAGAGGGAGATTGCTGCTATGTCAGGGAGTCTCCTGCAGAATGCAGGAGGGGAGGCAACTATGATGTAACAGTGTAATGTGGACTAGGTTACAAGAGGGAGATTGCTAGACTAATGAGGGAGAGAGGGAGATTGCTGCTATGTCAGGGAGTCTCCTGCAGAATGCAGGAAGGGAGGTAACTATGATGTAACAATGTAATGTGGGCTAGATGACAGGAGGGAGTTTGACTAATGAGAGAGAGAGGGAGATTGCTGCTATGTCAGGGAGTCTCCTGCAGAATGCAGGAGGGGAGGTAACTATGATGTAACAATGTAATGTGGGCTAGGTGACATGAGGGAGATTGCTAGACATATCAGGGAGATTGCTGCTATTTCAGGGAGTCTCCTGCAGAATGCAGGAGGGTAGGCAACTATTGTTGGAAGGTAAAACTGATGGGGTTTGTCCAAAGCTGGATTACTCTTTTAAGTGTTCCTGATATAAACTACACAATTTTGTTGGTGCCATGGTGATGGCATTTGTTCGTTAAAGGGTTTGTTGAGTTATGCGCATTTTTCAGGGAAATCTGGTACTTCTTTACTTTCACGGCGCCAGCATGGCGCCGCGCGTCAGAGTCCCCTTGCGGGGCTCGCTTCGCTCGCCCACGCTGCGGGCTCGGTGGCTCGCTACGCTCGCCACGCTAATTAAAGTCAACTCCATGCCAACATGGATAGTGGAGGTATGAACTATCCATGTTGGCATGGCGTTAACTTTGTTTATTTTACTTAGTTTGTGGCGAGCGTAACCCGGAAGTAGCGCGGCGCCATGCTGGCGCCGTGAAAGTAAAGAAGTACCGGAAATCTCCATGAGAGAAACAAGACTACTATCTCCACTTTAATTCCCTACTCGGAAGTCATTAACACTATTTTTCGGAAGATACTGTATAGATTTTTTTTGTTTACAATTGTTTGGGTTGGTCTGCAGGTGCCACTCTTTTGACTGCCGTCTGAAATGTACAGTATAGATGCATGCCTACATAAGTTCTGTCCGTGCAAGGCTGCAGCACTGATAACAGACTTGTATTCCTCCCCAGAGTTTGAGCTGAGCAAGTCATAAGTCACTCAGCACTGAATACTACGCTATACCAATATGTTTCTGTATGACAGGCACAATTCTAATTGCTTTGACATAGAGCTAGAAAAAAAAGTGCTTTAATGATTCATTTTGTATAGAGATCCAGCTGATTATTGCTTGTGTTCTGTCCTCTCACCTTGTTTCCTGAGGATTTCAGCTACAGGAAGTGCGGGTAACAGCAGGGGCTGTCAGCTCAATGGTGCTATGTTAAACCGATAATAAATAGATGATGGTGAATTGAAGGGATTAAGAAGTTACTATAATGGCACTGTGGGCATCCTATATCAAATAGAAAGAAGAGATAATTAAAACTATCACAGACTTAGCAAGAGTAGAAGATGGAATCTTCCAACAACATGTATGCTATCAGGGGCGTAGCTATCGTAAGGCAGCCCCCGCTGCTGCTTGGGGGAGCGGGGGCTGCGTGGGCGCCGGGTGCTGGCACCAGCCACTGCCCTCCGACCATCTACTTACTGTGCCCCTGCCTCACCCGCCGTGTCTGTATCGCCGGGAGTTGGGACCGCATATCTACTAATATGCGTTCCGGTGCCTGGCTCCTTAGAGTCAAATGTACATAACAAAATGGCCGCCTCCTTAGAGCAGACCGTTTTTTAAGATGCTAGAGGAGGCAGCGGCGGCCTCCTCTAGCATCCTTACAAACGGTCTGCTGTAAGGAGGCGGCCATTTTGTAATGGACATTTTACTCAAGGAGCCAGGCGCCGGGAGATGCAGTCCCAACTCCCGGCTGAATATAGACGCGGGGGGGAGGCAGGGTAAGAACAGCGCTATATTTATGGAGCGCCGATATTATCCGGCGGGGGGGGGCGCAAAAATTGGCGCTACGCCCCTGTATGCTATGTATGAAAATAGCATACATTTCAAATGCGGTATTTATACTAGTGTACCTATACTAATATACTGTATATACGTCATAAAGTGGATTGATGTGTGTTCTTCATAAGTAGTCTTTTCTTCCCAGCAGCATTGTTATAAAAATTAAAATTCAATGATTCATATTTTCATTTCTCTCCACAGACAACTCTTGGTCTTGGATTCCTAAATTTTGCAATTTAAGGGATTTTCGAAAACGTCATTCGCGGCAGTATGATGATACCAGCGGAAACATGGTTCACATTAAGCAGAAGCTCTACCATAATGGACACCCAAGTCCGCGGCATCTCTGAGGGGACATCTACAGACAGTATCCTCTGCATACAGAGCATATAGAACTCTTTCCTATTGGGGAAAAAGAAAAATCAGTCAATTCATTTTCCGAAATGGGAAGACAGTAGGAAATCAGTTTTATTTCCTTCGCACCTTTTGCTTCTGCCCTAATCTGGTAGATGGAGGACTCAACATAGAGTGGCAGGAAAAACGGACCTTGGTACATGGATCGGGCACCAGATTTTAGCATTGAACATCTGTAAATATGTAAAAACAACTAAAATTCTAAAAAACGTGTCATTAATACTTTCAAAAGTGCAAGGTGTGGAAACCTCAAGACTTACCCTACCTTTTGTGTGTGTCTGTACCGTCGGCGGAGTTGAGGATTTGAGTGTCATATATTGCTAAGTGTCATTTATTGTAAGATTTGTAATGGGCACTACTCTGGAAAAATCATAAATTGTCCTTTCAGTCGCTAATGGGTCTGTAGGTAACAGAATGTCTCTTCTTGTGCCAAATTTAGGAGCATCCAATCTGGAACATAGCACAGCCGTTGTTGCAACAAATGCTATGGTCTTCATTGAGCCTTCCATTAGACCTTGTCCTACTCTTTGCTCCGGAGCAGTGCCAAATGCAGCTTTTTAAAAGTGCAGATCCACTTATATTAAAAAAATAAATAAAAGTAGTATTTTTTACAGAACACACCTATTTTCTCCCTGAACACATACTTTGTTGTGTAATGATCAACTAGTTTTCTATGTTGAAGAAATATTAATGTTAAAAAAAAACCCATAAAAACAACTAGCAAAAATCATTCATTTGTGAATAATGTTAAAATGTCTGACAGCTTGTTATCTGTGGTCTTTGTTAGTATGAGGGTGAATTTCAGTCCCCAAATTTCGGAATGAAAATATAATAGTTAAAAAAAAAATAATATTCTTCAGTGGTAAAATAACATGAAATGAAACTTTAGTTCAAATTCACAAAATTGGCAATATTATTTAAACAAATACACCGGTCTTAACTTTGAACATGGTGGAGACAAATTACGGAAATTTTTTTAAGATGGCAATTTTTCTTTTAAGTTTCTTTCTTGTGGAATCTTTGGGAATTTGTCATAGGCATATATTTAGAACCTCCATTACAGGTGATTTACAATTTATGGGAGAGAATTTTTTTTAAACAAAATTTCATCAATTTTTTACAAACAGTGGGAAAACTCTTGTCAAATATCTATGTATTAATGAGAATACAAAAAAATTACTCACAAGAAACTTTTGATTTACAAGATAATTCCATCAAAATCTGAATTTATTTATTTATTTTTTTGGAATATCATAGGTAAAACTTGTCCTTTAAAGATTACTTACCTGGTGTCTGGCATCGTGCACCCTAATAACTTTATAAATGTATGCATGCCACCTCAAAGACAAAAAGTCTGGTGCAATGGCATCATGAAACACCGCCAATCTGGTCTGTATATCTGACAGGAAAAAACATCCAAGCAGCGCCAGGTTTGCATAAAATTACCAAACCGCATGATAAGTAATTTTTTAGGATCCTGTTTTATTTCTGATATGTCACACATCACTGAGTTTTTCTTTTTGTGCTAAACTTTCCTTTACTGTTTTTTAACAAATGACACTTTTGTAAATTTGGTAGTTTCTAAGCGGGATATTCAATCTCCCGCAGCCATCTCCCGACAGGGGAGATGGCTGCGGGCGTCCTATTCAATGCTGTCTTCCCCGACAGCATTGAACAGGGGATCTCGGCAGAACGAGCCCGACTTCACAAGCAGTCGGGCTTGTTCTGCCGAGAACGGCTGGGAATTGACCCTCTTCCTGGCCGCAGCTCGCGGCCACATCCCCTTCCCGGCAGGCGGGACATTGAATCCGGCCTGCAAATTCTCAGTCGAGACAGAGACCCAACATTGAATACCCCCCTAAGAGTGTTCACGTTACTACATAATTTGAGGTGTGGGACTGCATCTTTAAAAACCTACATTGGTATGGCTGCCACCAAAGTTTTTCATGGCTAAAACAATGGATAGTGATCTGGCTTCTGCATCTGTTACCGAACCTTGAAGACTTCTCTAGCAGAAAGCTTCGAGGAAAACCTAGAGCCGTTCAGTGATTATTCTATCTCAATTCTCACAGATTTTGACAGATGTTTTGTGTTGTGTTAATTCCCTACGTCTGTTTCTTGCATTTGTTTCCTATTTGGACATGACATGAGGGTGATGATGATGATGATGATGATGATGATGATAATTATAATGGAAAGTGGTGGTGGAACTGCATGGGAATGTGGCAGAACTCCATAGGAATTGCATGAACGTTCTCTGCCATTCTAAACATTATTTTACAATTTTTGTCTTTGTTTTGAATATTCCTCATGATTTCATGTTTTGTTGGTGTCACGTAGCTGGGTATATAATTGCGCTCAGATGTTTTGAAGGTCGACTTGTGGTTGCATCTAACGAGCGTGCTGTGTATGTCTGTACGTACATGTATATTTATTTGTATAGCTTCCATTGCATATGCATAGCTTTAGTGCACTTCAACAGGTTTAATAATTGTTTGCTTATAATTGTCCTGAAGAAATATATATTTTTTGTGGGTGAAAGCTGAAGCCATATTTAGATATGCTAATTTAGGATTTTTACATTATTGCATCTTAGTCCAAGCCAAGGTACAAGTTTACGCTATTTTTCATTGAAAGCACTTTATTTTAAACACAACATTAAACCTCTTATATTACTTTCATCCATTGCGCTACTGAGAGGCCAGATAATGGATAGCTACAAAATACCATCATTTTCATTAAATATGAAACAAATCTGAGGTAATTTATGACTGGACGATGCATTAAAAATGCAAATATTTGTGCCGAATCGTGTGCCTAGTTCATATTGTGAGTATAGGATGTTCATCCATGCTCTCCACTGAAAGTAAAAAACAGTTTTACGCTGTACAAAGTAGGGGACCCCTTTGTTTTTGTCCTACCTCCAAAACATTTACCTCATTTCATTTGTGTGGTTGTAATGCTAAGGCCGTGGTAAAAGTGTTAGTCTTATGGAAGGCCTCAATCCACCCATCATTCAGAGAATGCAACAACCCCTTTGCAAAAAGACTACCTTGGTCTGTCAAGACAAAAGAGCAGGTTTTTGCATTTATTTGCACTCCACCGTCCAAGTGTTTATAGCCTCCATTAACAAGGTTTCAGTTTTCAAAATGTTATTTGTAGACAAACAGGATTATTTTGAAAAATTTATTTTGAAACATGTTTTACCTCAGAATTTTAGATACCATCCCGGTATGTATCTCCTAGCTGAAATTAAAATGAAAAATTGTGATTCGTTTGAAAGTATTTTCATGACAATTTTGTCCTATGCACAGTGGCGTAAGTTCATCCCAGTTGCCCGGAGGCAAGATAAGTAGGTACTTATGTAATATCTGGGCTCCCGTTTTTCTTATGAGCCCGCATCCCCTCGCGGGGCTCGCTGCGCTCGCCAGGCTTCGGGCACGGTGGCTCGCTGCGCTCGCCACACTATATAAAATCAACTCCATGTGTAGTTGGATAGTAGGGGTATGAAAAAATGGGGTGCATTTAACACGGGAGCCCAGATAATACATAAGTACCGATAAGTATTGGTGCCCCCCCAAATAGCTCATTCAGGGGTAGATTTATTAAGCTCGGTGAAGTGATAAACTGTCTGGTTTTATTACCGGCCAATCAGCTCCTACCTGTGAAGTTACCGGCTTGGTTTGAAACAGGAAAGGTAGGAGCTGATTGGACGGTGATAAAAAACAGACAGTTTATCACTTCACCGAGCTTAATAAATCTACCCCTGAGTAAGGTGTCTGTCTCCAGTAGGGTCACGGGACACTTGCAAAAATGATATTAGGAGGGGGAGTCAGCCTCATTAGCAATATCAACTGGTTACATTTGACCAATTCAAACTTGAAGGGAAGGAGAGGTGCCCCCTTGGGAGCAGGAGCCCGGCGGCAGATGACTCCATTGCCTCCCAGAGTTCTGCCTCTGCCTATGCATGATCTCCAGGCCGGGGGGTATTTCATAATGATGCTGTCTCGGGAGCTGTGAAATATTTTTAAACTTCAGAAAGAAATGTGTATTTACCATGCTTGTTATTGCAGCGACTTTAACCCAATTAGCGCAACCATGGAAATCTATTACGTAAGTTAATTGACTTCTATATTCTTCAAACAATAGAATACCAAATATGTGCAAGTAATTATCTAATGTAAGGGACCCATAGATCAGACAGGCATTAGCAATGTCCCGTTCTGTCCATTCCTGAGTTGGAGTGATCGGGAAAATCCAATATTTTGGAAAATCAATCAAAATTAATCAGGAAAAGCGGTATTACTGCAGCTGACATACCTGCCGCATTAGATTCAGGTTATTCTATATCTGAATATGCTTGCAGGCAGGAACAATCCAAGACTAATCTCAGCGATGTGACATACAAGAACTTCCTGTTTTCCAGGGAAAATAGGCTTTGGCTTCTTGGAATATTAGTGGAAAATGAGACCTTTGGTGCCACCATACAAGTAAACTTAGGGAAAGATAAAGTGAAGCAAAATAAAATACCAAGCAAAACACTCCTGACATTTTTCAAACACAAGGCCAGATGCACTAAGCTTCAAAAGTGATAAAATGGAGAGTGATAAACCATTAACCAATCAGCTCCTGCCGGACATTTTTCAAACACAACCTGTGCCATGGAAGTTAAGAGCTGATTGGTTGGTTGTTTATCACTCTCCATTTTATCACTTTTGAAACTTAGTGCATCGGGCCCTCAGACTATAATATGGCAGTTAGATGCTTTTTATCTTTCTCCACTTTATATCTCTCTAAGGGCCAGCCAGACATTGCAGCAGTGTATGGCCACCTTTAGTGCATCTGGGTCCAAGGTTTAGTAGACAGACCTCTATAATTTTAATTAAGCTGAAACAAAAGCTGCCCACTGTGTGGGGTTAAGTGTCTGCCGAGGGAAAAATAATAAATAAGGGAAAATCGGTAAACGGTGACATTAATTAGTCAGTAAATAATCCCCAAATCATTGAACAAAACATAGTGGAGACAAATCCATCACTCAGTCAGGCTGCTTCAATGTTGGTGGATGGTTACAGGGGAATGCAGTTAGAATCCCGGCGGCCGGAATCCCAACCGCCGAAATCCCAACACTTTCTCCCTCTATGGGTGTCCACAAGGGATTTTGAGCGCCGGGATTTCGTACCTATCCCGTTACAGGAGCTCAGTGGTGTCCAGTGATGAGTGAATGACATCTATAGTAGTTTTATGATCTTCAGGATGGCCTCTTATGTAATTTTGTGTTATCATATATTAGGTTTCATTCTACTGATGGGTGTCACCATGTGTTACCTCAGGACTAGCAGTGGTTCCAGCTTTCTGACTAACTTATTTTCCATGTCCTCTCTCCAGTCTAGATCATGTAGTGCAATAAATATTTCCATAAAAATATGCAAATGTCTGTCTGTAATAAGCAAGATGGTAACAAAAGAACGGTGCCCCAGCTGTACAGACTGTACCTGTCATCAATGCCAGTGACAACGGGGCTGGTAATATTTTTACTTTAGTACAGAACATCATAATTCAAGTTTGCAATATTTCTGTATACAATAAACCTTGTCACCATTGCAAAGGAGCACGAATCCCAGTCTAATCATTTAAAAAAAAAAAAAAAATGTAAACAAAAAAAAAAAAATACCAAAAAAAAACAATAATGCTACTGTGGCAGAATGCGTAGAAAAGAAAAGGATGATCGTGACATGGTGCATATGACCATGAACAGGTCAAAGGAGCTAATCTGAGGAGATGCCGTATATGTTGACAAGCTGCAGAGGAAGCAGGTCTTGTGTTACCATGACAACAGTCTCCACCAATCAGTAGGCGCGTCTTGTGTGCAGTGTAAGGTGCTGCACGCATAAGCATACTGATACTGAGAGGGAATTTACTGCTGCATTCTTATGGAAGTGTAATTGGTCTCTAAAAGGCCAGATAACAGGATTACTTTTCTGCTTCAGTAGGTTTTACCACCCAATTCTACCGACACATTCAAACCAATTTTTTCCCTAATGCTGCCAGGATTTATTTTTAATCCTCAATGGTGTCCCCATGTTCCAAAAACTAGACCAAAAATGTCCTTTTACATAAAATGACTTTATACTGCATAACATCATTAAAAGTACTAATCCCACTACTGGCAGAACTACAGCCCTTTACAGTAGTGCAGAACATCAAGATATGTCAAAATGACTATACCAGTGAAGACCTTGACACTCCAGCTGTGGTTGAACTACACATCCCAGCATGCCCTGCATCAGTTTCAGCATGGCCAAATAGCACAACTGTAGCAGGGCATGCTGGGATGTGTAGTTCAACAACATCTGGAGTGTCACGGTTAGCCACTACTGGACTATACAGTATTCATTTTATTTATTATTGGTAACTTAGATTATACTGCACAGAAAAATACCTGAAGCCAGGGCACCAGTCCCCTGCACAGATGAGGCAGCCATTTTGTAGAAATCTATCAGTACACAGTGAATCACGCCATTGCAGCTCTGCCTCCCTGCTGTGCAATAGCCACAATGATGCCGTTCCCCACAAAACACATTGTGAAGCACTCAGTATGGTGATCTACTGAATCTGAGTGTGAGAGAACTATCTGATATCCGGGAGTCACCGGCACATTCCAGGAGAGTGAGCATGATTTAGCCATGGTTTCATTGGTTCTGTATGATCTAGTATCCCAGCAATCACTTGTCTAGTACAAAACTGCTGCCTCCCCTGCATAGAGGGGACATTTACACTATAAAGCTCAGTACACACCTGGCTGACGTGCATACACACTTATCAGTCATGTGCCTGATGTATTGTGTTCAATATCACATCTGGGCAAGCATTTAAATGTGCCCACCCAGGTGAGATGTCAGTCACTGGTAGTCCATGCAGCAATTGTACGGAGCGATCGGCATACCACCCATACACTCAGCCAGATGGGCCGTTATATCTGTAGACGTCGTTCACAGGCATATCGGATGTACACACCAGCTGGTGGCTGATATATCGCTCAGTGTGTAACCAGCTTTAGTGTATTTGATGTTGTTATCCACTTTTATCCGCATTTTCATTGAAACTATCCTCTCTTGTTTGCGGCTTGGTTACACAGTGCAGAGATTTATTAATATTAATATTATAAGAATTATTTTAAATACATAATATAAGAATTTCATCAAACAAATATAACATATGGACATAATCATGCTAGATAGTGAGATTGGCGTCACAAGATTGTAAGTGTTTATGTTGACCTCTGGACCAATCTGCCTCATATGGTGTGTACACACGTTAGATCTGATCAGATAGGATCATGGATAGGATTTTAAGGCACATCCGATTTGCATCCTATCTTGACTATATAGTGCAGATCTGCACTATATAGACAAGGCAGCCAAGACTTTCTGGCTTCTGATACGTGAACGCGCATCGGGATCTGATCGGGATCGCAAGGGTTAAAACCCTTGCGATCTGCATCCGATTCAGATCCGATGCCGATCCGATGTTGACTATATCGTCAACATCGGAAAGGAAATCGGACCGTGTGTACACAGCATTACTGTATCTCCCATAACCTCACAAATCACATTAGACCATTTCTTTCCTGACGCGCTATATTGCTGATTAATACATGACAGACAGGTCTGGCAATTCCATTTTGAATAGTGACGATATTTAGGGAATAATATAGTATACCATACCCTCCAACTGTACCGCTTTTCCCGGTACAGTACCGTTTTTTAACGGTCTGTACCGGCTAAAATAAGCTGTACCGAATGTACCGCTTTTATCACAGAAGCTCAGGGTGATTGAGGGACTCTGGGAGTTGTAGTTCAAAACACTGACGACTGCTCTCCAGAGAGCGTGGGGGAGCTGCCTGCTAAAACTATATCTCCCAGGGTGCACGGGGGGGGGGGGGGGGGGACGCAGCGGGCCTGCCTCTCCCTGCTAGGGGATAGCCTGTGGTTGGAGGATGGCATGGCTGCGGGGAGACTACAAGTCCCAGCATGCTGTGTGCGGCCCTTCAGCCGTGCCAGAGTGACTGCACCCAGCCACTAGAGCGCAAGCCGGCGCTGGGATAAAAGAATGTTTCAGTCATCTTCCAGCCAGACCCCGCACAGCCGATGGGGACTGAGGTAGGGACAGCCAGCACAGCTGTCTCTTTTTTTTTAAATGGGATGCTATAATTTGGGGATTTTTGGAAGTGCAAAGTAAAAGGGTCGTGGCCACGCCCCCTTTACACGTGGCCACGCCCCTCCACCTATGGCCACACCCCCGTACCGATTTTTAAGCCCAATATGTTGGAGGGTATGGTATACTCCCTACTGCAACTTAATGAAAATATTAAAGCCCATTAAAAGATTAATGACAATACACATACTTAAGTATTTATGCAGGTCATTTTTTTTTATACCCTTTGTATTTCACATTATGGGTTTACTTTATTTGGAATTTGTGTATACGTGATTGTAAATGATCTTCAATTTGGAACAGAACACATTGTTTTCACAAGGACATCTCCATATATATTGCCGCAGAAGACACCTTAGTACCTTTCTTCTTTATTAAAGAGATGTCATTTACATTACAATAAACAAACCACGTCATACCATCTCACACATATACAAAATAGCACTGAGAACTCAGAGATTGCTAATCCCCATCATTTGACGATAATCCCGGGGGACACTGGATGGCAGATGCAGTCAACATAAATAATCCCATATGTGAATCATAAAACATCAAAAAATTAAAAGAAAGTATTAAAAATGTGTTACTTACCTCAAATTGGGTGGTGTAAAGTTATTTTAGGAGCGAATATGAATCCTTCTGATCCTGATGAAGAAAAGAAGATGGAATCCTGTAATGTCCCAAGTGTTCAGCTGGTGATCATGACGTTGTAGCTGTAAGTGTTGTTTGGCAAATATGTAGAAAAATACAAATGAAAGCAAACGTGTAAAATCGTTCAGTGCACAAAATTTATAATGAAGAACAGTAATTTCTGAACGGTTCAGGATGATGGTTTGATCCTACATGTGTTTCGCTCACCTCTATATGAGGGACAGGAGAATGCATAATGGTATATTATGGTCAAAGGTTTGCGATAACGTAGCCCTCTCACATTGAATGGGGATTCAGAAACACATGTAAAGGTTTCTTTAAATCAGGTGTAGATTTCATATCCCTTCTATCGTTCATCGCTCACTTCAATGTGGGGAATATGAAACATATAAAGGTACCTTTTTAAATGAGCAAAGATAAAACTGGGTAGCATACCCCACTCACAGAAAATGTTAATCGGTCACCACATATAATGGTTTATTTTCTGCTACAATCCTCTTATTCAAGTTGTACGAATTTCTACTGTTATTCAATATCTGGTATATCGTACCATTGCTCACACAGTCAGGCTCTATACAAGTGCATCATGGTTTCTTTGCGTCAGAACCACATAATTTCCTTTAAGGATTTCTGAGACACCATTGATCCAAGAATTAATTTAATGGTTAAAATAGATCCCTCTTCCACACAACAATAAAAGGGGGGGAGTCACAAGAATTGGCCTAATTAGCGATAAAAATTGAAAAATTGTGTCGATCAGGACCCCCCGAAATCGCGTTGATTGCATCGCATGCAACAAAATCGCATGCGATGCGATCGACGTGATTTTTACATTGGAATCAATGTAAAATGGTCCCTGAGACCCGATTTTACATTGGCCCCAATATTAAATGGCCCCCAGACCCCAATTTTAATTGTTTCCCAACCCTGATGGGTGAAATGCCCCCTCCCCCCATTGTTAACGCCACCCCACGATCAACGCCAACCCGAAGCGTGGCGACTTCAGCAGTACGCGTCCTCCGACCTTTTCATACCCCCACTATCGTCTATATATATATATATAGTATTTAGTGTGGCGAGCGCAGTGAGCCAGCAATGCCGAAGCGTGGCGAGCGCAGCGAGCCCCGTGAGGGGACGTGCATTACTTCACAGGTATTACGCGTCCGCTCGCCACACTATATAAAATCAACTCCATGCCGACGTGGATAGTGGGGGTATGAAAAGGTCGGAGGACGCGTATCGCCGCCCCTCGCGGGCTCGCTGTGCTCGCCACACTTCGGGTTGACGTTCATCGTGGGGTGGCGTTAATAATGGGGTGGGCATTTCTCATGTAAAATACCCATAAGGGTGGGTATACAGTGAAAAATCGGGTCCATTGGCCCATTTAACATTGTTCCCTATGTAAAATCGCGTCCATCGCATCGGTCGCATCGCATGCCTTAACATAAGGCATGCTATGGACGCGATTTTTTAATTGTCGGGGAAAAGGCTAAAAATAGCCATGAAATTGCGTCGGTCGCGTCCATCGCATACCTTAACTTAAGGTATGCGATCACCTACGAGGGGCGACGTGCTAGGAAACAAGCATAGGCGAATCTAGGGGGTGGTCCGGGGGTGCACAGGACCACCCATTAGCCCATTTTATAGCTGAGGGCTGGGGCTTTCCAACGAGCCCAGCCCCGTGTCTCTAGCCCCCTGGGAACCGGAGATACTGCCAGGCAAAGCTGGAACGTTTTCCCTATAGGATAACATGGGACCTGCTAATTCCGACCACCACCCAGTTCCAACGGCTGCCAGTTCCCCCTTCGGCATCACTGAAGCTCGAGGTTGATCTCAGTCAAACCCAAATCGCTGGGCCTTCAATCTGATACCAGGCTGGATCCATATTGGTTAATTGGTTCCAGGGATATTGAGGTTAAACCATTTTTTGTTAATTTCTTAAATGTAATTTCATGACTGTTTATGTTCTTTAAAGGGCAGATTTCTCTGGAACCAAACAGCCCAGTTTCACGGGACCAACTCAAAAGTTCTTCAATATGATACTGGTGTCATGTAAATGGGTCAGTTGGTTCCAAAGATATAGCTGGTTGGTTAAAGGGGGGTAGGGAGAGGGGAGTGGTTTTCTCTCCCCCTCACACCAGAAAATGCAGGTTGGTATATAAGGGGTCAGCCTGGGAATGTCCCTGCATGATCCTGGGACCATATTCCCGGGTAAATCCCTGCATTTTCTTTTGTGAAAGGGGTATTATTTCAAATAGCCGTGACCCCCTGCCCAGCTGTCAATGACTGTCACCCCTGCAGCTTCTGCTCCAATTCTTCTCCCCGCTCTCACCTCAGCCCGCCCCCCCTTTAATCATGTGGTGCCGGCACCCGGCGTGCTCCCCCGACGTCACGAACAACAATAGCGTGCACAATATTTCAAATGTCCACTCGGCTAGAGGAGACACCAGGAGGGGAGTGGGAGCGTGCTCTGCGCTGCGCTCTGCTCCTCTCCCCATAGAAGCAGCTGCACCGCTCTCCATCTCTCCCTGCAGCAGCAGCGAAGGCTCATATAAAAATTTACAGTAAGTGGCACTTTGGGGGGGGGGCATTGCTTAAGGGACGCTACAAGTGGCGGTATGTGGGGGCATTATGCATAATGTGTGGCTTAATATGTAAGGGGCATTACGGTGTGCAGCATCATGTGTAAGGGGCATTATGTGTGCAGCATCATGTGTAAGGAGCATTATGTGTGCAGCATCATGTGTAAGGGACATTATGTGTGCAGCATCATGTGTAAGGGACATTATGTGTGCAGCATCATGTGTAATGGGTACTATGGTGTTCGGCATCATGTGTAATGGGTACTATGGTGCCATCAAGCAAGAACCCCCTAGCAATGAGCACGTAGGTAAGCTGCACTTATGTGGCAAATATGTAATGGGCATTACATTTTGTTATATAGTATGTAATGGGCATCATGATGTGTGGCACAATGTGTAATGGGCATTATGGTGTGTGGCCTTATGTGTAATTGGCATTACGGTGTGGCTTTATGTGTAATGGGTATTACGGAGGTTGCTAAAATGTGTAATGGGCATTACTGTGTATGGTCTAAAGTGTAATACCACACCCCTTTTGTGATGCCACGCCTCCTTCCCGTGAGGCCACGCCCTCTTTTTGGCGCGCAGCTAAGCCGCGCAAAGTTCCCCCTGCTTTTATATCTAGATCTGGGACCACCCATTACCATAATTCTAGATTCGCCTATGGAAACAAGTACCGGTCTTTCAAATCAACATGTTATCTTGACCTGTGATACGCTGATTTACACTATTCTTAATGCAGTCTTCATAAGTGTGCGTTTACCAGCCTCACCAGTCCAGTGGGCAGCAAGGAGGCCGGTTGACACGATTTACTACGTCCTGCCGACACCCATCAGCTCAACTGCGCAAGTTGCAGGAATGTGGAGCTGCACTGATGTGAATCTTTACGTCATTTCGCCCTTCAGACATCCCAAATAGATCTCCCTCCTTGTAGCCCCCATCAGCATAAGAATTCACCAACATTAGTCGTTCCTATTTAGAGTAGGTAAATGTTATCGCCATATTGGGATTATATATGTATATATTATAGTAGAATTATTATTTTTCGCTGCTTATGGTGCTAGAATTAATTTATTTATTGTTGCACTATCAGGAATAATACATTAAATTAAGTGATCAACATGTGTCAGTGAGGGATTAAAACAAGTTTGTCCTTATGATATAGGGCGATATGTACTAAGCCTTGAAAAGTGATAAAATGGAGAGAGATAAACCACCAGCCAATCAGCTCCTACCTGTTTTTTTACAAATCCAGCCTGTGACATGGCAGATAGGAGCTGATTGGCTGGTGGTTTATCACTCTCCATGTTATCACTTTTCAAGCTTAGTACATCTGGCCCCTAGTACCATTTATGGTTCCACATTTAGATCTTAAACTGTATAGAAGCAATTCATCTTATTCCCCATACAGGGATGGCAATATAAATCTTGGGGCCCTGTACAATGATATTTCTGGGGCCCCCCGCCTAATCCCAAATCCACACAACGCTCTTCTGCATGAGCCTCAGATGCTCCAGATCATGAGCCTCAGATGCTCCAGATCCTGTTTTCAGGTGCGGACTTCTCTCGTTCTCAGTCCTGCTGGCCTGGCTCCTGGCTGCTTCTTCCTGCTGGCTCCCGGCTGCTGCTGGCCTGTCACTTTTACAAAAGAATGCTGAGCACTACGAGCAGGCAGGGCAGGTCTTTCACAGAGTGTGGAACAGGCAACCCGCGCATGCGCAGTAAAAGTACAGGAGCCAGAGACTGAGGCCACAGCACCAGTGGTGGGTACGGCTGTGCACTTGCGGCCCCAGGCTGTGCACACGCAAAGAGTAGATGGCTCTGAGCCAGGGGCGGATTGGGGACTAAAAGTGGCCCTGGAAAAATTCTGGAAGTGGCCTCATGTGGGCGGCAACAAATCAATAATGGCCGCTCTCATGCATACATACACCTGGTTCCTGTAGTGTTGAGAGATTCCCGGACACGCCCCTAGGCCCACCCAGCCCCTCCCCTTGACCTGCCCAAACCCCTCCCCTTGACCCGCCCTATCATTTTTTTTACCTTTGCTTCAATTCCATTCTTGATGTTGCACACTGTAATGCCAGTTACATGACACACTGTAAGCCACACACCGTGATGCCCATTACATGTTACACCATACACCACAGTGACCATTACTCGTTATGATGCCAGGACTCCATTTTTTTTCTAAAGGAGGGTCAACAAGGACAGTGCGCGCCGAAGGCGCGTGCTAAAAAAATTCAATGTAATGCCGATTACACGTCACACACCCATTACATAGTATACCATATGCCGTGAGCAGTAATTAAATAATGACCAGGATATAGAGGGTGACTGAGGAAGACGCAGATAGTGGGTCACTGGGGAAGCTGGGGTGACGGAAATAGCAGGTGACTGGGGAAGCTGGGGTGACGCAGATAGTGGGTCACTGGGGAAGCTGGGGTGACGCAGATAGCGGGTGACTGGGGAAGCTGGGGTGACGCAGATAGCGGGTGACTGGGGAAGCTGGGGTGATTTAGATAGCAGATGACTGCCTGGGGAAGCTGGGGTGACTGGAGAGGCTATGGTGACAGGGAGATAGCGGGGAACAGGGGAAGCTGGGGTGACAGGGAGATAGCAGGTATATTTGTATATATATATGTATATGACCCCCTCTGCACCATCATCACCCAACCTGCAAATCATCATCATCACCTCCCCCTGCAGCATCACCCCGAGCAGGGCCGCGGCTAGGGTGTTTTTGCGCCTCCCTGCAAACTATAAATTTGGGACACTTCTGGGCCTGCTGCTGGGAACGTGCTTTATACTATATATATACCAGGGGCAGAGAGGCAGAGAAAGAGAGACCAGGGGCAGAGAGGCAGAGAAAGAGACCAGGGGCAGAGAGGCAGAGAAAGAGACCAGGGGCAGAGAGAGACCAGGGGCAGAGAGGCAGAGAAAGAGACCAGGGGCAGAGAGGCAGAGAAAGAGACCAGGGACAGAGAGAAACCAGGGGCAGAGAGGCAGAGAAAGAGAGAGAGACCAGGGGCAGAGAGGCAGAGAAAGAGAGAGACCAGGAGCAGAGAGAAAGAGGGCAGAGAGAGAGAGAGAGACCAGGGGCAGAGAGAGAGAGAGAGACCAGGGGCAGAGAGAGAGAGAGAGACCAGGGGCAGAGAGAGAGAGAGACCAGGGGCAGAGAGAGAGAGAAAGAGACCAGGGGCAGAGAGAGAGAGAGAGACCAGGGGCAGAGAGAGAGAGAGAGAGAGAGAGAGAGAGAGAGAGAGAGAGAGAGAGACCAGTGGCAGAGAGAGAGAGACCAGGGGCAGAGAGAGAGAGAAAGAGAGAGAGACCAGGGGCAGAGAGGCAGAGAATGAGAGAGACCAGGGGCAGAGAAAGAGAGAGAAAGAGACCAGGGGCAGAGAGAGAGAGAGAGAGAGACCAGTGGCAGAGAGAGAGAGAAAGAGACCAGGGGCAGAGAGAGAGAGACCAGGGGCAGAGAGGCAGAGAGAGAGACCAGGGGCAGAGAGAGAGAGAAAGAGACCAGGGGCAGAGAGAGAGAGAGAGAGAGACCAGGGGCAGAGAGAGAGAGAGAGAGAGAGAGAGAGAGAGAGAGAGAGAGAGAGAGAGAGAGAGAGACCAGTGGCAGAGAGAGAGAGACCAGGGGCAGAGAGAGAGAGAAAGAGACCAGGGGCAGAGAGGCAGAGAATGAGAGAGACCAGTGGCAGAGAGAGAGAGACCAGGGGCAGAGAAAGAGAGAGAAAGAGACCAGGGGCAGAGAGAGAGAGAGAGAGAGAGAGAGACCAGTGGCAGAGAGAGAGAGACCAGGGGCAGAGAGAGAGAGAAAGAGACCAGGGGCAGAGAGAGAGAGACCAGGGGCAGAGAGAGAGAGAAAGAGACCAGGGGCAGAGAGAGAGAGACCAGGGGCAGAGAGGCAGAGAGAGAGACCAGGGGCAGAGAGAGAGAGAGAGACCAGGGGCAGAGAGGCAGAGAGAGAGACCAGGGGCAGAGAGAGAGAGAGAGACCAGGGGCAGAGAGGCAGAGAAAGAGAGAGAGAGAGACCAGGGGCAGAGAGGCAGAGAAAGAGAGAGAGACCAGGGGCAGAGAGGCAGAGAAAGAGACCAGGGGCAGAGAGGCAGAGAAAGAGAGAGAGACCAGGGACACAGAGATAAATAGAGAGAGAGTCGAGACCAGGGGCAGAGAGTGAGGCAGACATGCGGAGAGAAAGGGGGGCATGTTCCCAGGTCACTAGTGGGTGTCCGGGCAGACAGAGGTGACCGGGAGATATTGGTGGAAAGAGGAATCAGAGGGTGACAAAGGAGGCAGTGGGTAACTGCTATGAGGTGGGTGCATCCAGAAACATTCATACATTTTCTTACCAGGGTCAGTGAGTGAGGGAGATATATGGGAGAGAGAGGGGGACATATTCCCCAGTCACTATGTTCTGCTCACCTGCTCCTGTGATGACCAGTGTCCCTGAGTGTTGTACAGCTGGTGGTAATGTTACAGGTACCTCACTGCTTCTTCTCCACGCCCATAACATCAAGCGGCAGTCTGGACACACACTTGTCGGCATACAGGCAGCAGGAGTCACTGGAGAGATAAACTGGTGAGGTGATACAATAGAGGAGACCTAAGGACAGGTAAAAGTGTGACAGAAGGCAGAGGTAGACAGGGAGCAGGATGTACCAACCACTTGCGGTACATCCCGCCATCCATTGTGCCAATACTTTTCGCATAGACACTAACATATGTGATTTGTAATGCAAAGGACAGCTCTCCCAAAAAGATGCCCTTTGTGATGCACTCTGGTGCCTGGACTTCCGGGTTTGTGATCCGGGAGTCCCTTTACCAATGCTCCCAGTGTTGCGGAAAGAAGCCGATGTGCCTCTACAGGGTAATGCCATGTATAGCTGGTATTACCGCTACATTAGGCTACTGCTAGTAGGGCTTTATTACATTTAAAAATAGGGTAAAATCCCTGAAAATGGGTATTTTACCACATTTCTGCCGTAGAGAGCATAGAGGGTGATGGAGAGGGTGAAAAACAGATAGTGGTCAATGGGTCATAGTGGGTGAAAAGTAAGTCAGGGGGCAGGTCTGTCCGGGTGATGGGAGGAGAGTCTGCGGATAAGAGGCGGCACCGGTGGTTAGTGCGGGCCGCGGGAGAGACAGGTACGGTCTGGGCTGGCTCGGTCGCATCACCCTGGGGTCCGGCAGCCCAGGCACACAGTGGGTCCCTACAGGGTATGGGAAGTCGCCGGCGGGGTCCCTCCAGTGCATGGGAAGTAACCAGCCTGAATTACCGGACTGTCCGGAGTAATCCCGGACGGGTGGTAACCCTAGGTCCCTGCCACTCTCATACATACATACATACATACACCCTGCCGCTTTCATACATACATACATACACCCTGCCGCTCTCATACATACATACATACACCCTGCCACTCTCATACATACATACATACATACACCCTGCCACTCTCATACATACATACACCCTGCCACTCTCATACATACATACATACATACATACATACATACACCATGCCACTCTCATACATACATACATACACCCTGCCGCTCTCATACATACATACACCCTGCCACTCTCATACATACATACATACACCCTGCCGCTCTCATACATACATACATACACCCTGCCACTCTCATACATACATACATACATACACCCTGCCACTCTCATACATACATACACCCTGCCACTCTCATACATACATACATACATACACCCTGCCGCTCTCATACATACATACATACACCCTGCCACTCTCATACATACATACACCCTGCCGCTCTCATACATACATACATACACCCTGCCGCTCTCATACATACATACACCCTGCCACTCTCATACATACATACATACATACATACATACATACACCATGCCACTCTCATACATACATACATACACCCTGCCACTCTCATACATACATACACCCTGCCACTCTCATACATACATACATACATACATACATACATACACCATGCCACTCTCATACATACATACATACACCCTGCCGCTCTCATACATACATACACCCTGCCACTCTCATACATACATACATACACCCTGCCGCTCTCATACATACATACATACACCCTGCCACTCTCATACATACATACATACATACACCCTGCCACTCTCATACATACATACACCCTGCCACTCTCATACATACATACATACATACACCCTGCCGCTCTCATACATACATACATACACCCTGCCACTCTCATACATACATACACCCTGCCGCTCTCATACATACATACATACACCCTGCCGCTCTCATACATACATACACCCTGCCACTCTCATATATACATACATACATACACCCTGCCGCTCTCATACATACATACACCCTGCCGCTCTCATACATACATACATACATACACCCTGCCGCTCTCATACATACATACACCCTGCCGCTCTCATACATACATACATACACCCTGCCGCTCTCATACATACATACACCCTGCCACTCTCATATATACATACATACATACACCCTGCCGCTCTCATACATACATACACCCTGCCGCTCTCATACATACATACATACATACACCCTGCCGCTCTCATACATACATACACCCTGCCGCTCTCATACATACATACATACACCCTGCCGCTCTCATACATACATACACCCTGCCACTCTCATATATACATACATACATACACCCTGCCGCTCTCATACATACATACACCCTGCCGCTCTCATACATACATACACCCTGCCACTCTCATACATACATACACCCTGCCACTCTCATACATACATACACCCTGCCGCTCTCATTCATACATACATACACCCTGCCGCTCTCATACATACATACACCCTGCCGCTCTCATACATACATACATACACCCTGCCGCTCTCATTCATACATACAAACATACACCCTGCCGCTCTCATACATACATACATACACCCTGCCGCTCTCATACATACATACATACACCCTGCCACTCTCATACATACATACATACATACACCCTGCCGCTCTCATACATACATACACCCTGCCACTCTCATATATACATACATACATACACCCTGCCGCTCTCATACATACATACACCCTGCCGCTCTCATACATACATACACCCTGCCACTCTCATACATACATACATACATACACCCTGCCGCTCTCATACATACATACATACACCCTGCCGCTCTCATACATACATACACCCTGCCACTCTCATACATACATACATACACCTGGTCCATGCCGCTCTCATACATACATACACCCTGCCGCTCTCATACATACATACACCCTGCCACTCTCATACATACATACACCCTGCCACTCTCATACATACATACATACACCCTGCCGCTCTCATACATACATACATACATACACCCTGCCACTCTCATACATACATACATACATACATACACCCTGCCACTCTCATACATACATACATACACCCTGCCACTCTCATACATACATAAATACACCCTGCCGCTCTCATACACACATACATACACACATACATACACCCTGCCGCTCTCATACATACATACATACACCCTGCCGCTCTCATACATACATACATACATACATACACCCTGCCGCTCTCATACATACATACACCCTGCCGCTCTCATACATACATACATACACCCTGCCGCTCTCATACATACATACACCCTGCCGCTCTCATACATACACATACCCTGCCGCTCTCATACATACATACACCCTGCCGCTCTCATACATACATACACCCTGCCGCTCTCATACATACATACACCCTGCCGCTCTCATACATACATACACCCTGCCGCTCTCATACATACACCTTCACTGTAATAAATTCATACATACACCATGCCACTCTCATACATACATCCTGTCCCTGCCGCTCTCATACATACATACACACACCCTGCCACTCTCATACATACATACAGTAGGAGCAAGTTTCATCTTTGCTCCTTTGTCCATGGCTAGCCATGGCTATTCTATTGTTCTCAGCTGCAATACGTATTGTATTGCAGCTGAGAACAATAGAATAGCCATGGCTAGCCATGGACAAAGGAGCAAAGATGAAACTTGCTCCTACTGTACATACACCCTGCCACTCTCATACATACATACACCCTGCCACTCTCATACATACACACACACTGCCGCTCTCATACATACATAGATACAC
Organism: Crinia signifera; assembly: GCF_055691185.1. Classification (NCBI taxonomy): domain Eukaryota; kingdom Metazoa; phylum Chordata; class Amphibia; order Anura; family Myobatrachidae; genus Crinia; species Crinia signifera. The sequence goes on along the minus strand of NC_139226.1, from coordinate 133,060,303 downwards.
CCTGCCGCTCTCATACATACATACATACACCCTGCCGCTCTCATACATACATACATACATACATACATACAGATGGGGCAGGCCTCTTCCTTGCTGGCGAATCCGCCAGCGGCCTGCCTCACCATCTGACTGAGACGCGCGTCTCAATCTCCGTCGGCGGGGCGACGGGACAGGGTTAGGGGGGGGGGGGTGCGGGCAGGCGGCGGGGAGCGGCTGGAAGCGCCCTCGGAAGGGGCGCCTCTCGTGCGCGCGCGTCCCCTTCTCGCTATGCAGATGGCGCTGGTGGGGTATGGCGGCTTGCGTCGCCATCGCCATCCCCTGCCAAGATGGGAGTGGCCCCAACTGTACATACATACATACACCCTGCCGCTCTCATACATATACCCTGCCGCTCTCATACATACATACATACACCCTGCCGCTCTCATGCACACACCCTGCCCCCCTCAACCAAATTACACACAGGACATTTTACACAGCCCCCCTTAACCAAAGTACACACAGGACATTATACACAGGCCCCCCTAAACCAAATTACACACAGGACATTATACACAGCCCCCCCTTAACCAAATTACACACAGGACATTATACACAGCCCCCCTTAACCAAAGTACACACAGGACATTATACACAGGCCACCCTCAACCAAATTACACACAGGGCATTATACACAGGCCCCCCTCAACCAAATTACACACAGGACATTATACACAGCCCCCCTCAACAAAATTACACACAGGACATTATACACAGGCCCCCCTAAACAAAATTACACACAGGACATTATACACAGGCCCCCCTCCCTAAGTTACACACAGGACATTATACACAGCCCCCCTCCCCCAAGTTACACACAGGACATTATACACAGCCCCCCTCCCCCAAGTTACACACAGAACATTATACACAGGCCCCTCTAAACCAAATTACACACAGGACATTATACACAGCCTCCCCCCCCCCCCAACCAAATTACACCCAGTACATTACACACAGCCCCTGCATCAATATTACACCCAATATGCACTGTGCACTAACCCAATGATCTGTTTTGTAGTGTCTGTGCATGCTTCTGGTAGGGGAGGCAGCATAGAGCACGTAGAGGAGCTGCTGCAGGACCAGGAAGAGCAGGGCTGGATGCACGCAGCACACAGTGTGGTGGGCGGGGCCAGCCTCAGGGAACTGCTCAGTGCTGCCCCTGCTGCCTGCAACTTTAAATTCGGCCTCAGGAGCATCGGCCTCCCGGGAAAGTTCCCGGTAATTATAATGGCCAATCCGCCCCTGCTCTGAGCGCCAAGTGTCAGGGAGCACACACAGTAGATGGCAGTGGCACACAGTAAGTCAGTCATACTCAGCCACACACAGATGGTGCACAGTAGACAACGAGCCCCAAAGGTCACTGACAGGCCAGCTAGTACAGGCAGTGGCCGTACCCAGGCATGGAAGCTCTGGGGCCCTTCATATCTCTGGGGCCCGTCACACTTGTCCCTGCTTGACCCCCCGTGTTGCCTGCCCTGTCCCCATATCATCTGGAGTGAGAGATTTGTGTGTGGGACCATATTGCAGTATTGATTTGGCTGACTAGTTCTTCTAGGCCAGCGGTTCCCAAAATCGTTCCTCAAGTACCTTTAGGAGTACCTTTATGTTTTCCAGTTCACCCAGCAGATGCACTGTGTATCACCAACTGTTACATTACAAATCCACAGGTAACCTAGAAAATGTAAACTATTAGCGGTCCTCAAGTACTGTGGCCCCTATTCTGGTTGGATCGGGCAGACGCGTGTGCGTACGGACAGACCGAATGGATCACGCACTCTTCCGATTAGCATGAGTCCACCCACAGAACATGCGTACACGGACAGTGAGATAAGCCGGCAATGTGGAGTGGCGTGCATATGAGTGTACGCTACCATGCTTGGACGGTTCTCAGCCTTTTCGCACGGAGAGTGAGCTTGTTTTCCCGATTGTGAGAGGAAGCGTACGTCCGAGCACGGTGGCGTACGCTTCACATATATGGTCCTGCAATTATTCCCTTTGAAGTTACCTTCTGATAATTAACCAAGTTTCCTAAGTGTGATTTTGTAATTGTTTTCTATTACCTCATTTGTCTACCTTAATAAATCTACAATTGAACCCTCATTACATGTATATTTCTTCTGTTCTAATGTGCCACTTTTCTCACTATCTATGTGTACCCCCATTGGTTTTTGTTTATATTACATTGATGTGGGTGTTTGTGTGCATGCTGTAAATAATGGCCATAATTATTATGTTCCTATTTATTTACATGTCTCGCTACCTTGCGCGTTAATTAGCCGACCGATTGCGGACGGACTCAGGCGGATGGTCTAAGGGGTTTATTCTAGTTCATTCTTTCTGACAAAATCCTTCTTAGATGGACAAAACCATGTGCACTGCAGGGGGGCAGATGTAAATTGTGCAGAGAGAATTAGATTTGGGTGAGTTATTTTGTTTCTGTGCAGGGAAAATACTGACTGCATGATTTTACACTTCAATATAGATCTCACTTTGAAGAAAAACCCCACCAAATCTAATTCTCTCTGCACAAGTTACATCTGCCCCACCCGCAGTGCACATGGTTTTGTCCATCTAAGAAGGATTTTGTCAGAAAGAATGGACTAGAATAACCCCCTAAGAGCGCTATGGAGCACTCTTTGGTGGTCCGATGGTTTTGGGGTATAAGCGTCCCGACCACTCTCCGAGCGAGGCGGATGCACCTCCGTGCAGTTTGAGTACACATTCCCGTGTATGCCCAGGGATACGCCCAGTTTTTCCCTATTTTCTGGCCTCTCCCCTAAACATGCCCACATTATGCCCACTTTGTCCGTCTCTGATCGGACAGGACTTTTTGATCAGAGAGTTGCGTCCGTGAGCGGTGTGCTGTCGTCGCACATGCACATTGAAGGCGGTACGCATGCGCAGAAGAAAAAAAAGCGGACAGAACCGATCCAACCAGAATAACCCCCTGTATTTGGATATAAATGTTCCATGCAGTCTTGGCCTTCTCCAAATCTAAGTCAAAGGATGCCCACAGACAAGTGGACACTTATTATTAATTGAAAATTAACCAATACGATCAGATGTTAAAAACTGCATCTAACATGCAGAAAAATAGGAATTTAACTACCTTATTTAATGAAATGAAAACAAAAGAGGGGCATTTCCAAAAACATGTATTTCAAAGAAGAGTCATTTAAAACCCTGCAATTAAGGCATACTTGCCTACTTTTACTTTCACCTCTCCGGGAGAGAGGCTGACATCACTCTTCCCCGCCCCCATGTAAAAAAAACTCAGTGAGTCGCGGACCACGGCGAGGGGGCGGGGCTTAAATTACGCGAAATGACGTGATTGCGTCATTTAAGCCCCACCCCCTCACCACGGACCCACATTTTGCGCTAATTATTCCAGCGGGCATGGGGGGGAGCAGGGGGTGTGAGACTTGTTCACCTTCCCGGGAGACGGATCTGATTTTCGGGAGGCTCCTGGCCGGGAGGGTAGGCAAGCCTGAATATGTCCCCTGTAGTGCACTTAACTATGGTTTTCGGAATAATCTGGATAACATATCCGGATAATGGATACTTAACCTGTATCACTGAAAATACCAGTTCCAGATGCACTCACAAATGCCAGTCAAACTTATATATGCGATATATTGCATGCACAAAAAGTATTCCATTTTTCAACCGATTCCATCATCAAATCAATAGTTCAGCACTAGCAATCTAGGGGTTCCAAACCGACACTTTACAATCGATATATCGGCCCGAAAGATCAAAATCGAATGAAATTGTGCGAAAGCGTTGTAGTGTATGGGGCCTTAAGAGTTATTGCTCTGTGTTAATTTGCCAGAACAAATGAATGCTGCTATTGATGTTTGGGTGTTTATCATTGGCATAACCGTGCATTGAGTGTGCAGTGATACATGTTGGGTGACATGTAATAGGATGAGAGATTCAGAAAGTGAGAGATTCGGTAAGAAATATCCAGGGTTTTTTTTTAAAGCGGCAATCATTTACATTTACACTGTAAAATCAAACTGGTTTTGCAGTGTAAATGATTGCCGCTTTAAAAAAAACTGGAGGTTTATTACAAAATCTCTCACTTTCTGAACCTCTCATCCTATTAAATTTACCCCCTTTGTTCTGGGAGGTAAAGGCCCCAGGATGAGCACCATAGATGTGCGCAGCACATTTTATTAGGAGGTGCACCATCAAAGGGGTGTGTCTAGCACCACTTATTAGGCGTGTCTAACACCACCAATCAGGCGTGTCTACCATCACCTATTGGGCGTGCCTGTGCACCCCTAGCACTCAAGGTTAGCACAGGCACGCCCGATAGATGATGGTAGCCTATGAGGAGCGTCAGTTGTATTTAACAGGTACTATAAGTGGTTAATACGCTGCTGTATAGGAATCTCTGTTATTCTTCTATGTTCTCATGGGTAATCATTCTTCATTATTCCTATGACTCTCCCAGTAGTTAGAAGAAACTCAGATTATGACCGTATCCCAAGATTCATTTAATCTGATTTACCTTGTGTCAATTTAGGATAGAAACATTACCTAATTGTGCTCCACTTGCTATAACCCTGTTTGGCTCCCGGCACAAGTGCCACGGGGTAGTGCAGCTGGCATTCAGTCAGATAATTACTCACTAATTAGTAGAATTGGGTGGCTAATTATTTTTCTTTTCCACCAAATGGATTAGGTGAAATGTAATTCTGGCTGGATCATCATCCTGATGTCCTAACAAACAGAAAATGTAGTTTAACAGGGGCGTTGTAAAATCCGGGAATGTCCTTGCTACCCCCAAAAAGTATTACGTTGTTATTTTGCTTCTCATCACATCACAGTCTGTATTCTGCCCTGTGGTTCACGGTTCGAGAATATGTTGTAATATATATAAAAATGTGAAATTGAGAACAGTATAATAGTAATATGTAAATGAAAAGTTGACTAACTATTTAAAATATGAAACATACCCAGTGTGTCTGAATGACTTCACGTAGTGGCTAATCCACTGAATGGGTATGTATCATTGTATAGACAGCAACTAGGTCGATAAGCATTATGTCAACACCACTAGTACCCCATTCACACCAGCCTAAATTCCCGGGTTGAGTCCAGGAACAACCCGGTACTAGCGCTGATGTGAAAGGTTCCCGGGACAAAATCCCGGGCAAATTTCAACCCGGCTAGGTATCAGGGTTGTTCCCGGGTTCAACCCGGGGACCTGGCTGGTGTGAAAGGTACAGATTATACTTACCCGGGTTGCCGTGTCCTCGGTGTGCTGTCTGGACGGGAATCCACGCAGGCGGCGGGCGCAAATGACGGGACAGCCGGTGGATGATGATGACGCAGTTCTCCGGCGGCAGTGAGGGCACCGGAGAGCTGCGTCATCTTCATCCGCAGCCTGTCCCGTCATTTGCGCCGCCGCCTGTGTGGATCTCTGGCCTGCACGGAGGACCAGCAACCGGGGTGAGTATTCTCGCCATCTCCGCCGCCTGCCCGCCGACTGCCCGCCTCCTACCCACCTCCAGACGGCCTCCTTCCCGCCCCCTTCTCACACCAGAAAATGCAGGGACATTTCTGGTGTGAATGGGTCCAAACCCGGGAATGTCCCTGCTTGTAACGGGAACTGAATTCCCGGGTTTGTCCCTGCATTTCTGGTGTGAATGGGGTATAGGTTGACATGCCTGAAGGACGACATGCAGGAAGGTCAACCTGATTGAAGGACAACATAGGTTAGGTTGACAGGGTCTTTAAATCAACAACCATTAAGTAGACATGGGGAAGGTCGATAGTCAAAAGGTCGACATGTGGTTTTTCAATTTTTTGTCCCAAATGTTGACACAGTGGACATGGAACGTAGCATCGCGTGCTCTCACCACGCTTCGGACAAGGCGCTTGGCACACTATTTTATTTTCCCACCACGCCCTAGTGGATGGAAGGGTATGAAATACCACCTGTCGACACATGTCGGCTCCAAAAACAAAAGTGAAAAACCCCCATGTCAACCTTTTAACTGTTGACCTTCCCCATGTCGACTTAATGCTTGTTGACCAAATGACCCTGTCCACCTAGACCCATGACGACATTCGGTCATGTCGATCTTCAGTCGTGTCAGCCTAGTGGTGTCAACCTAATGCCATAGTTACCTCCCCTGCTGCATTCTGCAGGAGACTCCCTGACATAGCAGCAATCTCCCTCTCTCCCTCATTAGTCTAGCAATCTCCCTCATGTCACCTAGCCCACATTACACTGTTACATCATAGTTACCTCCCCTGCTGCATTCTGCAGGAAACTCCCTGACATAGCAGCAATCTCCCTCTGTCCCTCATTAGTCTAGCAATCTCCCTCATGTCACCTAGCCCACATTACACTGTTACATCATAGTTACCTCCCCTCCTGCATTCTGCAGGAGACTCCCTGACATAGCAGCAATCTCCCTCTATCCCTCATTAGTCTAGCAATCTCCCTCATGTCACCTAGCCCACATTACACTGTTACATCATAGTTACCTCCCCTCCTGCATTTTGAAGGAGACTCCCTGACATAGCAGCAATCTCCCTCTGTCCCTCATTAGTCTAGCAATCTCCCTCATGTCACCTAGCCCACATTACACTGTTACATCATAGTTACCTCCCCTCCTGCATTCTGCGGGAGACTCCCTGACATAGCGGCAATCTCCCTCTCTCCCTCATTAGTCTAGCAATCTCCCTCATGTCACCTAGCCCACATTACACTGTTACATCATAGTTACCTCCCCTCCTGCATTCTGCAGGAGATTCCCTGACATAGCAGCAATCTCTCTCTGTCCCTCATTAGTCTAGCAATCTCCCTCATGTCACCTAGCCCACATTACACTGTTACATCATAGTTACCTCCCCTCCTGCATTCTGCAGGAGATTCCCTGACATAGCAGCAATCTCCCTCATGTCACCTAGCGCACATTACACTGTTACATCATAGTTACCTCCCCTCCTGCATTCTGCAGGAGATTCCCTGACATAGCAGCAATCTCCCTCATGTCACCTAGCCCACATTACACTGTTACATCATAGTTACCTCCCCTCCTTCATTCTGCAGGAGACTCCCTGACATAGCAGCAATCTCCCTCTCTCCCTCATTAGAGACAGATACATTTACATTAAATCATCAGCGCCATTTCCCAGCACTTTACCAAGTACAGTAGCTCTTACTAAGAGGGATTATTCTGATTTACTCAGAAAGGCACAATCACTCTCTAATGGACAAAGCCATGTACACTGCAGGTGAGGCAGATGTAACATGTGCAGATAATTAGATTTGGGTGAGTTATTTTGTTTCTGTGCAGGGTAAATACTGGCTGCTTTATTTTTACACTGCAATATAGATATCAGTTTTAAGTACACCCTCCACCCAAACCTAACTCTCTCTGCACATGTTACATCTGCCCCACCTGCAGTGCACATGGTTGTGTCCATTAGAGAGTGATTGTGCCTTTCCGAGTGAATCAGAATAACCCCCAATGCAATGTGGCTAATCTCAGATCCCTTGCTTTGTAACGAGTTATGTGAATGTGCTACACCAGGGATCAGGGTGATGTCACACAGATGTCTCCACAGCTAGAAACATAACTGGTATTATTCTCCATAGTGCTGAAACACAGTAGCTCGATGCTGGCAGATGCTGGTGAATGCGCTGCCTCTGGGGATGCTGTGTGCAATGTTTGGGGTTTTCACAGGATCTTAGTGTCATAAAATTACTACTATAAATCTGTATTTGAATTTAATTGCACATTTTATTGTCATGTTAATATAGTGAGATAAAGTGTACTGTATAACCCCAGCCTTTAACTCATTTCACTGTGACAAAGTGTAGTGGTAGAAATGTGCTGACATCTTCATTACTCTATAAGTAGATACACCAGGGGCGTAACTATAGCACCGCAGCCCCCGCGACCGCTGGGGGGGGGGGCGCTGTGCATGTGCGGGCGCCGGGGGCTGCAGTGCTATAGTTACACCCCGCCGCCATCCCCCGTAGTCTTTACCTGTCAGTGTCTTCAGTACGCGCTCGTCCCGGCTCCCTTCTTCTGCTATGAGGACCACAACAAAATGTCCGCCCCCATTTAGCAGACTGTTCTGTGAAACTGTCTGCTGCATGGGGGCGGACATTTTGTGGTGGTCCTCATAGCAGAAGAAGGGAGCCGGGACCAGCGCGTCCTGAGCGTAGGTAAGACTGCGGGGGATGGGGGGTTTGCATGGACGGCGAGGCGGGGGTTGGTGCGGCGGGGCGGGCGGCGGTTGGTGCGGCAGGGCGGGCGGGGGTTGGTGCGGGGGGGTGCGTGGGTGGGCGCCCTCCCTTTAACGGCGGGGGGCGCCCAAAAGCTAGTTACGCCACTGAGACACACACTAAGGGTGAGGCGTACTAAGCCTTGAAAAGTGATAAATGGAGAGTGATAAACCACCAACCAATCAGCTCCTACCTGTCATTTTTCAAACACAGTCTGTGACAAGGCAGTTAGGAGCTGATTGGCTGGTGGTTTATCGCTTTCCATTTGATCACTGTTCAAGCTTAGTACATCTGGCCCTAATTGATAATTCAACTCTCCCCTCTGATACATATCAATATATACCTTAGTTCTAATTTTTAACATTCTAATAAAATAGAGGATTTGGGGGGAGTTTGGACTTTGTGCCTTTTACTAAGATTCATATTAAATGCAAAACATAGGCCCAATCTTAAAGCACCACGTAGGGGACAATACTCGGTTTTGGTAGTAGGTCATATATCGGTATAAGGCACAGAAGGGCTAAACTGGCGGAGTGGGGGAGTAATGGCAGCTGTGCCCTGCACAAAGCTTGTGTCAGAGGTTTGGGGATAGGGACTGAATAAGGCATGTTAAGTGGACTTGGTAAATAAGAGGAGACAGTGGCTTCGGCAGATAAGAGGAGCACATGACACAATGTAGTGTCAGCCCCTCACGATTCCTGTCCCCAGCTTAATGTAGCAATGTAGAGGCTTCTGCTGACCATGTGTGCCCACATTGCCCTTTTCAGACTACAGCAAGCACTGAATTGGCATGCTCTCTCCGATGTGGACCGGTGAAGTCCATACCCTCCAACTGTACCGATTTAGCCGGTACAGTGCCGTTGTACTGGCTAAATCAAAGTGTACCGAGTGTACTGGTTTTTTGGCTGTTCCCCCTCAGCTGTCACAGTTGAGGCAGCATGGATGTAAATATCCGAGCGGTGGTGTCACAGAAGGCGCCGCCGGGAGAAGAGGGGCTGGCTTGAGGGGCTGGATGCAGTTCAGAACTAGGCTTTTACACTGACAACACTGCAGCCAATGGTAGCCGCCTTTGATGCACTGCGGCCAACCACAGTGCAATCACCCTGGCCAATCACAGCGCAGACAAATTCTCCTAATACTGTAGTTTCAACATTTTCTGAACAATGATTTTGGAGTTATACCTGATGTTTATTTTGTCTTAAAATGATCTTGACATAAGAAACCCACAAAACCCTGTGTTCTTGAAGTTGCACCACCATCTAAATTTAAGGCTAAAATGGTGTACATTTTGACCACTTTAAAATGCCTGCAAAAGATGGGACATGGGGTGTCACTGTCACAAGTCACTGTTATTGCAGAATTTTATTGGTTATTCCATTCCCCAAAGCATCACACAGCCTTGGTTTTCAGTCAGAATTGTGGGTCTAACTACGGATGTCCTGGAATAATGAATTCTCTGGGCTTATGTTTCAGGTCCACATTTTGGAACATTCTTGGGTTTGTTCAGTTGTACTTTCTGCAATTCCTTACTACTAACTCAAAACATGCAATGTGGTTTGAAATATATTTACACCATTTAAGCCTCCTTTATAATAAAAAGGTTTTAATCAGATATTAAGCTGCCCATACACGGTCCGTTTAAAGGATCCGTTTGGGACTTATATAGTACACATCGCATCGCATTGCATGCCTTGTGCATGCATTGTGCATGCGATGCGATGCGATAACCAGCTAGTACAAAAAGTATGTGCAGCACATACTTTTTGTACCGTACGATGAGATGCGCGGGAGCGCGCATCTCATAGTACAGAACGGACGGTCTGGGAACGGAGCGTCTATGGGCAGCTTTAAACATTTTAAGAATACAATACTTATACTAATCGTTTTTTTGGTTGCTGGACTACTCATTCCTGTAAGTATATTATGCAATATATGGGGATACTATACAAGGGTCCGGAGGTGATAGCGTCTAAGTCAGGGCTGGGCAATTGCGGCCCTCCAGATGTTGATGAACTACACATCCCAGCATGCCTTGCATCAGTTTCAGCATGGCCACATAGCAAAACTAATGCAAAGCATCCTGGGATGTGTAGTTCATCAACATCTGGAGGGCCGCAATTGCCCAGCCCTGGTCTAAGTTCAGCTGCCAAAATTGGACTTTTTTTGAAAGGTGCATTCATTTACAAGGCAAAACTAAGCGTTGAACATGTTTGACTTTAAAAAAAAAAAAGTCAGAGTTCAGAGTTTGGCCGTCAACCCACACAGCCACTGAACTCAGACGCTAATTGATTTAGCACCATTTTTGAAGGACTGATTCTTGTTTCTGCTTTACTGATCTATACAGACCTGTGGCAGCCATGTTTAAGACAGAACCAGTATTCAAAAGAATGGACTCCATCAGGAGTGTCGCCCTCTGTGATGTCCCAGGAGACCAGGGACATCACAAAGGGCGACACCCAGTGACCGAGAGTTGAGAGTGATTTATTAGGCCTCATTCTTGTCAATATACATTCAGCACAAAAGAGTACTGGCTCTATGCTCTGGCATGATACACTTTAACTAGACATGGCGAAAACAGAAATTTATGTACCGCAACAGTTGTGCTTTGCACATTGGCTAGTGCAAGCGATTTAATGATAGGTTGTTATGGATATTTTAATAAACAAACAAAAGTGCAAAACTACTGTGTCATGCATTTCTATTGGTCGAAATCTTAGGATCAGTTTAGAGACTAGACAGTGAAACTAGACTGGTAATTTCCAACAATTAACGTGCAAAAATGTTAATGTTATATTTTTCCCACATTGATATTTATTATCCCTTTTTAACATAATTAATAGGTACTGCTGGCAGCATACATGGGATGCACAGGAAGAAATGTGTAAGTTAAATACTGTAAGAATTTGTCTGAAACAAACTGTTGTTGACAACCATGAGATAACGTGACTGGAATAAATAGAGGTTTTTGCTCTTTGGATGTTTTTGGATTAGCGTGAGAATACCCAGCGTTCTCATGGAAACGCTCATGAAATGCTTGGCGTTCCCAGATGCTAATGGGCCAGTCCGGCAACCCCATGCCCTCCGCCCACAAAGATGGGTCCGTGCACCCACGCACCCGGAGCAAAGCGCAAACATTGTCCACGTGCTAGCAGCCATGCGAACGGACCTGATTAAGGTCCGCTATCACTTTCTATAACTAACGAAGCACACCGTCCAGCCGCCCCGCTTGTGGTGGGATAGTTTCTGTTTTGGAGGACTGTCCCACGGCTCCACGATAACGTGTCCTGATTGGAGGTTGGAAAGTGTCACAGTGCGCTGAACAACCACTAGAATTTTGTAAAGAAAAACACTGGGTGTGTTAACACTGGACATACCACCACTATTATTATTATTATTATTATCGTTTATTTATATGGTTTCACACACAAATACAACGCGCAGGACGCACCAAGCATAGCATTCCGCCATTGATTGCCGGCATAATGTAACAGCATTTATATACATGACGATTTATGCTCTTCCTATAAGCTGTCCTTAGTGGTGTGCGGACTTCTAGGTCTATGACAAAGTATTCCTTTTGCCCATGCATTAGGACCCTATTCTGATTTGTGCGCTCCCCTGCATGTTCGCGTAGAGGAGCGATGGTAAAACGACTGCACATGTGCAACCACTTGGTGCTAGCGGGCCTGGCGAACTGCATGTTCTCCATCCCATTTGCACCTAGCAGTGTGGGCGGGGGGCGGCGGCGACGTGCTGCATCCAGGGGAAAGCCCAGCGTTTCATGGGCGTTACAATATAAATGGGCCGGTGACATCCATTCGCAAGCTTGCAGGGAAATTTCTGTGCGGCGGGGGCACGGCCGTTCGTGCAGGCGGCGCTTATAAGACACGCAAAGCTGTGAATTTTGCAGCTTCATAAGCTGTAGTAGTAATTTCTAGAGGAATCTTTTTAAATGACTTATATCCAAATGTAGATGAGCCCCAAAGCAGTTAGTAAGAGATACTATACTGGAAGCGGTACATCTGTCAGAACAGACTTAGGTCTACAGTCATTAGATCGACCCCGGAAGGTCGACTGACCCCAAGGTCGACAGAGTTAAAGGTCGACATGACTTAAGGTCGACATGCGCCACGGTTGACATGGGTTTAGGTCGACAGTCATTAGGTCGACATGAGTTTTTCACAGTTTTTTACCCGGATGTCGACACAGTCGACATGGACACGGTTGAAGTTGAACCGCAGCCCCTCGCACCGCTCGCAATGCTTCGGGCACACTATTTTATTCTCCCACCACGCCCTAGTGGATGGTAGGGCATGAAATACCGCCTGTTGGCACATGTCGTCTAAAAAAACAGTGAAAAACTCATGTCGACCTAATGACTGTCGACCTAAACCCATGTCGACCGTGGCGCATGTCGACCTTAAGTCATGTCGACCTTGACCCATGTCAACCTTTAACCCTGTCGACCTTGGGGCAAGTCGACCTTCCGGGGTCGACCTAATGACTGTAGACCTAAGTCTGTTCTGACAGATGACCGTTTCCCACTATACTTGGTAAAGTGCTGGGAAATGCTGCTGATGCTTCAATGTAAATGTATCTGTCTCTCATTCCTATTTTCCCCAAAAATGTAACAGTGTAATGTGCGCTAGGTGACATGAGGGAGATTGCTAGACTAATGAGGGAGAGAGGGAGATTGCTGCTATGTCAGGGAGTCTCCTGCAGAATGCAGGAGGGGAGGTAACTATGATGTAACAGTGTAATGTAGGCTAGGTGACATGAGGGAGATTGCTAGACTAATGAGGGAGAGAGGGAGATTGCTGCTATGTCAGAGAGTCTCCTGCAGAATGCAGCAGGGGAGGTAACTATGGTGTAACAGTGTAATGTGCGCTAGGTGACATGAGGGAGATTGCTAGACTAATGAGGGAGAGAGGGAGATTGCTGCTATGTCAGAGAGTCTCCTGCAGAATGCAGGAGGGGAGGTAACTATGATGTAACAGTGTAATGTGGGCTAGGTGACATGAGGGAGATTGCTAGACTAATGAGGGAGATTGCTGCTATATCAGGGAGTCTCCTGCGGAATGCAGGAGGGGAGGTAACTATGATGTAACAGTGTAATGTGCGCTAGGTGACATGAGGGAGATTGCTAGACTAATGAGGGAGAGAGTGAGATTGCTGCTATGTCAGGGAGTCTCCTGCAGAATGCAGGAGGGGAGGTAACTATGATGTAACAGTGTAATGTGCGCTAGGTGACATGAGGGAGATTGCTAGACTAATGAGGGAGAGAGGGAGATTGCTGCTATGTCAGGGAGTCTCCTGCAGAATGCAGGAGGGGAGGTAACTATGATGTAACAGTGTAATGTGCGCTAGGTGACATGAGGGAGATTGCTTGACTAATGAGGGAGAGAGGGAGATTGCTGCTATGTCAGGGAGTCTCCTGCGGAATGCAGGAGGGGAGGTAACTATGATGTAACAGTGTAATGTGCGCTAGGTGACATGAGGGAGTTTGCTAGACTAATGATGTTGAGAGGGAGATTGCTGCTATGTCAGGGAGTCTCCTGCGGAATGCAGCAGGGGAGGTAACTATGATGTAACAGCGTAATGTGGGCTAGGTGACATGAGGTAGATTGCTAGACTAATGAGGGAGAGAGGGAGATTGCTGCTATGTCAGGGAGTCTCCTGCAGAATGCAGGAGGGGAGGTGACTATGATGTAACAGTGTAATGTGCGCTAGGTGACATGAGGGAGTTTGCTAGACTAATGAGGGAGAGAGGGAGATTTCTGCTATGTCAGGGAGTCTCCTGCGGAATGCAGCAGGGGAGGTAACTATGATGTAACAGCGTAATGTGGGCTAGGTGACATGAGGGAGATTGCTAGACTAATGAGGGAGAGAGGTAGATTGCTGCTATGTCAGGGAGTCTCCTGCAGAATGCAGGAGGGGAGGTAACTATGATGTAACAGTGTAATGTGCGCTAGGTGACATGAGGGAGTTTGCTAGACTAATGAGGGAGAGAGGGAGATTTCTGCTATGTCAGGGGGTCTCCTGCGGAATGCAGGAGGAGAGGTAACTATGGTGTAACAGTGTAATGTGCGCTAGGTGACATGAGGGAGATTGCTAGACTAATGAGGGAGAGAGGGAGATTTCTGCTATGTCAGGGAGTCTCCTGCGGAATGCAGGAGGATAGATAGCTATGAATAAGAAGGGATGAACAGTAAACTCATACAAGGCTAAATCAGGGTTGCCGACTTTCAAATGCTCTTCTCCGGGAGAAGCCCGGGAGAGGAGACTTTCATTACCCGTTCGGGGGGCGGAGCTTGACGGTGACATCATTAAGCCCCGCCCCCATTAGGGAAATAGTCGAAATCACTGATCTCCATTGAGGGGGCGGGGCTAAAATGACACGAGTGTGTCATTTTAGCTCCAACCCCTCCTCTGAGACCCGCGGATTGCGGCATTTAAATGCCGCGATCGGGGGGCTCCCCCTGATTCCAGGAGGGTTGCCGACCCTTCCGGGGGGCCGGGAGGGGGACCCGATTTTCGGGAGACTCCCGGTAATTCCGGGAGGGTCGGCAACCCTGGGCTAAATTACAATGAACATGGGTGAATCTGTTTTTATGTTTAGTTGGGAAGGGATTAAGCCATAGAACCTTCAGTTATGCCACTGCTCCCAGATATTAAGTAACTAACTTCAATACAGTCTTGGTGTCACGTGTATCTGCACACTTTTCCTACAGCCGTGCATTGCGTGGACATAGGAAACGTACATTGCTAGTGCAAACACAATCTAGTGATGTCCCAGTTACATTTCACGTCTAGGCGGATGAATAAATGCAGCACAAAATACAGTCATTTGCAGACTCAACTTCATAGCCCTCCCCAGTTATTCCAAAAACTGTAACGTGTCCGCATACATGCATTGCACAGATTTTGGACAGGAAGAGAGTTAAGCCGTCCCCTTACAGCAATCTGTCACAGCGTTACTACAAAAGAGAAATCCTTGGCAAGCATTTTCCAGAAAAATAAGAGCCGGACTCATTTAGTTGTCACCCTGGCCAACTCGATCTGCCGCTCACTAGCCACTGGGGCATGAAATAAGATGCCAGAAAGACTTGTGCAGGGGTTAGATGAGCAATGTGTCTTGAAGGCCAGGAGCTAGGGCTGATACCAGTGTTAATAAAGAGATTTGTCTTCATTTGGCAGCGCTGTCTGAATCCGGATGAGTATTTGGGCAGTGTGTGTGTTTATCAGGGATGGTGGGGTTACATTTATAGGTTTGACATTCGCATCTATATGCAGAAAATACTCAAAATCCTTATAAACATGTACTGGTTATAGGAATAAAAACTGCACAGGAAATTGTCACTCTCGAAGCAACCGCACGCATTAGAGTCTTATCATGTAATATATTTCTTAACCCTTAATGTGAATACGTATACAAGTCGTGAGCAATATTTTTCTGCCCATGTTTGATAGTGGTGGCACAAGCTCTGAATCCTGGATCTGCAGTTTTGACCCCGAGACCAAATGCCCAGTGGACCCTAGTTGGAGATGCACCGTCACAGTATTTCCGATGAGCTCTACATGGCCAAGACACCATCACTGGTACACCTACGCCAAACAATGCCTGCCACAAGCGCTGGAAGCCATGTGCCTTACTCCATCATGTACCTACCCAAAAGTGGTGGATTTTCTGGCCCGTGAATGTATCCAGTAGTGTTGTTATTCACCAAACAGTTGAGACCCGGCGCCTGCGATTTCTTCAAGTCAAAGGGCAAAAATGTGTGGGATTCATTTTGTTCATTACAACCGGCTTCAGATTGGTCCAGCTAGTTTACAGAGTGGTTTGAGTGCATGCACTCTAAATAGATGTAAATAGAATACTTTTTGTGCAACCGGAAACGAACAGCACACCAGTCTTCCATGTGTTTGGCCTTCCATTATATTAATAAAGGACGTCCTATCTTAGAGAAGGTGAAAAGCCAGTAACAAGAATATTAAATGCAGTTGACCGCAAACTAATGATTAATGGTTTGAAGACCTTAAACTGACTGGAATATCCTTTTTTCAGCGAGTGCATGGCGTAGGGTAGGTAAGGTGGGGTACAATTCAGGAGCAGATGGGTCCTGCTCAAACAAAGCAGAGACGTCAGAGGGTCTGATTCAGGGGATAGTAGCAAATCAATAACAGGAGTAATTCTCACCTTAGTAAAACCATTGCTGCACTGTATAGGTGTGATGAGGTTTGTGATAGATCATTCTAAATCTTTAACAACGCTGCCCAGGGTTTGATAGTTAAATTAAAAACTCAGCCCATCATTTTCATGCATGCAAATAAATACATCTGCCCCCTTTTTTTATTTTATGTGCTCCTACCTCTGAATCAGCCCCTTCTGCGTCCTCAGGAATGTTACATTCTGCACAATATATTGTGTGTGGTGGCAGAGAAAGGGGTGAAACACATGTTCTGCGAGGAGGGACAGAATCTTAGTAACCGGTATCACAAGTTCTTTTGAGTTGGTGGAGATTGGGTCACAGTTTATATGTACCACATGCTCGTTTGCAGAAAAGCACATTTATAGCTGCAGTTTCCCAAAGAACAGATTTAAACCATAATTCTACTATTCATTTACATAAAAAAATTGGAATATATATATATATATACCCTTAAATAAATGTCAGAGTGGTTTTAGTGGATAGGCACTAAGCAAAGTTCACGGTACCTACCATGTGGGCTGGTATTACAAGATAGCATGTGAAGCCAGTAACCCAGTAACCCTAGAAATGAACACAACATAAATCTGTATTACCCTTAATTTGGCTGATTAGACTACATACTAAGGTTTTATCAGACAGTCATGTTAGCCAATCTATGGGGAATCCTCCATATGCTCTCTTCTGTCGTTTAGGTCTGACCTAGAGTTCACACTGTACCCATGGGAATAACAGATGTGAGTATACCCATGGATCAATAATCAATAAGATTGATGTCCGTGTATCTGGTGTAAATCAGGTGATCTTGGCCTTTCGGCTTTCTAAGCAGAGAATGTAACTGTGTGCCTTCAAAAACGTCACCTTTTAAAATAATTGTAATACAATACAGACCTGATACTGTGGGTAAGTACAGAACATATAAAGTACAAAGAGTGGGATTTGCATGACAAGTCATATACCCAGCAACAAAATATAACCTGGACTCACATCAGCAGTAATACACATTAACACATAATAAATCTACATAAGTATAATTGAACAATGTGTGTGTGTGTGTGTGTGTGTGTGTGTGTTCCATGATAACGTTCGAACGCTTTAACTAATAGTCTTCAAACTTTGTACACTACATTATCATATTAAGGGACAATCCAAGATGGGTTTAATCGGACGACCCCTTAAGTGTGCTGTCATAAGGGTCCATGCTGTTTCTGTTGTTTAAATGCACTGTGATAAGTCGATGGAAAGCTTATGACTTTCTTAATATAACACAATAACCAGACTCCCTTATGTGGACCATACAAAGGCCTACAACAGTGGTAGCGAACTCCAGTCCTCGAGAGCTACCAACAGTTCACATTTTCCAGACAACCTAACTGCTGCACAGGTGCACTCATTACTGACTGACACATTTTACTTGACTTCTGTGAGGAGACCTGCAAAACGTTAACTGTTGGTAGCTCTCGAGGACTGGAGTTGGCTACCCAAGGCCTACAAGGTCCATTAAATGAAAAACATTCATAATACAAAACTTTTGACAAACTGAAATTAGTAAGCGACTCACCGGCAGAGTGGTCTGTGAATCGAACACTGTAGATATCGGTGTGAAATCCATGAGAGATCGATCCTCAGTCAGTTATTTTTTCTCTTGATTGTTTGCTTATTCATTGTGGGATTGTCTGTGCCTGGTGCGGCAGCTCTGCCCTGCTGTGGTTGGCAAGGGAAGGTGGATAGTTGGAATCCGGCTCTGGCTGCTGCAGCTCCTGCCCTCCTGTGGTTGGGAAGGTGGATAGTTGGAGATTTGCTGGGCCTGCTGCAGCACCTTCTGCTCTGCTGTGGTTTGGTAAGGTAGGGTAGATGGATAGTTGGAGACCTGCTCTGGCTGCTGGAGCAGCCTTTGCCCTGCTGTGGTTGGGAAGGTAGATAGTTGGAGACCTGCACTTTGCCCTGCTGTGGTTAGGAAGGTGGATAGTTGGAGACCTGCACTTTGCCCTGTTATGGTTGGGAAGGTGGATAGTTGGAGACCTGCACTTTGCCCTGCTGTGGTTGGGAAGGTGGATAGTTGGAGACCTGCACTTTGCCCTGCTGTGGTTGGGAAGGTGGATAGTTGGAGACCTGCACTTTGCCCTGCTGTGGTTGGGAAGGTGGATAGTTGGAGACCTGCACTTTGCCCTGCTGTGGTTGGGAAGGGTAAGCATACACTTTTATCTGTCTGTTGGATGGGCCTTAAGACTAGTACAATAACGTAGCCCAGTAATATCCAACGGTGTAAGTTTGTCCCAGTTGCCCAGAGGAAATATAAATATTGGTGTAACACCCACCAGCTTATATAAATGTACTTGCAAAAATTAGGTTTAGAATAAAGAGTGTCACATATATCAAAGTCAGCCACAGACGCAATATCGACTTCTTTCAATTAACTGATTCAAACTTGGAGGGGAGGAGAGCAAAAGCCTGGAAGCAGATGACTCCATTGATATTATCAGAGTTATACCTCTGGTAATAGCTCAGAAGTTTTACTACCAAATAATATGGAAACTGCAGATATATACCAGGATGTACAAAGTCTTTTTGCCAGCATAAAAAAGCAGCAACTGTCAGGCTCTAGAGTCTAGTGTTCTATGCATGACATGGAATCCTCGCGGTTGATCGTCCTTCGCTCCAAATACATTACCAGATCCTCACTGAAACCAGAAAGATTGGCCAGTTTATCTTACAGGGCCAAATGTACTAGCCCCCGTAATCTATGGCCGTGCGGAATGCCGGCTGAACACTGATATTTTTGAAAGGATAACCATTTACAAGGCAAAAAAACCTCAGCGTTCAGCCAGCATCATGCACGGCCCATGATCTCATACACTGGACCCATAGTGTGCATCCAGCTTCAGTGCTACTTGAGTATTGATTGAGGATACCTGGCTCAAAGTCTTGCATTGTATTACATGAATTATGTTCCTTGGTGTTAATCCTACTTGCAGTAAGCACAGGGTAATTATTACTTTAGGTTGTCCTGAAAGCACCTTTATTAGAGACTCAAAGCTCGTCAAATCCACATAGTACAATAAGGGACAACCAAACCCTTTTGAAAAATGATACACATCCAACAATAACAAAAATAATAAGCAGAGGAACTTAGGTTATCTCTATCTGGGCCATTACAGTTTCTGGGTGTAACCTCCAAACTTTAGAACTAGACTGACTCTTTGGTCCTTGGTCTGAATGACTACAACTAGGGATGGCCATCGTTGCCATGGCCATGGATGGCAATTCTGCAACTGGCCATCGATAGCGCTAAACTATGCAATGGATGACCATAGATATTTTTACATATCGATGGTCATCCATTGTGTTTGATTGATTGGCAGGGCTTCGCGTGAGCTGGGGGGCGGTGCTATGCTCAGTGTCCCGGCACTTTACAGGGCTTTGCGTGTGTCGGGGGTGGAGCTATGCTCCGTGTCCCGGCACTTAAAAAAAAAAAAAAAGAAAAACATTGTATTCGACATCGGCCATGAACCATCGTTGATTTTGAATCATCGATGGCCATCCCTAACTACAACTCACTGGCCGCTATACTGTATGTTTGGACATATACTTTCAGATGACACACGTGGTGACTGGTGTCAAGATGACTTGCATGTTTAGGGTACAGTGTGGCAGATGTATTAAGCCTGGGGAAGAGATAAACTGGAGATAAAGTGGAAGGAGATAATGCACCAGTCAATCAACTCCCAACTGTCATATTTCAAACATGGCTGATTGGTTGGTGCGTTCTCTCTTTCCAATTTATCTCTAGTTCATCTCTTCGCCAGGATCAATACATCTACCCCAGTGTGCTTTAATGCACAGTCCTGTTAACCAGCACTTCATACATGACATTCCATATCAATAAAGAGAAGCACTTCACCATTACATTAATCTTCTTTATAGATGAATTTGGATGGCTGTTCTTTAACAATCAGGTTATTCCATACAATCAACCAAGACCTCTTTTAATTACAGCAGGTTTAAAACAATGCATCACATTTTTAGAATATATTAATAATCAAGGGTGCCCTAAAACAAATATAAAAAAATACTAAGTTAATAGGGAATGACTGGTGAAAAGGCTCCTGAGTGCTAGAGATGCCTTTCATACCACCACCTGCAGGTGGGAGGCTGCCACTGCGCCGTTTATAGTCTCCAGGCAGGAACAGGTGAACAGCTCGCTACATCCCCCGCAGCCGTCAGCTAATCTCATTTCTTGACGCAAAACAGAGTCAAATTGTGGTCACCTAGATTATGTTTATGTCTCTTTCATACAGGGGTTCCCTCCAGAAGATGTTGTAGAGGATTCTTGCCTGGCTCTTTGCCCTCTTCCTTGCCCTCTGTCTTCAGCCATTCCATTTTCTGTTGGTGTTGCCGAACGGCATCAGCCACCCGTGCGTCGATCATGGCTTCCGTCAAAATGCCATCTTCCGATGCATACGCTGCGGCCTGAAAGGATACAAGTTGTTAAAAACAGAAGCACAAACCATAACACTAAAAGCTTTCAATTCATTTCAAATCAACAAATACATCAGAGATATTAGCAACACGTTTCTAGGGAGATCCCCGGTACTATTGTGTGGAGAGAAAGGAACTTCCATTCTTGTCAGACACCGATTGATGAATATTTAGTACTTTACAGTATTTCCATGTCTATTAGGCTGACGGCACGCAGACTGGCCCGCAAGACCAACTACACCCCTGTATTAGGGAAGGGGTGCTAATCAATTATGGCAGGGGTGGCCAAACCTGTCCTCAAGATCTACCAACGGTGCAGGTTTTCCAGGCAACCTGTGGATCTATAGTAGGAATGAATGCAGCAGGTTTTAAAATGTGACAGTTAGTAATGACTACAGCTGTGCAGCAGCTAGGTGATCTGGGAAATGTGACAGTTAGTAATGACTACAGCTGTGCACCAGCTAGGTGATCTGGGGAATGTGAGTTAGTCATGACTACAGCTGTGCACCAGCTAGGTGATCTGGGGAATGTGACAGTTAGTAATGACTACAGCTGTGCAGCAGCTAGGTGATCTGGGGAATGTGACAGTTAGTAATGACTACAGCTGTGCATCAGCTAGGTGATCTGGGGAATGTGACAGTTAGTAATGACTACAGCTGTGCACCAGCTAGGTGATCTGGGGAATGTGACCGTTAGTAATGACTACAGCTGTGCAGCAGCTAGGTGATCTGGGGAATGTGACAGTTAGTAATGACTACAGCTGTGCACCAGCTAGGTGATCTGGGGAATGTGACCGTTAGTAATGACTACAGCTGTGCAGCAGCTAGGTGATCTGGGGAATGTGACAGTTAGTAATGACTACAGCTGTGCACCAGCTAGGTGATCTGGGGAATGTGACAGTTAGTAATGGCTACAGCTGTGCAGCAGCTAGGTGATCTGGGGAATGTGACAGTTAGTAATGACTACAGCTGTGCACCAGCTAGGTGATCTGGGGAATGTGACCGTTAGTAATGACTACAGCTGTGCAGCAGCTAGGTGATCTGGGGAATGTGACAGTTAGTAATGACTACAGCTGTGCACCAGCTAGGTGATCTGGGGAATGTGACAGTTAGTAATGGCTACAGCTGTGCAGCAGCTAGGTGATCTGGGGAATGTGACAGTTAGTAATGACTACAGCTGTGCACCAGCTAGGTGATCTGGGGAATGTGACAGTTAGTAATGGCTACAGCTGTGCAGCAGCTAGGTGATCTGGGGAATGTGACAGTTAGTAATGACTACAGCTGTGCGGCAGCTAGGTGATCTGGGACATGTGACAGTTAGTAATGACTACAGCTGTGCAGCAGCTAGGTGATCTGGGGAATGTGACAGTTAGTAATGACTTCAGCTGTGCAGCAGCTAGGTGATCTGGGGAATGTGACAGTTAGTAATGACTACAGCTGTGCGGCAGCTAGGTGATCTGGGGAATGTGACAGTTAGTAATGACTACAGCTGTGCACCAGCTAGGTGATGTGGAAAGCGTGGACCGTTGGTAGATCTCAAGGACCGGTTTGGCCACCCCTGAATTATGGGGTAGTAGTGATCGCTTCGGGCACATGCACAGTGAACCATTATGGTCATCGGGCTTGTTCACAGGGAGAGCTCAGTCCCGTCCTTGGCCCGCTGCTCCGCTGTATTGCGCCATCATGTCAAGGGAGGTGGCATGGGGATTGGATAATCTACTATGTACATGTACACACTACAACGCCGGGACTACATGTCAATCATGCTCAGCTGGACTAGTGATGTGGGTACAAAAAGTAGCCAAAGCTGGAGGCGAAAGTTGTAATAGCAGGTAATACCCACGGAGAGCGCCCATCTATTACTGCACTTGGAAACCCTATAAAACCCCAGACTGGCAAAGACCCTGCCCACAGTTTAGAACATGCATTAGGATCACATTTCCGAGCTCCAGGCTACAAGGAGTTAATGAATTCCAGATCCCTCTACACTCAGAATGCAAAAAATCCACACCTGCCTTAGATTCACACTTAGAACAGAAAGAGTTAATAGACGCAAACCCACCCCCCCCCCCTGCAATCCCCATCCAAAAAGGAGTTAACATGACTTATCTTCAAATATCCATCCAACAAATCCCCCGAACGTTTCAAAGAGGCTCATATAAAATATTATCTGTATAACCTGTCCTGTGTCATACCAATAGCCAAGCAGAGGGGAACTCTGTCTATCAAATGCATACTCTTTTACAGAGACTGGACCACAAAACCTAAATAAGGACACATGCCCTCTGACCGTTTATTATAAAGATCAACAGTATGTGTAGCTTCTTCACTTGACACAGCAGAGAAGCTTATCTATAATAACTGCAAAAGGTCACCCATTAAAATCTAACAAAGATACTGCACATTTCCATGTTATCAGTACCTGACAGTACAACACTTGCTAAAAACCAAATCAGAAGAATCAGGAGAATCACTTGTACAAATTGCACCTCACTTCCCCTTGCACACTGCTGTCACATGACTTTGCCAAGAGACCTGTGGTAGTGTAACAAAATGTTCTAGGTTTAACATCGCTAAAAGCAAGGTCTAGACCAGTCATACACCAACGATGGTGAAAGAGGCCAACAAGTACTACTAACTGTGTTATACGTGGTGCTTATTACTGTTACAGTACATTTATATCCATTTTAGGTCTAAAACAGGTCACGTAAAAGCATAAAGCAACTTCTACCATTTGCAAAAGGTGCGAGAAAAAACAGTTACTTCATAATTATAAATGTCACATCAAACTGAAAGGTCCATGTTGGCTGACACTTTCATCACAACCTGCATCTCGTCACATGTCCCCCGACGCTTTACCTCCACTACCTTACGGTAATCTGTGCAGGGGGTACAAGCTCTGTCTGTGTGCGTTTGGCTTAGGGGCAGAGTTGATATAGAAATGAAGTGACGGACCTTTCCAGGCAGAAAATAAGCGTTCATATCTAGTGTCGCACAGCAGTGCGAGGTGTGTCAATCTACAGGACTGTAACCTCCGTCCCCAAACCTTTAACACTGCAGCAAAAGAAAAGCCCTGGTCTGAAAGAAAAATCTGCTTCTTTAATAACATTGTGGAGAGTACAAATGTTACACAAACCACAGCAATCCATTATCGATGCAGCGGATAAAAACATGGTCTGTTGGGGGTACTTAAAAACCAGATATTATATTTTGTCCCGAATGTCGACGGACACTGAAGGGAACCGCAGTGATGGTGCTTATACACTTATGCAATGGGATTCGATGCAACATCGAAGTACGATGTCCATCGAATCCGATCACATTTTTGGGTGCAAAAGTCAGCACCCGATGTCGCATGCCATCTTACGATGGCACATCGGGTCCTGGAAGAGGGCAGGCTGGGGGTGGCGGAGTAGTGTATGCTAGCAGTAGCGATTGCGGGTGGCGGGAGTCAGTGGTGGCGGAAGATTTGTTTAAAACACTGGGCTGCCCTGTGATTGGCTGAGCTCTCTCAACCAATCAAAGGGCAGCCCAGTATTTTAAACAATTTTTCCGCCACCACCGACTCCCGCAAGTGCTACACTACTCCGCCGCCCCCTGATACGAGACGCAGGTACGCCGCCAGCGGTCCCTATGGCCCCCTCTCCCCAAACCGCTGAATGCGTCCCCTTCGCCCCCCACCCCCGGATTGTATTCGAGCGATCGCATGAGGTTATAACCCACCTGCTCCTACAATTCGATAGATATTCTGTGCCGCACATAATATCATAACATCTATCGAAGCGACATTCGATTGCGTGCCCGCACATCGCGTCGAAGAATCCCTTAAAAATGCATACAATCATTTGATCGGCCAGAATTGGTAGAAATCGAATGATTGTATACAATCTCTCACAAGTGTATGGGCAGCATAAAGGAATAGAAGAGATCACAAAGCCAATCAACACAACCAAACTGAGCCATAAAAGTTTCACAGCACAAAACACCCTGCCCTTCCATCAATGGGGTCACTGTCTGTTAAGCCAGGCAGGAGCGCGCCCCTGACCAGCATTATCTAGATTAGGAGATTTGCGTCTTGGCCTGTAGTTGTGAAAGGGTTAATTGCTGAAGCAGACATCGTGCAGGCAGTAAAAGTGAACACGTGCTAATGGTAATGAAGCCCCATTTCTATTCATGAATGCCGAGGAAGTTGGAGTATTTATGTGCGGCAGCAATTTGGTGTAAGCAGTTTGACTCCCCCAGCTGGCAGGTGAAAGGCCCATCCTCCCTCCAAAACTGCATCCTTGAGGGATTTTCCAGTGCAGCGGCTGTGTAATATAGATTAAATGGAAAGGGAGAGTTCTCCCTCATCTCATCGCAGCTGAAGGTCATAAGAACAAGGAGACGCGTGCAAAGGACATAGAAGCCCCTTACTCAGTCCCGATGGCACTTGCATTTGTTTGTCTCCTTTATACCCATATACCATGTGACCGCACCCCCCCCCCTGCATAGGACCAGCAGCTGTTAGATGAATGGACACACCCAATAATGGTTTTGGTAAGCACTTGCCATGGCATGCATGCAGGACTTCTACTAGACACTGCAGTAATAAGCCCCTCCCCTCCATGGAGCCCCGCCTCCTCCCCGCTCCTCAAACACCAGCGTCTTCTAGGTGTGGCCAGTAAATAAATTCCCAGGTTGCACTATTCAGGCTTAAGCTGGGTTGTCTATCCTGGATGAAAGTCCTGGGGAAAAGCCAAGTCAATAGAAAGCAGGTCAAAATCAGGAATGTGTTTCCGGTGTTGGAGCTTTTTGAACATATGCGAGACCCGAATGTGGATTCTGTAAATGGCTTACATAAATACTGCCAAGAAAATGACTGGCAGAACACAAACTTGAGGAACATTGGGTATCTGCAGAGGTTTTAAAATCACCCCCCCACCACCACCCCCCAAAAACCTATACATTTTGTGCGGAAAAAAGTCACCAAAACGATACAACGCACAACATACATGGTTTTGAAGCTCAATTATTAATAGCACAATTAAAAATTAATTGCCATTAAACATTTACAAATGGCAACACGAAAAGCTGTAGGCATCCATTATATAGATTTAATTGCATGTTTTTATTTAAAATGTAACCGGGTTTTGCAATGCAGCTGGAGGCCATTAAAATGGCTTTCGTTATTTTGATGCATATTCACAAAACAATGCCTAATGAGTAACCGGACAGCTGCGGAGCTTAAAGATGGGAGAAAATCAAAAACACGGATATGAATGTCATTAAAAGGCTTATAAAATAGCATGATTTAAATAGCACATGTGCTGCTACACACTGTCACCAGATATTCCCTTTCAGAAGCCTGCAATCATCCATTCTTTATAAATGTGAACCGTATTTAGCCAAACTGTTCAGTAGTATGCTTTAATGCCGACATCGGACCCCTGACCCCCCCCCCCCCCCCCTCCCCCCGAAAAAACTTTATACATGAACTTCAGAACGGCACTCAATACAATATAGCCATCTACAACTAGTTCTACAATCCGAGACAACTAAATATAGGAAATAAAGGGGGACATTATTGGGGCTTATTGGATCATATATTACACTATAATCCAAAGTTCTGCATATTGAAAAGGGTACATGCAAATAAATATGATCTGTAGTTGTTCATAGGTTTACAGCAGGGATGGGGACAGGGCCGGTGCAAGGCACCGGAGCGCCCCAGGCGAGTCGGGGTGGGGGCACCCCGGTGCCGGCGGGTAGCGGGGTCCATGCCGGCTTCTGACAGGAGCCTGCAGTGGTGTCCTTGCCGCACGGGTACCTGCGGCACTGTGTATAAAGCTGGTGCAGTGAATAAGAAATAACTAGTGCTATGCGGCGGTGCGGGAAGCGCTTCTGTTTTTAAAACACTGGCCGCACGCTGATTGGCTGAATCTCAGCCAATCAGCGTTCGGCCATTGTTTTAAAACCCAGCAACGCTTCCCACAACGCCGCATAGCGCTAGTTATTTCTTATTCACTGCAGGGACCCCCCACCGCCGCCAGCTTTATACACATCGCCGCAGGTACCCGCGCGGCAAGGACACCACTGCAGGCTCCTGTCAGAAGCCGGCATGGACCCCCCTGCCCACTCCCCAGACGGCACAGCAGGTACCCCTTTGCTCGTGGGGCGAACTGCCGCCCTCCAGTGGCCGGCGCCCTAGGCAAATGCCTAGACCTGCCTAGTGGTGGCGCCGGCCCTGGATGGGGAACCTCCGGCCCTCCAGCTGTTGCTGAACTAAACATCCCAGCATGCTTTGCAGCAGTTTTAGCATGGCCAAATTGCAACTCTTTCAGGGCATGCTTGGATGTGTAGTTCAACAACATCTGGGAGGGCCAAAAGTTCCCCATCCCTGGTTTACAGGCTATAGCAACCATTATAAACACTTGAATGCTTTCCTCCTTTGTCTCTTTTGGTCAAGCCAAGTATATTCCATTTAGGTGCCTGGCAATGTTATTGTAATGTACTTGACATAGCGCTGTGTCCTTGAATGTTGGCAAAGACAGGGTGAAGTGTAGTAAAACGAGTGAAAACAAGGCAGATGGGATAATGCTGCCCCCCTGCCAGCAGCAAATGAGTTAACACTTACAATAATGTATTTCTTTTAAGAGCTGCAGTGTCTGCCAGTATTGCCACCCGAGTTTAATCCCAATAAAGTGTTTATCCCTCACAAATCACCACCAAAACCCTGCATCTAGCCGCTAATACTGCGATCCTTAGCGCTTGGCTGCCTTTCTGAATGACTTTCTAAAAATAGCTTAGCTGCGGGTTCCCTGCCTGCCAGGGGAGGTGGTGGAGAGCAGGAAGGGGGATGAGAAAGGATGACGAAGAGAGAGAGTTCGAGAGGAGGAGGAGAGAGAAAATGCGTCCGTTCCTGCCGTACTAAAAACCAGCGTCCTACCTCATTCATATTCATTGTTATTTTTTTTTTTATCTCCCCCTGCGGACACGTTAACCCATTTCCGCAGACTTGGCTGACGATGCAACTCTTCAGCCAAGCTGGAAGGCACGATACCCTTTAACAAGGTTATCTTCTCATATGGGAGAGCGGGTGAGGAAGAGGCAAGATCACGCTGACAAAGTTCACGTATTCACTGTATTAGGACAAGATCTCTCTCTTGGCTTGATGCAGAGGTAACCATGTACACCTTAGATCATGAAGCTTGCCTAAATAATGCAGCATTTAGTCCAAGGACAGCTGTCCGCTCTATAATGGGGAGATTCCCTTTCTGCCACAATTGTGTGAAATAAATACTGTAAGATCACCAATTTACTGCTGGTTTATGAGCAAACTCTCACCCTTTACATTTAATTTTTTGGGATTAGCCAATATTAGAACCTATCTCTGTGATTAGGCAATAAAGCCAAATTAACCCTTATGAGATGAGAATGGCCGGGATCTGTTTCAGTTCACAATCAGAGTTCACAATCACAATACACGGCATTTTAAATGGCGTGTCAGTTTGCTGGGAGCAGCCTGACCCCCCCCCCCCCCTTCACACAGAAGAACAAATTACCGGGTTGAAAATTTCTACCCGGAAATTTGCTGAATAACACGGGTATTTCTTCTGTGCGAAAGGGTCAACCCGGGTCATAAATTCTGTGTCCTCGACCCTGGTCAATTCCAGGGTCGGAGAAATGGGATTTACGACACGGGTGTGCCCTTTCACACAGAAAAAGTACCCGTGTTATTCCCGAAATTATTGGGTAGAACTGCTTCACCCAGTAATTTTGTTTTCTGTCTGAAAGGAGTATTACCAAGGTTTATGCCTGCACAAATAGGGTTGAATCTAATTACATGCAAAGACTTAGTGGACGTGAGAATAAGACGTTCAGCTTTATCCAGAACTAGAAGGGGGCCATAACTGGTGATCCCAAGTGCCATTGCATCGGCAACTCACTCCCTTTGTGGATAATTGGGAGCCTCTACCTTGGTCAGGAACAGTTGGTGCAGCTGACGTTCCCCCGATTTGGTTGACCATTCTTCTTATGTCAATATAAAGTTAAGTATTACAGTTTGGAACTCATAGTAATAAAACAATACTGATCAGAGATTGGGCATTATCCTATTAGCCCTATGTAGCCTGACAGTGACCATCGGGCTATCCGATTAGAGCCCTTGGTTTCGGCAGAGATAGCACCCATTTTCAGGCATGGGATCTGAGAGGACTTCCTGGACCCATGTGTTCTGGACGCACTGACGGCGGCTTAGTGGGTGCCTGATGCAGTCTTAGCATTATCCCCGATCCATCAGGGATAATAGGATAGTCCGGGGTGAATACATTAGCAGCTGTTAATCGGATATCCCCCACAGTGGTAACGGGACCTTACATACAACAGGGGAGGGGGGGGGGGGTACTTTAAAATCAACTCCATGTGAAGTGGATAGTGGGGTTATGAACAGGTAACAAATCGCCACAGATCACATCCGATATATCGGCCAATATCGCATCCGATATATCGGGCGCCGTGAAACTACACAAGTACCCTAAATATTAGTATTAAGTGTGTAGAGAGGTGGTAATAATATCAGGAAGTTGATCGGTTTGCCAGAAGAGGTGAGATTCCAGGGAATCCCTGAAGGCATGGAGATACTAGGGAGGACATTCCACAGAGTGGGGGCAGGCCCAGACCTGTTTTTAGGGAGAGGGAACATGTAATGAGTGTGGTTGTGAGGCCCTGATCTGTAACAGGGTTGAGAGACCTTTGAGACCATGGATGATATCAGTTGGTGCAGTTGTACTGAAGACTTTGTAGATTAAGGTCCATACACACGGGGCTGTCATCGCTGGGGGGAAAGACGCTCAGTGCGGCTACCCCCATGCCCGGCGCTGACAGCAGGGGACGGGCGGCTTTGCATAGCACAGCCCTGTGCATTGCCTTCTACAAAGCCGCTCATCTTCTGGTAATACAAGCAGATGAATGGCTTTCCCGGTGATGATGTGGAAGCGCGCATCACCGCCGGTAGAAGTACTTCAAATGGGATTGACAGCCTTGCCTAGAAAATTATGTTACAGAAGCTAGGGATGGCTAGTACCGCCACAGAAACTCTTCTAAGTAGCTCAGATTTGGCAATTTTCAGGAAACCTGGTTACAAGATAAAAAGATACAAGGCTGGACCTTGTGGGAGCACAAAGACGAGTGGTAGAGTGACCTCATGAAATTTTAAGAAGCCGCCAACAGAGCTAGTAAATGTATCAAATGACCATGAACCATACTGACACATCAGGGCCCAAGTTGGACATTTGCTTACAAAAAGGAACAAGGTAAACAAAGACTCTAACATTCAGGAGAGCTAGCCATCCGACGGGTATAACCAACTAAATTCCCCATCAGCTTGTGCCTCATTACCTACCATAATCTTCACATTTTACTTCATAAATTGGCCTAAAAATCTATCCCATCATTTCTTACTGCCCATAGCAACAGTTCGTGTCCGTATTTTCTCTCAGCAGAATCCCAATTAAAAAAGCTTCTTAATGACGCTGCTGAACTACCGGATAGGACTCGGCACATCTGTAGCAGACGACGAGGATTTAAAAAAAAAAGAAAAAATAGTCGTAAACTGTCTTTCACAAAGGAAAGCCTGCAAAACAGCAAAGCAACCTGCGGGGAGACAGTCAATGTAAATGCTTTCGTTCAATGAGGAAGCAACAAGGCCTCGTGCTCTCCGGCCCTCGCTAATGCAAATGGTTATCCACCCAGCGGAGATAATGGTCTTGAAACACTGCTCTGCAGTCATTTTCGGCAATTTGTCACAGAAGCGGAGCTGCCGGAGCTCAATCGGCCGACGCGGCAGCATTTTGTGCGCCTTCTTCCTTTTAATACCATTATTTTGTTCTGCATTTTTCTACAAGGAACATGAAAACATGAGCAGAAGAAAGGCTGGAGGGTAGCAGAAAATCCATTCTAATTAGGGTGACATCCGCAGGCCCCTTTATGGAATCTGCAAGCGTTTCTCTAAACACTGGAGTCGGGATACGTAAACCATAAGTACAAGCCAAAAATTGAAATGTTCAGAAATGAACCATGAAGGTTAAAACACTGTTGTGTAAATCCTGACCCCCCATTGAAGCACTGTAAAAACAGTGAAATATTGCTACTGTGTGATCTATACTGATCAAAACCCTAAAGATTCATTGACAGGAGTTATTTTATAAAAACACCCCTTTCAGACTGCACTCTCAACCAGGGTCATGACCAGGGTTGAACATGGCTCTGATTCAGGTCAAGGAACGGGTAACCCGGGTCAAGCAAGAGCAGTATGGAGGACTTAAAGGCCCATACACACTGTAAGGTAGAAAACAGCAGGTTTATGCGGCTTTCAGCTCAAAGCCGCCCAGTGTGTATGGCCTGGCAATGAGTGGTGACCGCTGCTGCGCGCTCCCGCAACATCGCCGGGAAAGCCGTTCATCTGCTGGTGATACCAGTAGATGAGCGGCTTTGAGGACGGCTTTGCATAGAGCTGCGCTATGTAAAGCCGTCCTCTCCCCACTGACGGCGCCGGGCAGGGGGAAAGCCGCTCTGTGTATGCACTGAGCTGCTCCCCCCCCCAGCTATTATAGCAATCATCGCTGTCCATACACGCTGGGAATAATCGCCCAGTGTGTATGGACCTTTAATGTTCGCACAAAATACTGTATTCATCCTCCTTGAGAAGAAAACCAGGAAGAATGAACCTTGCGCTTCTCAAACCACAAGCTCTAGATCAGCCAAACCCTGTGGTAATTGTGCACAGACACCAGATTCTAGGCTCAAACATAGTACAGACGGGGCGTGGCCTGGCGAGCACCCTGACAAGACGCTGTCCGTTGGAGCTCCCTAATCAGCCTTTATAATTAGCCTTTTCCCACTTCTAATCCCCACTCTCAACCTCCGGTTCTTACCCCATCCCTGCTCTCCTGTGCCCTGACCGTCGCTGACCCTGATCGCGGAGCCGGGGAGCACTTTTTAGTGCTCCCGCAGGTTGCGGCCTGGTCGCGAGGTCGGAGCCGGGACCTCAATTAGTGGATGAGAAGCATCGAGCACCAGAGGTGCTGAAGACGGCGGCTGCCACTCCGAACGTGCCCCGGCCAGACGCTTCACCCCGCCGGCATCATCTCCTGCTGCAGCGCTGAGAGAGCTGTAGCGGCAGCTACCGAGTACCTGAGCCCCGAACGGCGCCGGAGCGCGACAGACGGAGGCAGACCACGCGATCAACACACGCACCAGACGCAGGAGGACGGTGGGGACACAGGACACTGCGCAGCACACTGAAGTGAGTACCCGCCGGGGGACCCCACAGCCTGCTAATCCCGCAGAGGTAACGGGACGGGAGGCTGCGCCATTATACCACCACCGCCATCTTGGGATTGGCACTCCCCCTCCCAATGACTTGAACCTCTGGGCGCACAAGGAGCAGCATAAGCTCTATTAAACCCTCCTGGGACCACTCTCCCCACTGACCTCCTAATAAGGCCTCATACTCCTCCAGGCCTCTTATAGCGAACGGGACTTGCTTGTGGGACCATTATAATACCCCACAGAACAGGGGAAAGTGTAATTTGTGGCTCCCCACCGAGATGTGCCTTCCCTGGGGCGGTATAAGAGATTCAAAAAAGTAAAAATCACAATTGAAGGCCTCTAATAAAAGGCAAAATATACCTGCCACCCATCCACATCGGGAGGCGCACTAGTGAAAGCCCCTCTGCCATCCTCCAAAACACCTACACCTCTGCCATACAGAATCTAGTAGAGGACTATTTAACAAATAACACAATATAATTGCTATCAAAACACACCTGATGCATGGAGGTGCCCTGAGGCAGTAAAGTAGAACACTCACCCGCAGGTTGCTGCCCAACATGACCGTGACGGGTGCTTGAAGATGTAATGCATGCCCAGGCCACGTAGGGGGGACCATGCGCAGAACCACCAATTGATGTAGCATTGGCTGGACAAGGGGCCACACA
The DNA here is from genome assembly GCF_055691185.1 of Crinia signifera. NCBI lineage: Eukaryota > Metazoa > Chordata > Amphibia > Anura > Myobatrachidae > Crinia > Crinia signifera. The sequence continues at coordinate 133,027,344 of NC_139226.1, read as the reverse complement.
TGAAAGTACAGACCTTTTCCACATGACAAAGCGACGCCGTAATAAACCAACGGTGAAGACCCCAGTGAGACCGACACAAGCTCAAGCTTTCTGCTCCTTATTTGGCACGCCAATACCGGACCCCGACCCACTTCCATCGGCGACCCCCCAACACGCTACTAAGGAGCGACTCAGCGAACCTCTAACGATCTCTCCCCCATCCTCTGACCTAGAACCAATAATGGAGAAACCTGATCTCAATGCAATCCTCGCTAAACTGCAGGCGATTCCAACCCGCCAAGAAATGCAACAGGACTTACTCTCCACAGAACAAAGGATCCAAGAATCCATGCAGGTCCACATTACAACAATTAAATCAGACATCAAACATGTGGCGAATAGAGTGGTCCTCCTGGAAGAACAATGCGAAGATGCAGATTCCCAGCTCTCCGATCTGCATGACCTGGTCTCACGCCAATCTAAGACGCTGATAGAGATGGGCCGCAGATTGGACGACATGGACAATAGAGGGAGAAGAAATAATTTGAGGATACGTGGGGTACCGGAAGAGGTTGTGACTTCAAATATTGAATCAGCACTGACAAAAATATTTAATGAACTCTTAGATTCTGACCCAGAATATCAGATAATCTTTGATAGAGCACACCGAGCACTGCGACCTAGGGGTACCACCTCGGAGAAGCCGCGGGATATCATCTGCAGACTACACTACTATCAAGAGAAAGAGGAAATCCTAAGAGCTGCACGGCGATCTCCAGATATCACCTTTAACGGCCACAGCATTCAAATATATCAAGATCTTTCCTGGTCGACTCTCCAACAGAGGCGTATGCTACGCCCCATCACAGACGACCTCAAAAAACATAACATCAGATTCCGATGGGGATTTCCAATAAGCATACAAGTCACCCACAAAGGATCGTCCGTCGTCCTCCAAGACCCTGAGGGGCTAGAAGAATTCTGCAAGACCCTGGGACTATCCGTTCCCCTTCTGCCCAATTGGCTTGACCCTGCTGAACTCTCTGCCTTACCCAGACCAAGGAGAAGCAGCTGGCAGACGGTACAGAAAGATAAGAGAAAACCCCCGACGAAAAAACAAGCAGTCGACCAGGCGAAAGGAGGAGAAGAGCCCTCGAGGCCACCAACAAAGACCTCGGCCGCTTCCGCCGACGACACGTGAATATGCCTCTCCCACTTGAATGACTTTAGTACTCATATACGCAAATACCCATTACAGTTAAATGTTTAGTGTAAAATTTCCTGGTATTAGGATAGATACGGGAGACAATTGCCCCCGTTTAGTACTAAAGAAAGTGCAGGAGATAATTGCCTCTCCCAAAAGTTTTATTAGTGGAATAGGAGGACGCCTCGCCGTCCACTTACTGTAAGAAAAAGTTTAGAAACATCTCCAACTACTACCTATATACTGATATATATTGGAGAGACCAAAAGGGGCCTCCCCCCAATGCCCATAGTCAAAGGTCTAGACTTTAAATTGTTTAAATAGTTTGGTTCATGTTCCAGCATCATATGCTCGTATATTTTGATGTTTACTGTTTTAAATTAAATCTGTGTGGTTCGCCTAGATCCCCCCAGAACCCCCCCCTGCTCTGCTGTACACTTGTAGAGCATGGGACGCCAGAGGCCTCCCATGTCTAGAAATGCAGAGTTTTGTTCTTAAACTACAATATGTTTACTACCTATATACTATAACATGTTCACCCAACTCCTCTACTCCCCTATGTGTCTCCTTTGTCCCTTTCACTGCCCTCATCCCCCCCTCCTCCTGTCCCAAGAGGCTTGGTCCACCACTTCCGAAACTCCACAGATACAGAAACAATGGCTAGTCTGAAAATTGTATCCCTAAATGCTAAAGGGCTAAATGTTCCCGAAAAAAGATCTAAACTTCTCCACTCAATGTACACGGAAAAAGCAGACGTGGTGTTCTTTCAAGAGACCCACTTTAAAACAGGTTCTGCCCCGAGGCTGTCCTCCCGTCACTACCCGACAGGCTACTTCAATAACTTCTCTGAGTCCAAATCTAAGGGAGTGGCAATACTATTCTCTAAAAACATCCAACTATCAAAGGTATCCGAAACCCACATAGGAGACGGTAGAGGGATACTAGTAAAAGCTACCATTGCTAACCAAATTTTTACCTTTATTAACCTATATCTCCCGAACAAGGGTCAGATACGCTTCCTAAGAGAAGCATTGGAGCTAGTTGAGAATATGACAGAAGGGGTACTAGTGACGGGGGGAGACTTCAATTGGGCAATTGAACCTACCATCGACACAACAAACTCACACTCCAGTTCCTCCAACAGAGACCTACGACGCTTTCGATCCATACTGCATGACTTTCAATTAATTGATTCATGGAGACTACTACACCCAAGGGACAGAGATTACACATTTTACTCATATCCACACAATTCATACACACGAATAGACTACCTTTGCTTAAGCCATAGGTCATTAGACCTATTAGTAGACGCCACAATTGGCCAGATCGTGGGATCGGATCATGCACCTGTCACACTTACCCTGACACTGCTAAACCCCCTGACACGCCACTGGAACTGGCGCTTTAATGAGCAGTTTCTTAGAGATGATGAATGCAGAAATAAGATATCAAAAGCCATTGATGACTACATAACCATTAACGTAACAGACGACGTATCACCAGTAGTTGTGTGGGAGGCGCACAAATGTGTGCTACGAGGTAAATGCATTCAAATGGGCTCTTACCTTAAAAAGAAAAAAGCAGAATGCAGAGAGGCACTTCTCAGTAAAATAAAAGACCTTGAAACACGACACAAATCCTCCCTAACCCCAGAAGTTTTCTTAGAGCTCCAGGAAGCACGGATGTCCCTAAATAGCCTCTTAAACGAGAACACACGTAAGGCCTTCCGTAGATGCAGACACAAATTTCACAGATGGGGAAACAAACCAGGTAAACAATTAGCAAGGGCACTAAGGGCACAGAGAGCTTTAACATACGTCAAAGAAATGAAGGACTCCTCAGGTGGAATGTGCACTAAAAACACACAGATAGCTGACATATTTCACGAATACTACTCCACCCTCTACAACCTCTCCTCAGAAACCCACACCAGAGACGCATTAGCACACGAGCAGGACATTAAAAAGTATTTGAGGGAAATTCAGTTCCCTACTCTCCCACCAGAATTAACATCAGCCCTTAATGACCCGTTCACAGACACGGAACTTGCAACAGCCCTGAAGACCACCCCATCAGGCAAGAGCCCTGGCCCAGACGGCTTTACAGTCACATATTACAAAGCATTCCAAGACAAATTGTTACCCCTCCTCCTGCGAGCATGTAATGCAGTGTCCCAAGAAACACCCCTCTCTGAGCATTCGCTCAGCGCACACATCACAGTCATACCAAAAGATAACAAAGACCCAGCACTCCCTTCCAGTTACCGCCCTATCTCTCTACTAAATGTAGACGTGAAGCTGTTCGCAAAATTACTGGCGAACCGCTTGGCCTCTTTAGTCCCATTGGTTGTACACCAAGACCAGGTGGGATTTGTGCGTGGGAGAGAGGCGAGAGACAACTCCATTCGAGTCTTTGATTTGATTGCTCATGCCCAATCCTCGAACACTCCCACCATGCTCCTTTCCACCGACGCCGAAAAAGCCTTCGACAGAGTGGACTGGAAATTTATGGAGATGGCTCTGCGACACATGGGACTGGAAGGCCGGTTTCTACAAAAAATCCTCGCCCTTTACAGGTCCCCCATGGCCCAAATTAGAATCAACGGACTCCTGTCCAAACCAGTCACCATTTCTAATGGGACGAGACAAGGATGCCCGCTGTCCCCACTGATATATGTCATCTGCATGGAGGCTTTGGCTAGGGCGATCAGACGAAATCCAAATATTAGCGGTTTAGTGGTTGGAAAAATCAACCATAGACTAGCTTTGTTTGCGGATGACCTTTTGGCAATTGTAACAAACCCAGTAATCACTCTCCCGAACCTCATGGAGGAGTTTTCTCGCTATGGGAAATTGTCCAACTTTAAAATAAACTATACGAAATCCACTGCACTAAATATTTCACTGCCAAATGACACCAAGGAAGCTCTGAGCTCCCAATTCCCCTTTCCTTGGAACCCTACTCACATCAAATACCTGGGCATCTCCATCCCGGCCTCCCTAAAATCAACAGTATCCCTGAATTGTACTCCCCTACTAAGGTCCATCCGTAGAGAAATGGCACAATGGGCAACCCAAAGATTCTCATGGTTGGGGAGGATGAACATCATAAAGATGAATGTCCTGCCTAGGTTCCTCTATCTATTTCAAACCATCCCATTAAAGCTGCCAGCTCAATACATAGGAGACGCCCAAAGGGCAATTAGCCGATTTGTGTGGGGTGGCAAAAGACCTAGATTTAAGCATAACTATCTGTATTATAGGAAAAACAAAGGAGGCCAACAGCTCCCTATGCTGCTGACGTACTACCAGGCCTCAGTACTGCATAGAGTTGTGGACTGGTCAAGAGCCGACACATGCTTTAAACAATGGGTCGACCTGGAAACGCACTCCTCGGCCCTGTGCCTCAAAGTAGTCCCGTGGCTCCAAACCATGCCCCGCACCAGGCACCCCACAGTGGAACCCACTCTGACACTCTGGAAAAATATTCGATACAGACTTGGTCTTTCCTCCCCTGATTCTCTTCTTCTCCCTTTTATCAACAACCCGGATTTCCCGCCGGGGGTTTCTGGGAGACTAGCATCTACCTGGCAGCAAAAAGGCCTGACCAGGGTGATTCATTTAATGTCTGGGGGAAGTATCAAGTCTTTCTCGGATCTGATGTCAGAAAGGGAATTGCCCCACACAGACTCCTGGTTCTACTTCCAACTGCGCCACTATATACACTCAAAAAGAACCGCCCTCGCCCTCAAAAAAGACCCCACCCCGTTCGAAGTACTGTGCTCCCACACCTCAGACCCCACCCATGTGATTTCCACGATCTACAAAGTTGTTTTACACAACCACTTCCCTGACCTCCCCCCCTTTTGCAAGGCGTGGGATCAGGACCTATCGCCAAAAGGTATAACTATAAACTGGGAGAAGCACTGCAGCAACATGGCACAGTGCTCCACAAGTCTTGAGGTGGTGGAGACACAGTATAAACTACTGACTAGATGGTATAGATGCCCCCCCCTAATCCACAAATTTTACCCGTCGGTCTCCCCCCTATGCTGGCGCTGTAACTCTCAAAGGGGCACCCTGATCCATATATGGTGGGACTGTCCTAAAATCACCCCTTTTTGGGACACAATAATCCAGATATCCTCAGCTATCCTGGGATTCCAAGCCCCTGACAATCCTGACTTCTGGTTACTCTCCCACACCAAAATATCCATGGCAAAGTATAAGCGGTCATTACTAAAACACTTAAACAACGCTGCAAGAGCGGTGGTCCCAGTTCACTGGAGATCCACAGATCCCCCCACTACTTGGGAATGGTTTCAAAGAATAGACTTTTACTGTGCTATGGAAGATATCTACTACTCTGCCCTAGATAAACAATCTGACTACACCACCACATGGTTACCTTGGCTAGAATTTAAATCAACAGCAACATATAAGGACCAGGCTCCGGCCGCCCCACAGCAATCTTCGACACAGCCCTAGAAATACCCAGAAAGAGAGACCAACATAGCTTGACCCAACAGACCCATTAATACTGTCCCACTTGACGGGACTGACAATGGACAGACTCCCCTATCCTCCCCTCTCCCTTATAGTTTCCCCCCCCCATCTTCTTCCTTGTCTCGTCTCCCCATCCCCCACCCCCCCCAGTTGCGCACTGTGATTTGATTGAGATGATAAGGGTTATAAGTAAGGGAAAAAAGAAGACAAAGACCAATCAATATGATAGAATTGGAATTGTTTACTGTACATTGGTACACACTTCGCTTTACCAAATGAACCATATATTATAGATATCTATAGTTTATAATAATCTATGTTCAAATATTGACACAGTTAACCTATTTTTTGTGCTGTTACCACAAATGTTTGTACCACTATTTACCAGAAAAAAACCAAAATAAAGAATTTATAAAAAAAAAAACATAGTACAGACAAACATAGTAGCGCAGTCTCAAAAGTCAGGTCATTAAAGACAACCGAGTAAGGTCTAGTGGTCGACTCCACCTGATACCTTACTGACTGTTTGAGAATGTTGTCCTTCCAGGACCAGCCCGGCCAGTCTGGAGCCATTATGATCACTGGTACTGGTTGATCTTTGACCCACTTCACTACCCTAGGTAACATGGGAAATGTGGAAAGAGACACGCTAGAAGGAATGTCCACAGAAACATGGCATCCAGAGAACCATGGTATATCTGGTTCTTGCTCCAAAACTGGGGAACCTTGAAGTTAACACAAGAGGCCATGAGGTCCACCTCCTGAAAGCCCAACTTCCAAACCAACTTCTTAAAGTCCTCCAAACGGAGCAACCACTCCACCGGTCAAAAAGTGGTTCTGCTTAGGAATTCCACAAGCCAATATTTGAGGCCCAGAATGAACACCGTAGAGACCACTGGAACAAAAATGAAACCACACCAGTCAAGCATACTGATCAGGAGGGCTGCATCTCATGATGCAACAAAGCGGGAGGGCTGCTTGGTTGGGTAGCACTAAACAGATACTGGCCTAGTGGGATTTGCAGGGGGAGGAGCTGATTTTTTTTAAGTTACATTAGGAAAGTGCCAACTCCTGCTCACCCAACAGTAAGTCATTGGTCCAATGTCCCCCAGTACTGACGAGAGATGTAAAGTTATGCAAGTTTTTCTGCTACCATAAGAAAAAATAAATAAGGTGGGTTTGGATTGTCTTAAGTATTCACCTTCACTTATTAAGTGAATCATTTTACATTATTTATGGCAAAACTGGGTCTTAAACCATGAGCAGTAATGTGTACATACAAAGGATAACAAATCACTCTAAAAAAACAAAAACATGTATGTCAAGATAGCTGGAAGCCATCCACAGAACAAAAAGGTTGGACCTGATGGATTTAAGTCTCCCAGGCAGATGATGTGTACAGTTCAGAACAAAACAAAAAAGTGTGGGACAACTTAAGAGCACATACCAGCAGTCCATCTCAAAACACAAAAAAGCGCTAAACAAACCATGGGCCAGATATATTATAGTGGTGCTTATCGCGCCGCTATAATACTTCCTGATTCGCCTCATTACCGAGGTGAAGTAGGAGGGGAGACTGACCAGATGTATTAACATTTTGTCTGCCGAAGCAGGGGAGCGCAAACTCCCCCCTCCGGCGATGTCCCCTCCTGTAGATAGCGTATTAGTTTACACTGATGCGCCGCCTCCTTCCCCCTGGCCGGCAGGATCTCGCTACTCACGCGAGATCTCCGGCGCAGCCCAGAGCCAGCCGCAGGGACAGCGATGCTGACTGTTCATACATTGGCCTGCTATTATTTAGATAGCAGCGCTGATATGGACAGCGGCTCCTTCATACATGGGGGAGAAGCGGTATCAGTCCACTTAATGTGCGCTGATACCCCTTCGCCCCCATAACGCCCGGTCGTACATCTGCCCCCATATTAGAAGAGGTGGACTATATTTTGGTTCCTCTGTGCACTCAAACAGTAGGTTCTCTGCGGAGAAACTTACCTGCCAGGCAACACCTAGTTTAGAGATCTCTCGGCCAGACATGCCTTTGGTAAGTTCTGCCAGTTCCGAACACTTCTTCCCATAGTCAAATTGGGCAACTTTCAAACGCCTATAGAAATAACAGGTCACAGTTTAGAGACGACACGGAGCTAATGGAAAACAGGCATAGCACACATCTACATGGACTGGCCAGATCCCTGGCTAATCTCTCCGCATCTTGTATTATGTCATATTACAAGGTCCGTCTATTCAATTCCAGGACTGTACATGTAGTTAATGAATGAAAATGTGTAGGAACGCATTATCTTGTGGATGTGATAGCGTAACCAATGAGGCGCGAAGGTGGAACAAATGGGTGATTGCGTCAGCATTTCCGGTTTGGAGAAGGTAAACGCAGGTGGTTCATTAGAGCGCGTGTCACGGTGGGTGATCGAGCAAAGAGTGAATATCAAGTTTTGTTTCAAAATTGGGAAAACGCAGAGTGAAACCTCTGAGTTACTGAAAATTTTTGTGTGCGATCGAATATGGATAAAGGCAGCTGGCTCCTACTGCACGACAACGCGAGGCCCCACTGTGCTCTCAATGTGAAGCGCTTTTTCGCAAAACATGGCATTGTAGACATTAATCATCCTCCGTATTCTCCTGATTTGTCACCTCCTGACTTTTACTTGTTCCCAAAACTTAAGACTGCTCTGAAAGGGCATCGATTTCAGGACGTAGAGGACAAAGAAAAACGTAACCGCTCAACTTCGAAGCATATCTTCAGAGGACTACGAAGCGTGTTTCCAGAATTTGTACCGCCGTGCACAAAAGTGAGTGCCGGAGGTGATTATTTTGAGGACTATTAAATGTATGTTTGTTTTTTAGTATTCATTCCGTTGTATTAGCCCCAGTCCTGGAATTTAATAAACACACCTTGTATATGGAAAGACTTCAGCATGACAAAAGTATAAAAATGCATTGTTCAAAACTGATCTTAAAGGAATAATCCCCAATTTATTTATTCAGGATCAGCTTAGGAGTGCTGGGAATACTTACTGCTTGCCTTCGCTTGCAGGTTTCAAGACAAATTTATCAAAATAAAGCCTGACGAGGCGCTCTCTCTCTTCCAGCCCAGGAAGGGCGAAGTTAACAATCTCATCTATTCGATCATTGATGGCCCAGTCAAACTGTTCCGGCTGGTTACTGGCCAACACCAACATAAATCTGAAGGGAAAAACGCAAAGCTGATTGTTACATGACCGAAAGCACTTTCCCGGAGTACAGAAGACAAGCTGCATGGGTCCCAGGATCCGCTCCAAACCAATCGTGTGCAGCATTGTTTATGCATAATGTGCCTTCAATGTTCTACCGGGTACAGGTGTAGGTCAGCAGTGTCTAGGTGGATAGTCAAAAGGTCCACCACTATTGGTCGAAAAGCAAAAAGGTGGACATGGTAAAAAAAAAAAAATTATATGAAAACTTGTGTCGATCTTTTCACTGTCGACCTAGACACTGTCAACATAATGACTGCATCTTGTTTTACCACATTTAAGAATTGGCTTCCTATTTGAACACGTTTTATTTATAAAGGATAACATGCCAGTGTCAGTATGACAATGAAGGCATGCAACAATGGTCAGAATGTCAACCTCCGCTGCACCGTCCTCGGGCACAAGTCACACTGGCAGTCCTTGTGACAGCCGCGCCGTGCAGAAACCAGGACCATCCAAACTGCAGGCGATTCCAAGCAGGTGTAGGTGGCATCACAAGGCCTCGCCTGATGCTTTTCGTCATCAACTTCAAAGTAGAAGATGATAAGCTGCAGACAGAGCCGAGCAATGAGACAGAACGACCTAGCACAGTTCTGAAAAATCATCTGTTTATTTCCCATGGAGCAAAGTTTGACCGTTATAAAGTGCAGCAAAAATGTAACCAACATAAGGCTTGGTGCATGTAAGGATTTTATACAGGTGAACCATGTGGCAAGTATAAGCTTTACAGTGTGGATTTAAAACACTGCATAGTAAAGACCAATCCTGTGAATGAATAAGCAATTCCAGCCCCTTCATTAGAATGTGGGACGTCATTGGCAGCAGAGGAATACAAATAGAAAGACAGTTTTATATCTGCATGAGAAAAGTTTAATTCAATGGAAATACTACTCTCTAATCAGATGGGAGGCCATCTAGAGTCATGGCCCCTGAGAATTTAGCACACATTCTCAAACAACCATTTAAAAAAAAAGAAAATCACCCAATATTTGAGAGAAACTCACACAGAATACTTTTTGGTACCGAATGGTGTATTATGAAGGCAGTAATTACCTAGAGACCATAAACGTGGGTAAATCTGAAAAGACACATAGCTAATGGCAGGTGCTCAATTAGTTTAGTAATACCATTCAGGTGCATGGGAGGAGGGGTAATACTGAATAAGTTACTTCATTGTTACTCAGTAAATCTGAAAAGGTTAAGGTGCCCATACACTAGTAAGATTTATCTGCAGATCTGGCTGGTTGGAACAAAAACATGGTTATGGATGAGTGACAGTTTGTCAGTTTTCCAGCATTTCCAAGCAAATGGTCAACTGTCATTTGCTCTCATCCATAACCAGGATTCTGTTCCAACCAGCCAGATCTGAAGATAAATCTGCGTGTGTATGGCCACCTTAACTGTGCAATTTCACAGCAAATTCTTCTAGATGCCCTTTATATAACATAATTTAGAATCTGGTGTGTCCCCCAACCTAGGTGTATATTCCATCATAGGGGAGATTCAGCTACACAGACCGCTGAATAGTACAGTAGGCAAACATCACTAAGCATCTGTGGCGTTTGCGGGTAAATTCACAACGTTACTGATCGCAAAGTGCTTCGTCTGACTGTTCTGTGAGGCACTTGGCAGCCATCACTGAGAACTGTATCTCCCTCATCGGCACTAGAAAAGTGAAGTGACATAATGGAGGACAGGCAGCACGGGCGGTGTACTGGTAAGCATTACTGCCTCACAGCACTGACGCGCTGACATTTGATTCCCACCATGGCCCTAATTGTGCAGAGTTTGTATATTCTCTCTCTGCTTGTGTGGGTGTCCTCTGGGTACTCCCATTTCCTCCCACAATCCAAATATATATAAAAAATAAAAATAGATAGCGCTATAAATATATATAGACACACACACACGTAGGTTAATTGGCGCTCAACAAAAATAAAGTGAATGTATGTGCTCTTAACTTAATAAATAATGACAAGTATTGCTACATTATGATTAATCCTGCAAAATATCCTTTTTAAGGCCTCCAGTTTCCCACAGGACAGCTACAACACAGGGATTGTGTCCCCTACAACACCCGCAGAACTCCGTTGGCGGTCAGTCCCCCTCACCTGCAGCTTTTGCGGCGGGACCCATCGCCGCGGCACATCTATAGAGGGCTGATTGTTGCTGCCTGTCCCCTTCCACTGTCTCCCTCCGGTGTCCGGTGCTCCATCGCTATCTACACGGGCGCATGCTTGCGCCCCCAGGGTGCTGCTTCATCTCCTCCGGGTGCCTGCGGTGTCAGGGGAAGGTAAAAGCCTCTGTGACCTTTGAGTGCCGGCGGCCATTTTAGAAAGTTTCGGCCTCAGAGCTCCTACGCAGTGAAGGTTTGGCGGTGTGCTAGCCGCCACCACTTTGCTGCGGGCTGCCCCTTACTTTTAGTGTGGGATTTGGACTCTGCTGATTGTCCCTTACACGATGAACACCGCAACTATGGTTAATTCACTACAAAAGATCCTGCAGGCTATCTCTGCATCTACACAAAGAATGCTGGACAGGTTCGACTTGCAGACTGTTACCATATCTCCTCATACATCTCCTAAGGTTCCTATGCTTGCTTGCAATATGGATAAGAATGTTTCAATAACCCCCTATGACAGAGTAGCTTTGGGGTCCATGCAAGGTTCCACTCCCGATGCTCCAGCTGCTACCACATTATACTCTGGGTCTGCTTGCCCTTTGGATCTGGCAACATCAATGTATACCCAGAAATGTGGGACTATATGCCATCCTATGGAGGGTTTTTATCTAGATGCTCTAGATGCTACAGATTCCCTCATGCTTCATCCTGTGGATACTTGCATTCTGGATTACATACAAAAATCCTGTTTTACTGCTGGGACCCCCCCCCCCCCCCATGTATCATCTTGTGATGCCCTGCATTATGGACTTGGCTATATTACTGATTCACCTCAAGAACACAGCTTATTGCTACTTGATACAAGGACTGTACCCTGGTCTTATAGATTCTTTCACATTTCACCATGTCAATGAGACTATTAAATGGTATCAATTGCCTCAGGGGAAGGGGGGAGTGGGGGGAATATGGGGGTGCTCGTCTCTTCAACGAACTTCTGCCAGACTGATACCTCATCTTGATCTTTCTTGGATGGTGTCCTATCTTGTCTCTGTTGGCGATTCCAGCTTTTAAAATATATATTCTGTTACACTACGTGTATACTTAAGTATCCTATTTGTCCTTACTGTCCCAAGACTTGTCGAATAAGATTTTTTTTTTTTTTCATGCTGGGATGTTTCCTAATCCTAATAAGGTTTCCTATATCCGGTTCTTGTGGGAGGGCTGGATGCGGCCTAGCTTAAAGCCATTAGTATTTTGCCTTTCTTTTTTCTTTTTTGGTATGGGAGGGAGGGAGGGGTAGGTTATAGAATTTTAGTTAGTGTAGTTAGTGGGATAGTTTGTTAAGGGAACCAAGTATGCCTAAATTGGGGACAGGTCATACAGAGTGGGGGGTTTTAGGGTAGGTTTGCTTTGGGGTCTATTCTTTTTTAATTTTTGTCTGTGGTAGCTAGTTTTATTTATATATTTTAGTTCCAATTGGTCACTGCAGGTAGCCTCGTATTACAAAATAAGTATGTCCTACTCTATGGAAGGGTATTCTTCATTTTAGCATATAAGCTCAATTTTTACTATATATCCTACACGGTCTATAAACAATTATACCCGAATGGTGCCTTCGGGTATTAGGTACAACTAATATATGGAGATACTATGTCATTTGCAAGTGATACACTAGCCCCTCTACTGGACTGTATATCTATATTTATGGGGTGTTATTGTATTCTGCAAAAACTATCAATTAAAAATATTGAATTTAAAAAAAGTATTGCTACATTACAGTGATCCAGTACAATAAGGTTCACTATCCGGCTCTATTCATCTGCTGGACATCTGGGGTTTAGGAAAGTACTTTCTTAAGGATCAGTCTAGCTGATGAAAAGGTTTCTATTGCCCTGAAACCTTTAATTTATTAAGAGTTTCTTATATAATATAATGACTGCAGAGAACCTCCATTTTAAACATCCATGTTTAACAATGTAGCCTTTTTACTTCAAATATCTGTTGGTTTGTAAAGCAAAACAAATCTTTTCTAACAATTCAATACACACAAGATAACGGCCTACATTTCTTATTTTAACGAATCAGTGAGGTCACTAGTGAAAATTGTTTGCTTTAAGATCTGCTTGAAATAAATGTAATTTATATATGTATTACACTACATAATAAAAAGTACGGTTTACTAGACAATGTAAGCAGCAGAATTAGACAGTGGAGCTTTATTTTATTTTATTGTGCCCTGTGTATGTTAAACCCCACACTATTTATGCACAGACTGCGTGTCATTTTAACAAGCTGGACCATTAACATTGCTCATTATGGAACAAAAAGACTTAATGATAAGACATTAATCTACTCCACAGGCACAGACAGGACTATGGGGAAGATCTCAATTAACCGTTTAAGTACAAAAACCACAACTGGCATTTCTCATTACTCAAGATAAAAAGTTCTATAGTAAACAGTAAAATGCATTAACGCTGAAAACAATAAAAAAAAAAAACGAACATACAATTTGCTTTCTGTAAAATCACTATTCAGGACCCAAGGACGCACCCGTCCCAACTATAAATCTCTGCACATTTGAGATCTGGTTACTCCAAGGTGCAAATGTGCGTTGCATACAACTCCTGTATTATTAGCTATGCAGGTTAGAGCACAGTACAGTTCATAGTCATCAGTCCTGTTCTATTATTGGGCTCCAACCCTAGTGGTTATCTCCCCTTTGTAGTTGGCGTATGTAAATAAAAGATAAAATGTACAACGATCTAGAGATCTAGACATACAGTAGATCATCTTGCGGGTTTGGCCTAAAAGATCAGCGTGAGACATAAACCAGTGTCATCATTGCGGAAAAGGATTCTTGGTCATATCTCGAGAGTACCCAAATAACCACACGTGAAGGGGTGCCCAGCAAACCCCCATAAGTACGCATCGTAGGGACACCACAAATCCTAATTCGCACAGATGTATCCCTCACACGGATAAAGTAATACAGTCGTTTTCAAAAAGGTTTATTCAACACTTGCGGCTGAAGACTCTCAAGAGACCATGGGATAGTCTATTAACACAGGTTATTTTATTAAAATCAAGAGTGGGCGAGACGTCTTTCATCCCTGCACCACTTCGCTTTCAGTGAAAAGGAAAAAAAAAAAAAGTGAGAGAGGATCGGTCTCTGCTCAAGTGTAAGATCATATATCAGTGCGAATATGGAGGCGTCACATTACCAGAGTTCTCCTAATAATGTAGGAACTTCAATAACCCATCTGCAAAATCTTATCTGACGGGCCCAAAAGTTAGGGCGGGGGAAATGACCACAGCAGTAGGCACGTTTTGACATAGGGTAAAACATATATCGGTGGGGGGGGGGGGGGGTTTCTAAAATCTTCTAAAGAGTGGAGACGTTACCACCAGCTTCTACATATATATTTAGAGTATATCCTTGGGCACTATCTTTACATTAAGACGTTTGCTCACTGTACCCCAAGGTCCCTTTAAGAGGTTTTGAATCCCAAACTGTCCTCCAGAAACTCATTGCACTACGTCAACATTGAGGAAAGGTCGATCTGCTGTAGTTCGAAAAACAAAATGGCCGACAGCTTTCCACATATTGTTGGGTGTCAATGTTGACACTTGAGCACTTGTAGAGTTTACTCTCAGGCTGATGCATCCCTCCGCAAGGCACACATTACCGCTGCCAATCAAAGTCCATGGGGATCATAAAGCATGAAAAAAATCCCCCCAAAAACTCATGTCTACCATTGGGTGACTGCCAACACCATCAGGATACCATCTGGTGTATATGGCCTTCTCAACATCCTGCAAAGCTGGTTACAGATACAAAAGAAATAAAAAGATTGTATAGAACCAACACAGGACTCACTTGTTACTCTGCTCTCCGGTGCGGTAGAGAAAAGCATTTAGCGTTGCCCTCAGATCTTCACTGATTTTCTCCTGAAAAATAGAACAAAAAGGAGGCCGCGGTCCAGTCACATGTTTTTATGAATCCTGCAATAAAGTCTTGTACGATGACTATATATAAAAAAAACAAAACAAAAAACCCCGGGAGTCGCTCCTAGCAGATTACCAACCACTTTATTGTACCTGGGATGTACAGCAGTAGTGAATGGAAACGATGCCTAAAAATGGCATTTAGATGTAAGCGCACTGAGAGCACAAGTAAGCTAACACTGGACTTTCACAAGATTTTGAAATGGAATACGCTTGTGTCAAATAGGGCGAGATATCCTGGAAACACAACTCAACTCTCAAAGCCCTTACTTGTCCCAACCAATTAAATCACGGTTTTCAGCATCTGTGCTTGTGTATTTATATATAAAACACTGAGCATAAACAGGTTTTAATCTTTAGATCACTGGCAGACGTTCACTGTAATTCCGCACTGTACAGTGTATTATACTTCTGCAAACGGTTCATCCTGCTCACTGTAACCTGGGCAGTGCACCCCATATGGTACATTCATTGCCAGACTGAGCAATACACGGTATTATTAATGCAGTGTGTATCCGGTTAGCTGCTCTTCATGTTACCATTATGGGGGTGTGTATAAGGGTGGTAGCCTCACAGACCATTTTTTATTGCCTGGTATATGTATAAGTATATGCTTTTGGGCATTAACACAGAGAATTCAGGATAAGTTCCCTGACCGATATTATAAACTGGTTAACAGCACCTAAAAACCGGTAATTTATCTTAAAAATATATTTTTTCGGTTCTTATTCCCATTACCTGTCTTTGGGTATATTAAATCCTGAATAATTACGTTAAATAATTTAAAAATCTTAAAAACATATACAATTTGATGCAGAAATGGAATATAGCAATGATATTAATAGGTTTAGCACTTATATTTAGTGTGCACCTGCAAACTCCTCCTCCTGCTTGCTGCACTACAGGTCTCAGCAGGTAGCACCTCATATGTCCAGGGTGTGCAGTTTAGGGCCCCTCCCCCTATGTACTATATATTGTGTATTCATACACACTGGAAGGAACTAGAGACGCCTTCCTCCTTAACTAGCACCCCACCCACCTGTCCCTGATTGTTTTTAATCAGGTTGGAGTCCCAACATTCAAGACTGCACACCTCAGCTTGGCACTATGAGGGTAAGTCCTACTATAAATATATGCTGAGTGTTAGTCTGTGGGACTGTTTGGGGCGCAGGGCTCTTTGGGCTGCTGTTGCTGGGCTGCTCCATGGCATCATATCGTACACTTTCAATCACCCCTTTAGTTTGTTTAATATATATGTAGCACCCTCCACATTTATTATTACCTCTTACTTAGGTAAGTCCTATCACATATAATTTCCCTTATATCCCTTTAATTTCACACCAATGTGATGCCATGAGGTGGTTGGGCTGGCCAGCGCCTTGGACCGGTCTCAGAGTAGTGTTAGGGACTTGTCCGATAGAGGTTACCTGGACGCGGTGGAATGCGGATCGTTACTTTTTTTCTAATTATGTATTTAATTCAACCAAAAACTACCTGCCCACATGGCTGTACTATATCTAACTGGGCTATCCACAAAGCTAAAGGCTCACTGTACTGCCTTAGTATTGTGCAGGGGGAATTTTTTATGGGGTCAGAAAACATAACAGGGGGGGGGGGGGGGGGGGAACGCTGCTGGGAATATTGGGGAGCTCAGACACAAAATCTTGTACGACAAGCATAGACGGCAAAGTGAATACATACTGTGGATCTCTTCCTTAGGAAGGCGTCTGCTTCATCCACAAACAACAAGAGGCTGTGTAAAGAGACAGGAATCAGACTAACCAGCAAACCTTTTCATTTGTGTTCAGCACCATTAGAAAACCATTAATAAAATAATATGCCGCTTATGATACGGAACTTACGTACTGTACCATGCATTACCCTTAGTAAAGTTTGTGGCGAGCGAAGAGAGCCACCGAGAACGAAGCATGGTGTGTTAAGTGAGCCCGCGAGGGGACAATGGTGCTGCTAAGATTTGTAACCGTTCACCGCTACATAAGGATTTTCAGAGAGGGAAGTAGCGGCTAACGTAACTGGCGTAGCGGTGGCCACAAAGATGAGAAAGTACCAAGAAAAAAAAAAAAAAAAAGAGCACAATCAAATGTTCGAAATGACTAAAATCTGCATTTACAGGTAATGAGTCCGTCTTTCTACTTATACTGGGACAATCACTAAAACTAGGTCACCTAAATTTGGAGAGAATTTAATAAATTCTGTGTTAGCTTTTTTAAATAAAATTTAGATAAAACATCATTGCAAAAGATAATTCCAACAGACCACTGTGCAGTGTGTTTGTAGATGACAAAGGAGTAAGGTAGCCAATCCCGTTATCGGCGGGATTTAGGGATTAGACATGCGCAGGCACTGCCGGCTGTTCCAGATACCCGGCCTGCGGATCTACGCAACGTGAAGGTCAGAGGTCACACTGCGCAGGC
This sequence comes from Crinia signifera, assembly GCF_055691185.1. NCBI lineage: Eukaryota > Metazoa > Chordata > Amphibia > Anura > Myobatrachidae > Crinia > Crinia signifera. Next base: position 133,009,843 of record NC_139226.1, on the reverse strand, counting down.
TACGTCACTGCCATCCGCCAACTTCGGCATCCTCCTCATTTGTCCCATAGTCCTTCTCTTTTGCTTGTCTTTCCCCTATCAGTCCTCATCTCTCTCCCCCCTACAACTGCCCACTCTCTCTCTCTTCCACTCTACCTGCTAGTTCTTATCTCTCCCCCCCTCTCCAGCGCTGGCAAGCACTGCAAAAGATGGCAAATTGTTTAAATGAACTTTACAGATAATAGGATTTCAAAATAATTAAAAACCTGATTGTTTTACAATGATCCCCATAACTTACCCTCGCTTGCTGGTGTTAGCCCAGTCAAATACTTTATGCATTGCAGTAACTCCTTCACGCCCCATGGGGGCAACATCACCACCAGTCATGATGGCGTAATCCATGCCAGAATGCATGGCTAATTTCTGTAGATTAAGCAGGGAAAAAACAAACAAACAAAGATTAAATGAACAAGTCACCACCAATACACTACAATGATGTAATGGGGACATATTGAAAACCACATACAGTTTATAACGCTCCATATATTCCAGAGACTGATGCGAGTTAAAGGATAGGTTTTTGATTATGAAAGACATTCCTCCCGTATTGTGGCTTCTATCAATGATCTTGTTAAACGTGATCTATTGCCCACAGGGGAGCAATCCCATATATTTTTTCTTTCAGGATGGGGGGCTATCAATCCCACCAAGCAATGTGATGTGTGCGCGTGTCAAATAAATATACACATTCTTCAATTAGGGAGATGACCACAATGGGTATAAGCACAGCTCAGCATTCCTAGCCCAATAATCAATAGCAGCATGGTCTGCATTACACACTGTACAGTGAAGGGACCACCGCATAGAGCATCAGCCGGAACACATCCGCTGGTCACTGCTTATCCACATACGTTCCATTATATTATATCCGCCCTCTTCTATGATGCTCTCAATAATCAAACCTATGTCTGGCTGCTAAAAAGACTTTTGGGGCTATAAACATGTTTCATAGTCAAATAAATATATATTTTTTATTTTTATTATTTTTCAGTACTACTACAATATTAGGTCTGCACAAAATGTTACAACACACACAAGTACTCCTTTATACCCCTTTCACACTCACGTGAACGTGCATCAACCCGGGATTTAGCTCAGTGTGAAAGGGTCTTGTCAGTACAGCCCACTCTCCCGACTCCGTAACAGCGGCACTGTGGGTATGTAGCAGTCAGCCGGCAGCGTCTGAGCCATATTCTAAAGTGCTCAGCGCTGCCCGGCTTTAAACAAAAAGTTAATTTAGGCATGGGGGGGTAATAATCCCCAAATCCCGGGATCGGAAGCTTCAATCCTGGGATTCAAATCCTGACTATTTTAGGCCGAAATCCTGGGACCACGCCGATCCCTATCCCGGGATTGGCCACCCTAGTCCCTACAAATTCGGAGGCAATGTTTGCCAATGGTTCATGTGATCAATATACGAGCAGATTATTTGCATGGGAAGGATTGTTACCGTAGCTTAGGCTTTGCTGGCTTAATGGAGAACAATAACCAGACACATACTAAGCAAATTGCGGGCTTCCGAATACAGACAGAGAACACACAATCTGACTGCAAAAGGATTGTTTATTGTAAGCAAGAGATGTAATCTCATTTAGGATGCACACTATCAGTTACAGCCAGGATATCCCCAGGCCACAGCAATGCCTGCTTTCACGTAATTCATTAATTATTGAAAGCTTCTAACCAATCTAATTACCCATTATTGGCACCAGGAATAATCCTATTTAATAGTCATGGACATCACAAACTACTCCAGAACACAAACCCTTCAGTTGAACATGGTTGCAGTACAGTTACTGTAGAGGATCATGCTTTACTTGGCTTTAATGTTTTACCTTGGCGAAGAGCGTCTTTCCAGTACCTGGAGGACCGTACATTAAAATATTCCTGTAGAGACCTTTGTTTTGCTTAGTGTTTCTTGTAGCAATTGCAATATCTCTTACTCGCTCCTCCAGTTTTGGCTGAAAGACAGAGAAACAGATTATCCCCATTTCAAGACTGCCCATCGGAACTCCCCAAAATGACACAGCAAGAAGGAGCGCCTTTATTTCTGAATCAATTGATAGTAGTCATAGACCACTTTAGGAAGAGGTACCAGTCTGTCTCACCTCAGGATTCCTATACAATGGCTTTGCTAAATAGAAGAAACAACTCTACTACATGGCAGAAACTAATTTGAAGGAGGACAGAAGCAGAGGACGGCAGGCGCTCACAGCGAGGACGAGGGAAGCAGAGGACGGCAGGCGCTCACAGCGAGGACGAGGGAAGCAGAGGACGGCAGGCGCTCACAGCGAGGACGAGGGAAGCAGAGGACGGCAGGCGCTCACAGCGAGGACGAGGGAAGCAGAGGACGGCAGGCGCTCACAGCGAGGACGAGGGAAGCAGAGGACGGCAGGCGCTCACAGCGAGGACGAGGGAAGCAGAGGACGGCAGGCGCTCACAGCGAGGACGAGGGAAGCAGAGGACGGCAGGCGCTCACAGCGAGGACGAGGGAAGCAGAGGACGGCAGGCGCTCACAGCGAGGACGAGGGAAGCAGAGGACGGCAGGCGCTCACAGCGAGGACGAGGGAAGCAGAGGACGGCAGGCGCTCACAGCGAGGACGAGGGAAGCAGAGGACGGCAGGCGCTCACAGCGAGGACGAGGGAAGCAGAGGACGGCAGGCGCTCACAGCGAGGACGAGGGAAGCAGAGGACGGCAGGCGCTCACAGCGAGGACGAGGGAAGCAGAGGACGGCAGGCGCTCACAGCGAGGACGAGGGAAGCAGAGGACGGCAGGCGCTCACAGCGAGGACGAGGGAAGCAGAGGACGGCAGGCGCTCACAGCGAGGACGAGGGAAGCAGAGGACGGCAGGCGCTCACAGCGAGGAAGAGGGAAGCAGAGGACGGCAGGCGCTCACAGCGAGGAAGAGGGAAGCAGAGGACGGCAGGCGCTCACAGCGAGGAAGAGGGAAGCAGAGGACGGCAGGCGCTCACAGCGAGGAAGAGGGAAGCAGAGGACGGCAGGCGCTCACAGCGAGGAAGAGGGAAGCAGAGGACGGCAGGCGCTCACAGCGAGGAAGAGGGAAGCAGAGGACGGCAGGCGCTCACAGCGAGGAAGAGGGAAGCAGAGGACGGCAGGCGCTCACAGCGAGGAAGAGGGAAGCAGAGGACGGCAGGCGCTCACAGCGAGGACGAGGGAAGCAGAGGACGGCAGGCGCTCACAGCGAGGACGAGGGAAGCAGAGGACGGCAGGCGCTCACAGTGAGGACGAGGGAAGCAGAGGACGGCAGGCGCTCACAGTGAGGAAGAGGGAAGCAGAGGGCGGCAGGCGCTCACAGTGAGGACGAGGGAAGCAGAGGACGGCAGGCGCTCACAGCGAGGACGAGGGAAGCAGAGGACGGCAGGCGCTCACAGTGAGGACGAGGGAAGCAGAGGACGGCAGGCGCTCACAGTGAGGAAGAGGGAAGCAGAGGACGGCAGGCGCTCACAGTGAGGAAGAGGGAAGCAGAGGACGGCAGGCGCTCACAGTGAGGAAGAGGGAAGCAGAGGATGGCAGGCGCTCACAGTGAGGAAGAGAGAAGCAGAGGACGGCAGGCGCTCACAGTGAGGAAGAGGGAAGCAGAGGACGGCAGGCGCTCACAGTGAGGAAGAGAGAAGCAGAGGACGGCAGGCGCTCACAGTGAGGAAGAGGGAAGCAGAGGACGGCAGGCGCTCACAGTGAGGAAGAGGGAAGCAGAGGACGGCAGGCGCTCACAGTGAGGAAGAGGGAAGCAGAGGATGGCAGGCGCTCACAGTGAGGAAGAGGGAAGCAGAGGATGGCAGGCGCTCACAGTGAGGAAGAGGGAAGCAGAGGACGGCAGGCGCTCACAGTGAGGAAGAGGCAACCAGAAGATGGCAGGCGCTCACCGTGAGGAAGAGGGAAGCAGAGGACGGCAGGTGCTCACAGTGAGGAAGAGGGAAGCAGAGGATGGCAGGCGCTCACAGTGAGGAAGAGGGAAGCAGAGGATGGCATTGGAAGAGTGAAGCTGGAGGTGATGAGTAAGTGAGACGGTGATTAGGGTTAGGCCATGGTGTAAGAAACGTGCTACTGACTGCTGAATACATATGACATACTCACATTGAGAACAACTCCTTCTAAGGCATCCTGGATTTTGCTGAACAAGCGCTTGCTGACCTATTCATTAGGAAGAAGACATTAAAATAAAAAACAAACAAACCATCATTTTTTTTTAAAGAAAATACAATTTGCTACATTACATTCCTCCCCTCTCCCGTTACTCAGAAAGCGTTCATTGAAATTCATGCCTCTTCAATGTGTACCGTCAGCGGACCCCATAAGAATCTCTGACATATTTCAATACTGAAAATTGCAGGTAATGAATCAGGAAAAAAACGCTGACATCGTCCTATATTTCATTGCAGCAGACAGAGGCACCGCTACTTCAACAAGTTTATACAAAGGCGAAATACGTAACAAAGCAAGAAAGAACGGTTCTGCTCCCGATAAGCATCTACGCCAGTGGTTCCCAAACTGTGCGCCGTGTCCATGAGACACTTGGTCAATGTCATCGGTACAACAGGGATAAAATACAAACAAAAGCAATTACTGTTCTTCACCCCATTATTACACCAAGGATGACAAACACAATCTACTTAATATAAGATTTATTTATAACATTTCTCAATAAGAAGCTTTAGGCCTAGGTGTGCTGCAAAAGAACATTCTGATACACTAGGGTGCCGTGACTCAAAAAAGTTTGGGAACCCCTGATCTACGCACTACAAGAGCCATAATGCAGTTAGATGTAGTAACGGTGCCCTACTTTATGGTCCTTGTTAGTAAATAGAACAACACGTGAGCAGGTTATATAGACAGGGAGAGCACTTGCTATTCTTACCTTAATGGGATGCTTGGCGGCCTCCAACACTGTTATACGGGACGTGTCTCTGACCAATGAAGGCTTACCGAGTCTGGCTTCGATATAACGACCGGCTACACCAGTGGCATTCTTGGCGGTGTAAACTCCTACCGCAAGTATGGTCAGACCCGCTGCCTGGGGGTATAAGCATTACACAGCTCAGGCAGGTTGAAGATAAAGGAACTATTTATATAACAGAAAACCTACAGTATACGGCCTGATCAAATACAAAAATCACTACATTGTATTCATATTACAGCATATGAAAAAGGAGAATTAGCACATTGATTATTATATTTAGATCACCATTTTAGGCAAGTAGCATTAAAGGTAATGCAATAAACAATACACAGGTGGTTTTATAAAACAGATAAAGTGCGGTGTTGTTATCCGTTCCTTCCGTCACAAAACCTCAGATTGAGGGGGGTATTCAATGCAGGGACACGACTGTCGTGCTGGCCTGACAGCCGTGACCCTGTCCCGTTCTCAGCCGGCTCGACACTAATTTGGCGGGCAGGATTTAATGACCCGCCTGCCAGGCGATGAGAAGGGGGCGTGGCCACGAGAAGTGGCCGTAAATCGTCGAAATGCGGCCAGGAGCTCGCCAATTCCTGCCCATTCTTGGCAGACTGCTTGTAAAATATTGCCTGTTCTGCCGAGATCCCTGTTTAATGCTGTCGGGGAAGACAGCACACCCTCCTGCAGCTTTTATATCCGAGTTGTTATATTCCCAATAGCTATTGCACTCCATACACTGGAGACCACTCTCTCCAAGCGGGATGCAGTTAAAATCCCGGCGGTCGGGATTCCGGCGTTCAGAATCCACATCCCCCCTTGTCGGCATTTCGGCTGTCGGGATTCCGGCGTCGGGATTCTGAACGCCGGGATCCCGACCGCCGGGATTCAATACTGAATCCCTCCAAGCACCAGCTGCGTGTCACATTTAATTTCATAAATACATTGCTAGAAAGGCAAATTAGGCAAAAGTTGCAGGAGTGCACAGCAAAGGCAACATCTCATAGTAATCTGTTAGTGCTTGCGCCGTTATACATCACGCTGCAATAGGTGTAAACATATTGGGTATTTTGAAGGTGCCCTGGCGCAGCCCACGGCAGCAGAAGATAAAGCAAAGAATTTCCCTTGCTTGGCCAGCAGTCAGGTAAATGAAGTCCGGTGAATTTAATTAGGCCTCCTGTGTTAGGATGCCTGACCCCGACCAGGAGGACTGACCTATCGTGCCCCAGTGACAGCAGCTCCGGAATATAAATGAGAATGTCAATACGGCTTTCCAATCCCGGAGACTGCGAGCAAAGTAATATCGCTGCCAACTCTACGGCTCCGGATAACAGTATTCTGGAACGTATAAATTACCTTACGGAGGACAAACCAACCAAAAAAAAATAAAAATACGTACTCGAAATTATAAACAGATTACGGGATTTTGACTTATGTTCAATGAATGCGCGGTTTTAATACATCAATTTCGGGAGATGCTCTATTAACCCTTTGAGTGCCAAGCGAATTTGTCAAAATTGGTGCGAAATTGACCAAGCCAACATTATTCATCCCAATAAATCTTTAAGGTTTACCTTATATAGGAAATACAATCCTTTTTTAAACACATTTTTTTTTATTTGAATGTATATAACAAATGTGAGCGACGCCGGCATTTTAGCAAATTTCTCAGATGTTGGCACGCAAAGGGTTAAGGCGGTGCTACTTTACTTTAACCCTTTGACCGCTGACGTTGCTGTGAAGATGTTCAAAATAAAAAATCGGCTAAAAAATGCCAGGGCCGTAGCCGAGAAATATGAATGACTTTAGTTTTTGCCGGCCAATGACTGGCACTCCTATATGAGGAACTATTAAGGTGCCCGTACACGGAGTGATGTGCGCCGTACTTCTTGTACTAGACCGCATCTAGTACAGAAAGCAAGCGATGGCCTACAGCAGCGCACTCTTTGTACTAGATGTGATCTACTACAAAAAGTCTGTGCCGCACAATGTGCTGTGCGCAGGAGCCAATATTGCACCACACCCAAACATCGATCTGTGTATGGGAGGCTTAAGTCTTGCAGAAGGAGTTTTACTATACTCTGTACACACACACAAAATAGTTTTTGATTCCAGACAGTGCCCCGGATGGTTGTAGGAGGGTGCCGGGTAACACCATTGTGTAACTTGTGGAAACCAGCTTGGTGTATTTAACCTCTTGGTACAAGCAATAATCCATGTTAAATGCGGCTGCTAGGCTGATCTTCCTTGCAAGACGCTCATCGTCTGCTGATCCGCTCTGCCAGTCCCTCCATTGGTTGCCTGTATCTTACCGTATTTGTATAAAACACTTCTACTCGCATATAAAGCTATTAACCATAATGCACCAACATATATCTCTCTACTTATCACAAAATATCTCCCATCTCGACCACTCCGCTCTGCACAAGATCTGCGTCTCTCTTCTGCACGGATCACCAGCTCCCATTCACTATTACAGGACTTTCATCGGGCTGCTCCCATCCTATGGAATGTCCTTCCACGCACAATAAGACTCTCCACTAGCCTCCAAAATGTCAAGCGTTCCCTGAAAACTCACCTCTTCAGGTAAGCCTATCATATTTATACACCGCACACACATAACCCTCTGAATAACCCTCATACATAACCCTATGTATTATATAGCTTCCCTTCTGGACTTGTAACTTGGTGGGACTGCTATGCTATTACTGGTGCCTGTCCTTGTGTTTCCCTCCTATGTCCCTATAGATTGTAAGCTTGCAGCAGGGCCCACTAACCGCCCAGTCTGTCTGTTACCCAGTTTGTTGTATCACTGTCTACTATTGTAAAGCGCAACGGAATCTGCTGCGCTATATAAGACGCTGTAACGGAATCTGCTGCACTATATAAAACACTGTAACGGAATCTGCTGCGCTATATAAGACACTGTAACGGAATCTGCTGCACTATATAAGACACTGTAACGGAATGTGCTGCGTTATATAAGACACTGTAACGGAATCTGCTGCGCTATATAAGACACTGTAACGGAATCTGCTGCGCTATATAAGACACTGTAACGGAATCTGCTGCGCTATATAAGACACTGTAACGGAATCTGCTGCGCTATATAAGACACTGTAACGGAATCTGCTGCGCTATATAAGACACTGTAACGGAATCTGCTGCGCTATATAAGACACTGTAACGGAATCTGCTGCGCTATATAAGACGCTGTAACGGAATCTGCTGCCCTATATAAGACGCTGTAACGGAATCTGCTGCGCTATATAGGACACTGTAACGGAATCTGCAGCACTATATAAGACACTGTAACAGAATCTGCAGCGCTATATAAGACACTGTAACGGAATATGCTGCGCTATATAAGACACTAACGGAATATGCTGCGCTATATAAGACACTAACGGAATCTGCTGCGCTATATAAGACACTGTAACGGAATCTGCTGCGCTATATAAGACGCTGTAACGGAATCTGCTGCGCTATATAAGACACTGTAACGGAATCTGCTGCGCTATATAAGACACTGTAACGGAATCTGCTGCGCTATATAAGACGATGTAACGGAATCCGCTGCGCTATATAAGACACTAACGGAATCTGCTGCGCTATATAAGACAATGTAACGGAATCTGCTGCGCTATATAAGACACTGTAAATAAATAATATTGTGTACACGTGTGATGCTTTTTCATATAACCGTCATGCACTGTGGGGCACCCATCCTGTTTCCTAATTAAACACATTAGATCTCTTTCTCGATCTGAAGAGATATTGGTGATAATCCAGGTGTATACTTTTTGGGAAACAGACTCTGCAATTTAAAACCTCACATACACGCGAGGAGCTTTATAAATAACAAGAAATAATCTAAATGGTGTGAGAAAACCAGTCTATGGCCGGCATTCTGATGGTGCCAGAAAAGACATACAGTTTGGTGTTATGCCAATACACTTCTTACTAGAAAGCAAAAATGCCGAGATGATATTTTACTGAACACAATTTATGAAGAAAAATGCAGGAAACAGTAGATATATTTTTAGAATGTTTTTTGTGTTACAGAAAAAAAGAAAAATGAGGCCACTCACTCACTTCAGAAGCCTAAACTCTGGGCGCACGGAGGACCTCTGTGTGTGTGTGTGTGTGTGTGTGTGTGTGTGTGTGTGTGTGTGTGTGTGTGTGTAACTTGGCTCTGTCTAACTATATCTATACATATATAAAATGTTCCAGCCAGGATGATGTCAAGTAGACAAGGACGTGACATGCTGGGCTGCAGGAAGCAGGTTGCAAAGCAGCATGAAAACAGGGGATAAAAGTGTGTCTGCAGGATGAACGCACAGTTCTATCACCATAGGGAATGCACTACACAGGAGGTTTATCTTCGTCATATTTGGTGGATTTTGTTGCAAAGACGGAAAGGTGAGATCACATCCCCTATAAGAGAAGTCCGTTGACTCGGCCTGACGAGCTACAACCCCCCTGCACTCAGGAATGAGGGGAGGAAGGGGCGACTGACAGCTGCACTTAGCCAAGTGACACTGCAGCCAACGGATATATAACTTGGCAGATAAAAACTACATTATACCCCAGGGACCAGAGTAAATCATCGGCCGGCACCATCGTGTGAGGTCAGAAGACATACCTGGGAGATCTGTTCAATTGACCTATGGAAGGGCCGCTGGAGATTCCCAGGAAGTAAAATTGGTTTTACAGCGCAATATACAACATTAGGGACTCTTGCCTTAGAAAGGGAAGCCGGGACAGATAGAACAGATTGATTTTCAAGCTGGTCCTTTACCAACCTTCGAAGCTGAAAGCACTGCGATGCTAAATCAGAAACAAGACTGCTCACCTATGCTTACAGTATATGGACCATCTGTCTGTACGGATTTTATTCACTATGATAGAAGTACAGAAATTTCTGAATATAACTAGGGGACCTGTGCGAAAATTCCCCATGCAAATAAACAACGATGAATTGAATAGCGAGGTTGGTAGGGTGAAAGAACCACCGGTTCATTTGGAGCCATTTTCGAGTAGCCGAGCAAAAGTGACCCATATAGACGCATCCAGGGAAAGAACTCTAGGGCCAAAAGTAACATTTTTACGCTGGATGTGCAAAATGGTACCTTATTTATGGATTTTGGTTAGGAATAAAGGAGAAATAAAGGGATAATCATTGTTTGCACGAGCCACCTAGGTTTTATTAAAGTTTTAGACGTACCTCAGGAGGGGTGCCAGACGCAGTCCCGACAGTCACTTACCCGATGTCAGGATCCCGACTGTCAAAACGCCGACAGCCGGGTTTCCCGACGGCCACCCGCTATTTTCTCTCGTGGGGGTCCACGACCCCCATAGAGGGAGAATAGAATAGGTGGCTCGCTACGCCCGCGGCGAGCGTAACGAGCCCGTAAGGGGCTTTTTTGTGCTCGCCATGCTGTCTGAGTCCGGGCAGTCGGGATCCCGACGTCGGGCTAATGACTGTCGGGATCCCGACTGTCGGAACCCCATACCACACCCCCTCAGGAGGAGCCCTTCCTGCAGAGACAGGGAATGACGTATCAGGGAGGGCCTGTGTATTGAAGGTAGGCAGACTTTCTTTGCGCTGCATTTGTATGCCCCAACTCTTAGTCCCCAGCCGCGGCTTTGCAAGCAGGAATGTGGCACGGGCGGCCCGTTGTCCAGCTTGTACTGAGGTGCACGGAGCTCCGATGCTCTGCTGCTGGACAAGACACTGTGTCAGAGGCCGGACTCCGACTGGAGCCACGTGCGCACGTCCTGCAGTGAAGCTGAGCTGCAGAAAGGCTAAGTAGCGGAGTGGGCTCTGTTTTAGCGGTCACGAGACGTGGGGGTGGTAAGGGCAGAGACTGCACAGCAGGCTGGAAGTAACGTACCAGTGCGGCTAGTCTTATTAGCGGGTAAAATCTCCCATGTTTTTCATACAGCGGATTCGGGGCAGGGAAGGTAGAGGGGCAGAGCTGGTTATGTAACAAGTGTATGCAAGAAAGTGTAATTGATAAAAATGTTTAATGTTAATATATTTATAACTTAAAGTAAAGCCTTGAAAATATTTGTATAATGTCTTGTGATTGTATAATGACTTGTGAAGATTGTGAATTCTAAAACTGTGGGGCCAGATGCACCAAGCTTCAAAAAGTGATAAAATGGAGAGTGATAAACAACCAACCAATTAGCTGTGACATGGAAGTTAGGAGCTGATTGGCTGGCTGTTTATCACTCTCCATTTTATCACTTTTGAAGCTTATTGCCTCTGGTCCTTTAAATAATCTGGTTCTATTGTTTCCTCATGTTATGCATGGGGACATACATAATTCCAGCGGTTAGGTATGTGGTACCTGGAAAAAATCCACGCAAGCATGGGGACAACATACAAACTCTGAACAGTTAGGGCCATGGTGGGGATAGAACCCATGACCTCAGCGCTGTGAGGCAGTAATGTAACCATTACACCATCCGTACTGCCCGTATATAGAACACATGGTGGGGATAGAACCCATGACTTCAGTGCTGTGAGGCAGTAATGCTAACCATTACACCGTCCGTACTGCCCAGTATATATAACACATGGTGGGCAGTAATGTAACCATTACACCATCCGTACTGCCCGTATATAGAACACATGGTGGGGATAGAACCCATGACCTCAGTGCTGTGAGGCAGTAATACTAACCACTACACCATCCGTACTGCCCCGTATATATAACACATGGTGGGGATAGAACCCATGACCTCAGTGCTGTGAGGCAGTAATACTAACCACTACACCATCCGTACTGCCCCGTATATGTAACACATGGTGGGGATTGAACCCATGACCTCAGCACTGTGAGGCAGTAATGCTAACCATTACACCATCCGTACTGCCCCGTATATATAACACATGGTGGGTATTGAACCCATGACCTCAGCGCTGTGAGGCAGTAATGCTAACCATTACACCATCCGTACTGCCCTGTATATATAACACATGGTGGGAATAGAACCCATGACCTCAGCGCTGTGAGGCAGTAATGCTAACCATTACACCATCCGTACTGCCCCGTATATATAACACATGGTGGGAATAGAACCCATGACCTCAGCGCTGTGAGGCAGTAATACTAACCATTACACCATCCGTACTGCCCCGTATATATAACACATGGTGGGGCTAGAACCCATGACCTCAGCGCTGTGAGGCAGTAATGTAATCATTACACCATCCGTACTGCCCCGTATATATAACACATGGTGGGGCTAGAACCCATGACCTCAGCGCTGTGAGGCAGTAATGTAATCATTACACCATCCGTACTGCCCCGTATATATAACACATGGTGGGGCTAGAACCCATGACCTCAGCGCTGTGAGGCAGTAATGTAATCATTACACCATCCGTACTGCCCGTATATATAACACATGGTGGGGATAGAACCCATGACCTCAGTGCTGTGAGGCAGTAATGCTAACCATTACACCATCCGTACTGCCCCGTATATATAACACATGGTGGGGATAGAACCCATGACCTCAGCACTGTGAGGCAGTAATGTAACCATTACACCGTCCGTACTGCCCCGTATATATAACACATGGTGGGAATAGAACCCATGACCTCAGTGCTGTGAGGCAGTAATGCTAACCATTATACCGTCCGTACTGCCCCGTATATATAACACATGGTGGGGATAGAACCCATGACCTCAGTGCTGTGAGGCAGTAATGCTAACCATTACACCGTCCGTACTGCCCCGTATATATAACACATGGTGGGGATAGAACCCATGACCTCAGCACTGTGAGGCAGTAATGCTAACCATTACACCATCTTTACTGGCCCGTATATATAACACATGGTGGGAATAGAACCCATGACCTCAGTGCTGTGAGGCGGTAATGCTAACCATCACACCATCCGTACTGCCCCGTATATATATATAACACATGGTGGGGATAGAACCCATGACCTCAGCGCTGTGAGGCAGTAATGTAACCACTACACCGTCCGTACTGCCCCGTATATATAAAACATGGTGGGGATAGAACCCATGACCTCAGCACTGTGAGGCAGTAATGCTAACCATTACACCATCTTTACTGGCCCGTATATATAACACATGGTGGGAATAGAACCCATGACCTCAGTGCTGTGATGCGGTAATGCTAACCATTACACCGTCCGTACTGCCCCGTATATATAACACATGGTGGGAATAGAACCCATGACCTCAGTGCTGTGAGGTAGTAATATAACCATTACACCATCCGTACTGCCCAGTATATATAACACATGGTGGGAATAGAACCCATGACCTCAGTGCTGTGAGTCAGTAATGCTAACCATTACAACGTCCGTACTGCCCTGTATATATAACACATGGTGGGGATAAAACCCATGACCTCAGTGCTGTGAGGCAGTAATGTAACCATTACACCATCCGTACTGCCCCGTATATATAACACATGGTGGGGATAGAACCCATGACCTCAGCGCTGTAAGGCAGTAATACTAACCATTACACCATCCGTACTGCCCCGTATATATAACACATGGTGGGGATAGAACCCATGACCTCAGCGCTGTGAGGCAGTAATGTAACCATTACACCATCCGTACTGCCCCGTATATATAACACATGGTGGGGATAGAACCCATGACCTCAGTGCTGTGAGGCAGAAATACTAACCATTACACCATCCGTACTGCCCTGTATATATAACACATGGTGGGGATAGAACCCATGACCTCAGCGCTGTAAGGCAGTAATATAACCATTACACCATCCGTACTGCCCCGTATATATATATAACACATGGTGGGAATAGAACCCATGACCTCAGTGCTGTGAGGCAGTAATGCTAACCATTACACCATCCGTACTGCCCTGTATATATAACACATGGTGGGGATAGAACCCATGACCTCAGCGCTGTGAGGCAGTAATGCTAACCATTACACCATCCGTACTGCCCTGTATATATAACACATGGTGGGGATAGAACCCATGACCTCAGCGCTGTGAGGCAGTAATATAACCATTACACCATCCGTACTGCCCCGTATATATAACACATGGTGAGGATAGAACCCATGACCTCAGCGCTGTGAGGCAGTAATGTAATCATTACACCATCCGTACTGCCCCGTATATATAACACATGGTGGGGATAGAACCCATGACCTCAGCGCTGTAAGGCAGTAATGCTAAACATTACACCGTCCGTACTGCCCCGTATATATAACACATGGTGGGAATGGAACCCATGACCTCAGTGCTGTGAGGCAGTAATGCTAACCATTACACCGTCCGTACTGCCCCGTATATATAACACATGGTGGGGATAGAACCCATGACCTCAGTGCTGTGAGGCAGTAATGCTAACCATTACACCATCCGTACTGCCCAGTATATATAACACATGGTGGGGATAGAACCCATGACCTCAGTGCTGTGAGGCAGTAATGCTATAACCATTACACCATCTGTACTGCCCCGTATATATAACACATGGTGGGGATAGAACCCATGACCTCAGTGCTGTGAGGCAGTAATGTAACCATTATACCATCCGTACTGCCCTGTATATATACCACATGGTGGGGATAGAACCCATGACCTCAGTGCTGTGAGGCAGTAATGCTAACCACTACACCATCCGTACTGCCCGTATATATATATAACACATGGTGGGGATAGTGCCCATGACCTCAGTGCTGTGAGGCAGTAATGCTATAACCATTACACCATCTGTACTGCCCCGTATATATAACACATGGTGGGGATAGAACCCATGATCTCAGCGCTGTGAGGCAGTAATACTAACCATTACACCATCCGTACTGCCCCGTATATATAACACATGGTGGGGATAGAACCCATGACCTCAGCGCTGTGAGGCAGCAATACTAACCATTACACCGTCCGTGGTTCCCAATAATGGCATTTACTTTCTACTAATTATAGTAAGTGCTTTCCAACATGTAGATTTCCAACTTGTCTCATTTGGTATATTTATTGTTCATTCTTTGCACTTTTAGGTCACCGGTCATTGTGTAAGGACGGGGAAACCTGTACTGCTACGTTCCACAGACATTTCTACAACATGGATCAATGAGCAAATGGAAAACTTAGTAGCATAGCTAAAACTGCTGTATAAATAACTCAAAACTATTCATATCTGACATCAGTCAAAATAAGCCAAAATGAAATGTTGCATTTCGGCCAAATGTTTAACACTGCACCCCACCACCCTGCAATAAATCACTCCCCCGGAGTCCAACTTCAGTAGGCCTCAGAAGCTGCCGCTAACGAATGCTGCGTCTTCTGGAACCATGGAGGTTAAATGAAGCCCCTTCTGTTCCTTTCTCAAACCTAAATGACTTTTCAGACCTTGTTAGAGAATCATTAGTGGCGTGATGAAAGACCACAGGTAAAGTAATTCTGCTTATTAGCCATGGCTCAGTGGCCCCTGCGGTTCTGTCTATAACCGACAGTGTCTGGGGTACAATACACAGTCCGCTCACAGGCAGAGGATCACACGCCATATAAATGCAGCACAAAACAAGTATATTATGTGGTCGGGTTAATCGGCAGCTCACTGCAGGTCACACACTAGGTTTAAAATAAAGGCTTTGGAATCCAGCGGACGGGAGAACATGATCTGAAAGTCCTGAAGACGAGTACAAAACCTACAAAAAGGACACTTGTGAGCTGGCAACAGGACGAGTAATTATTTGCATTTACTTAAGTCAAAAGACGTTTCCACTTCGATCACTGGCAAGAAAATTACATTTCACTTCTGCAGTTATTTCTTGTTTAATCTCATGCGGGGACGGAGCAGAGGAGGCAATGGGGCTGTTCTACATCTGGCATCTGTGCGCGCCTTAGGAATCAGACAATTATGTGCTCATCAATTCCAAGTTCACCTCCTCTTAGCTTTGGAAAGTTCTCCAGTAACAGAATGAGCCAGGAATTACCCTCACTTTCCAAAGCCAAATACTCCCAGTGCAGATTTATTACGGACAGACATCTATATTGTTCGGTTGAAAGAGGAGAGACATACGCGATGGACTGAACCACTGATTTAGCCAAATCTCCTATGTTGTATTCATCTGTTATCAGCTGCTTCCGGTCCATCTTTTTCTACTTGTAAAAATACAGATGGTAGCGAAGAGGGCCTGCTGGCCACTCAGACTGATCGCAGCTGCATCCCAATGAGCCACATGCACTGTACGAAAGAAGGTAGTTTATCTGTACTTTAGTAGTAGGAAAAAACAAAAAACTTTTACTGTGAACAGGTGCCGGACAGGGTCCCAACAGTCGGAATCCCGACTGTTAAAACACAGACGGGTTCCCGACGGCCACCGGCTATTCTCCCTCGTGGGGGTCCATGACACCCTTAGAGGGAGAATAGAATAGGTGGCGAGCGTAGCAAGCCACCGTGCCCGCAGCTTGGCGAGCCCGCAAGGGGCTTTGTTGCGCTCGCCATGCTTTCTGAGTCCGGCCTGTCGGGGAATCCTGACTGTCGGAACCCTATACCACACCCAGCGTGAACATCACCTCCTTCCCTCACTGCTAAATTCCATGTGAGAAAGCCGTTCCAGTCCACAGCCAAATTGGGCCAGAAATACCCCGCCATTGAGGTCTTTAACCCCAACCTGATCATACTTACCAGCACCTAGGGATGGGTGATTGGAGCTCCTGGAGGGGTGCTGGTTATCTGGTGGGTTCCCTGCTGCTTTGTGGCATCAATTACTGTTCCGGGGTCAGGGAAGCCCTACAACCGGCAGCCCTCACTGGAGCACCGAGCACCAGGGATCAGCTTGTGTCCATTGGACAGACACACACACACAGTCGATCACACTGGCCTGTCCCCCACACTGCTCTCTGCGCCTAGGGGCACATTTGGGCAAGGGTAAGAAATCCTGTAATCTGCCAGCAGCTGAGGCTGGCGTTATTATCACAGGGCTAACTGCAGTATTAGAAACGTGATATGGTTACTTAAAGGATGTAAATTAAAGGGTTTGGAGCAGTTTCCACATAAACCGTCCCAAAAACCCTTTAGCGCGTTCAGTTGATACTAAAAATAACGTGAAATATTGATAATGCCGCGAGTACCCTATAGTAAGAACAGAGCCATGATCTGTACACTGTAAGGCAGTGATGGCTAGCCGGGATACGGTCAGTTGGTCTACAGCATGATGGTCGACAGTCATTAAGTCGACAATGTCTACGTCAACAGTCAATAGGTTGATATGGGGTTTTTCACAGTTTTGAGCCAACATGTGCCGACAGGCGGTATTTCATGCCCTACCATCCACTAGGGTGTGGTGGGAGAATAAAATAGTGTGCCCGACTCATAGCAAGCGATGCGGTGCACTTGAAACTGTGTTCATGTCGACTGTGTTGACATTCAGGTCAAAAACAGTGAAAAACCCCATGTCGACTTTTTGACTGTCAACATAGACTTTTCGAACTAATGACCGTTCGACCTAGAACCATGTCGACCTTTCCCCGTGTCGTCATAGACCCATGTCGACCTAATGACTGTCGGCCATCATGTTGTAGACCAAATGACCCCAACCCGGCTAACCTTGACACTCCAGCTGTTGTTGAACCAGACATCCCAGCATGCCCTGCTACAGTTTTACTATTTGGCCATGCTAAAACTGTAGCAGGGCATGCTGGGATGTGCAGTTCAGCAACAGCTGGAGTGTCAAGGTTAGCCACCACTGCTATTAGGGATCGAGGTCTTCCCCCTAACAGATCTCCTGCTGTGCTATCCGAATAAAATGCTTTATATTACATCGCTCATGGAATATCACAGGACCTGTCCACGGATCTGCTTTCCTGTAATTGTACACGTATATAATATATAGATAAGTCTATATTTGCTGCATGCACCTCAGTCACAGAAGCATCTAGAACCTGAAGTCTGATGGTTGGGAAAGAAAAAAAAAACACCAGTGCTTCCATTGCACAAACGTTTCATATCTGTAGAACACGTCCTACTCCGCTCTGCTGTGTTCATCGATAGCACAGAACGCTCTAGGAATCTGTGCAGGTATAATGTTTACCAGCTGACATCTCATCGCTGCGCTAGAGATGGAATCTGCCTGGTAGCACAGAAATCCACAATGTCCACCGATATCATCTAAATGCGGAGAGCCCCTATCAGCAAACGGCATTAATGCAACTCAGTTGCACCATCTAGTGGTCGAAACCTTGAACTAAATCTGCATTATCCAGTATCTGCAGCAAATGGATTTTGCCAAGAACTGCAATATTGTTGCAACAAAAAAAATTGTTTAGATCTGATCAAAACAAAAATATTGTGTTAGTCGATTTTCTTTTCGTTGACCAATAATGGATACTGGAATGTGAGCAACAGAAACATGGAACAATGGGTTCAGCACAAGGGTGAGAAATCCACGGGCAGTGAAAGGATTCTATGGGCAGTATTCAATGAGGCCAATTCGCCATGTTTCATAGTGAATTTGTGCTATTTTCACCTTGGAAGGTGATTTTTTTTGTGTCAGAAAGTGAATCACCCTATTTAACGTGCACTTTTCGCCGACGGTGAACAGTGAATGACGGACAATTCACCGTCTAATAGTCTCCGCAACTCGCTGTGGTTTTTTAATGTGATTCGCCGTGAGTGTATTCAATGAGAAGATGGAGAATTGCTTTCTAAGTGATTTTCGCCGTGTGTCACCGTGTAGCGATCGCCATGTTTTTATGGTGAAGTGGAATGTGAACTTTTAAAACAATGTTGGTTATTTTTTTTAAATTTGGTGTAAAAAAAAATAAAAAAATAAAAAATAAATAATAATAAAAATAATAAATATATATATATATTATATATATATATATATGGAATTTTATTCTGTGAAGGGGCATGCTATTTTTATTCATGTGCTTACAGCACATGTATATTTAATAAAAAAAAAATATATATATATATATATTTTTTTACACATAACAGATAGCAGGTGGTCGGGAGCCGCTCATTACATATTCATATATTCACTGCTCCCGATCATTACATATGCACGATCGGGAGCAGTGCATACCCGGTCCCCTGCTGGCTCTCTCGGGGGGGCAGCTTGTGCTGCCTGGGTCCCGGGGAGCTCTCCTACCCTCCACATACATTCTGGGGCAGGCAGGGAGACTTCCATCTCCCTGCCTGCCACCGTCAGGGGCAGCGAGCCCCTGCCTCATTGAATAGTGTGTAAGCGAGGGCTGGCAGCGAGGGCTCCAGCCCTCCGGAACACGGCGACTGTGCCGCTAAACAGGATTCGCTGCACATCGCGATTAGGGTAATTGAATATTGCCCTAAAACTCAAAACAGGAGATTCACAGGAGGTGGGAGAAAACTCCTAGATCAAGTCGATTTAAGACATAATAAAAAATAACCTACATCCGTTTCATAGGTCAATCATCCGCTCTCAATTGTACTGTGGTTTAATAGGTAGAGAAGCACTTACAGTCGCTGTTACTTTGTCCCAGTCTGTGATAAAAGCACGGAAACCTTCCCCAAACACAGTGCCGGCGGTCCTATAGGAAGCAGAGGTAAAGTCTGTTACAGAGACGAATCGTTCTGAGAAAGACCATTGGGCAATGACCAATGACATGACCCACATCCAACTGAACTCCCGTTCACATACTTAATGGATTCTAGAACAGTTTGCCGATGTTCTGCCGCTTTCAGACGAATCTGTTCCCTGATAATGTCGGCGTTTTCACGTTCTACCTTGGCACGGGCCCGAGCCTCGGCCTCTATCCGCAGCATTTCATTCTTATGCCGCAGCTCCATCTCGTGCTCGACCGTGGCTGAACAAGAAGATAAAATGGAAAATAACCAATACAGTGGTTTATGGAATGTAAATCACTAGGGAAGAGCATTAGGGGGAACCAGCTAATAGCAAATAATTGGGGGGGATGCTCCAACATCTGCGTCCCCTTACCGCGCACATCACCGGCTACCACTAACATAATTATCGCATATGCTCTAAAATATGCAATAATTATGGCAAGAGACAGCTCTAGCGTTAAGAGCTGTCTTTTGCGGTGAGCCGGCAATGCGCGGCGGGTCCCGGCGGCTGCCTCCCTTACCCGGATAATTTGGGGGGGGGCTCTCCTCCTCCCTGCACCAGGAAGATGATTCTCAGTGAAGGGAGGAGGAGGTCACAGGTTCGGGCAGCAAAGCGCTGTGCTTCCCAGACACAGGTGAAGGGGGGGGGGGTCGGCGCGAGTTGGCGGTGGTTGGTGCGGGCGGCGTGGGTCACGTTAAGAAGCCCATGGGCTTCTATGGGGGTATCGCCATATCTCCCCCAATATATGTACTTGCCAGATAGATTTATATTTAGTTCATTCACAACACTCCAAAAAATAAAAGTCAGCCCCCTTTGCTCCAGTCACACAATGCTACTATTCAGTACACAGATTAGGCTAAAACAGTACAAGCGTACATCTATAAACAGGGACCAAGGACCTCAATCAGCATTTTATGCAAACCCAATGGTTTTGTGTACAACTCCGATGGTGGATGGGGTGTGCATGAGCCAGATCAACTCCAGTCCTGGTGCCAAGAAAGGCACTGCCGTATTTATAGGCGGTAGGACATATGGAGGTGGGGATGGAGGTAGTTTCAAAACACGTGGGAGGTATTCCACGGTCAGCGACTTCTTACCCACAAAGCGATGCAAATAGAGTACAATGGCCGAGTCATGCCTGAAGTACATAATATTTAGGGTGACGGGTCTTACACTTAACATTGAGGCAAGAAAACTGGGTGATCATTAGCCAGAGAACTGAGTCAAGCTTCACTATGGGACCTTAGGTCACCGAGAGATTGATATCCGGATGGATATCAATCTTTCAAGGACTTTCTCCATTATAGTCAGACAGCTGCACTTATTGGATAACTCTACAACCCACCATCTGGCATAAGGGACTACGAAGAACAGTTTCCACTTATATATGGTAATATTCCAATGCTAAATACAGAACTTTAAGGAGTGATGGGAGCTTTGTGTTGAGCGATCTAGCATTGCTCAGAACGCAGCGCTGTACCAGCGAGCTGTGCCAAGCGATCCAACACTGCCCATGTACTCCACTAGAAGAACACGGGAGATGACTAGATTATATAGCCCGGCGCTTTATAAAATTAACTCCACGCCCACGTGGATACTGGGGGTATGACGTTGTTAGTGGGGATATGAACCATTGTGTATTATCACAGCTCCCGCCCAAGTTACCTAAGTTACCTAGTCAGCATAGTGGTGTATTGATATTCTCAATACACCACTACATAAACTACGTAACTGCCGCCGTGAAACTACACAAGTACCAAAAAATCTTTGTACACTAGCTGAAGATGATTCACCAGTGGGGGAAGCTTGATGCTAGGTAGACTTGGCACCTCTCTTATCTCAATCACTGCCCTATATCTGTTGTGTGTGATTTACTGCATCGGTTCACCTTAATTGGATAAAGGCCACAAGCATCAATAATGTGGAATAACACCAGGGACTTTCTTAAAATAGGATTTTTTTTAAGATATCACAGTGTTGTGCCTGTAGACACAACATACTAAAACAGTGTTTAAAAAAAACATAACAAAAAACGGGACTGCTTTCCTAGCACGGCGCCCACGATAAGCATCGCATGTATCGGTCCTTAATTGCAAGCATTGCATGCATCTTTATGTGTTTCTGCACCATAAGATGCTGGCGATGTATGCGACTACAGTGATTTTTCATCGTATCCATTTTTATCACATGTATCGCATCGGTCGAACTGTTTTAATGTCATAAGATGCATGCGATGCATACGATTGATGCGATTAAAGTATTTTTTTATCTTGGGCATTGTAAATCGTATCACATGCCTTCACATATCATAAGTAGTGGTATGTCATGGCATGCATTGTGATATGATTTTCATGTTATTTTACTATGGTGGTGGTGCTTATACGATAAAGAATAAAATGTGTTTCCTTTCGGTTGTAGGTGAAGCAATTCTTAACACCACCCCCACTATGACCGCCAACCCGAAGCGTGGCGAGCCCCGCGAGGGGCGGCGGTACGCGTCCTCCCACCTTTTCATACCCCCACTATCCATGTCGGCGTGGAGTTGATTTTATAAAGTGTGGCGTGGAGTTGATTTTATAAAGTGTGGCGAGCGCAACGAGCCCGAATCGTGGCGAGCCCCTGTGAAGGTATCCGCGTCCCCTTGCGGGCTTCACTGGTATCCGCGTCCCCTCGTGGGGCTCGTGGCTCGCCACTCTTTATAAAATCAACTCCACGCCGTCGTGGATAGTGGGGGTATGAAAAGGTCGGAGGACGCGTACCGCCGCCACTCTTCGGGTTGGCGTTCATAGTGGGGTGGTGTTAAGAATGGGGTGCATTTAAAATGACACTGTATTTAGTGGTTTATAATGAGATGATATGTGATTTTTAAGTGTTGATGCATCGAATTGGGTGCTTATAATGTCAACTCCACTTCCATTGTTAACGCCTCCCCAAACTATCAACGGCAATCGATTTAAACGCATATACCGCAGTCATGGCATCGCACGCATCGTACCTTACTATACTACTGTTTTTCATACGATACATAAGATTTAAAAACCGAAATCTCACGGATCGCACAGATTGTATGCCTTATAAAAATGTACACGATTAATGCGATGGGAGCGCCGTGCTAGGAAAAAGCAGTACCCCAAAAAAAATTTGGTTTAAACCAGCCAACTCTTTTTGGCAACAGTGCTGGTAATTTTATGTATTTATTTGCTGATGCTCCTTATGGGGAATGACACCCATACATAAGATGCTATTGACTTGAATATTACTTAATATAGGAGAACAATGTAGAATAGGGAACAGTGAGAATCATGACATATATAGACTTATTACCTCGGCGCATTGCCTCTTGCTTTTTTACAGACTCCTCTTGTTTTCGCAAATTGTCTTCATTCATTGATTGCTGTAAATAAAACCCTACAGATTAGAAATAACTAAGGAAGAAGTAAAGAAAACAAGATCATTTAGAAAATAGTTTTATGCAGCTGGTGTGGAAAGGCATGCGGAACACCTACAGGACTGTGGCACACACACACACTTATACAACATCCTTTGGCCCATGTGATTATATATAAAAAAAAAAAGCCCAATTTATACAATCTGTCTGCCGAAATAGGTTATGTCCGAGCTTGTATTAAATTGTGTGTGCAATATGTTTTTTATGAAATCCTCAATGTGTGACTTGCGGACCTGGGTGGGAGGATACTGTCCCCCAGTGGACAGAAACTGTACAGCATTTTTGGTGTAGAGAATGGGAAGATAAAGAACTAGAGCAGGATGTACATCCCTATTTATCAAGTGAGCAATACATTACCTTATGCTGAGTGTGCATCAGCCAGTAGCAGAACAAGCCATCGCTACTGAGCTTCTGAAAGCTTTGGAAAGGATGTGGTATATGAGGTGAGCAAATGGCTGTCACTTACACTGTGACATAAGTCAGAGTATCTAACAAGTGAAAGAGGCCACTTACATTTCCTATGAGCTTGCAGACCGCTGAGCGACCTGCATCATCCTCCTTACAGTCAGTTAATGCAGAATACATGTCTGAATTATAACTGTGTGACGGGTATTCATTTCGGGTGTTGGAGGACTCACCGACAGTCAGGAGTACTAAAGTACTTTCTTAGACATTGAAATCTGGACTGCAAGGAACCCAACAGTCAGAGCCCAGACTAACAGGGGTATTTTCCCTCATGGGGGTCCAAGCCCGCAAGGGGCTGGAATGCGCTCACACCCCTGTTGGGCTCCTGACAGTCAGGATTTTGATGTCAGAGAAAGGACAGATGGAATCCCTACAGTCATACCATACCCATTCATTTCTCTCTGACACCTGCATGACAGAGTACTTGCATGGAAAAAAGTCAAGTCAGTAAGAGGAGATGTGGTGCGTGCAGAAAACAGCGTCATATATGACAAAATACCTTCAGTACAGAAAGAGAAATGTATACGGGGTAAACCATGAAGTCCAGATACCAAGAAACAAATACGCGGTGTTTGCCAGTGCCTACAAAAGCTTTCCATGAACCAGGCTTACCTGCTGTCGCAGCTGGTCCTCGTAACGCTGCCTCGCCAGTTTGTCTTGGTACTGGGCTCTCTAAATAATACAATAGACAACGTTTAGTACATAGGAGGTCTCAGATCATTATGTATTCAAACACATGTAAAGGAAAAACATGAACTCAACCAAGTTGTAGATTGCACAACAAAGCTGAAATATGAACAAGCCTACTTCTAGTCTTCTATATATGAGCTGTGGAGAACATTCACCAACATACACGGGAGAGCAGCCGTGGAGACCATTCACCAACATACACGGGAGAGCAGCCGTGGAGACCATTCACCAACATACACGGGAGAGCAGCCGTGGAGACCATTCACCAACATACACGGGAGAGCAGCCGTGGAGACCATTCACCAACATACACGGGAGAGCAGCCGTGGAGACCATTCACCAACATACACGGGAGAGCAGCCGTGGAGACCATTCACCAACATACAGGGGAGAGCAGTCGTGGAGAACATTCACCAACATACATGGGAGAGCACCTGTGGAGACCATTCGCCAACATACATGCGAGAGCAGCCGCGGAGACCATTCGCCAACATACATGGGAGAGCAGCCGTGGAGACCATTCGCCGACATACATGGGAGAGCAGCCGTGGAGACCATTCGCCAACATACATGGGAGAGCAGCCGTGGAGACCATTCGCCAACATACATGGGAGAGCAGCCGTGGAGACCATTCACCAACATACATGGGAGAGCAGCCGTGGAGACCATTCACCAACATACATGGGAGAGCAGCCGTGGAGACCATTCACCAACATACATGGGAGAGCAGCCGTGGAGACCATTCACCAACATACATGGGAGAGCAGCCGTGGAGACCATTCACCAACATACATGGGAGAGCAGCCGTGGAGAACATTCACCAACATACATGGGAGAGCAGCCGTGGAGAACATTCACCAACATACATGCGAGAGCAGCCGTGGAGAACATTCACCAACATACATGGGAGAGCAGCCGTGGAGACCATTCACCAACATACATGCGAGAGCAGCCGTGGAGACCATTCACCATCATACATGGGAGAGCAGCCGTGGAGACCATTCACCATCATACATGGGAGAGCAGCCGTGGAAACCATTCACCAACATACATGGGAGAGCAGCCGTGGAAACCATTCACCAACATACATGGGAGAGCAGCCGTGGAGACCATTCACCAACATACATGGGAGAGCAGCCGTGGAGACCATTCACCAACATACATGGGAGAGCAGCCGCGGAGACCATTCACCATCATACATGCGAGAGCAGCCGCAGAGAACATTCACCATCATACATGGGAGAGCAGCCGCAGAGAACATTCACCATCATACATGGGAGAGCAACCGCGGAGACCATTCACCAACATACATGGGAGAGCAGCCGTGGAGACCATTCACCTACATACATGGAAGAGCAGCCGTGGAGACCATTCACCAACATACATGGGAGAGCAGCCGTGGAGACCATTCACCAACATACATGGGAGAGCAGCCGTGGAGACCATTCACCTACATACATGGGAGAGCAGCCGTGGAGACCATTCACCTACATACATGGAAGAGCAGCCGTGGAGACCATTCACCAACATACATGGGAGAGCAGCCGTGGAGACCATTCACCAACATACATGGGAGAGCAGCCGTGGAGACCATTCACCAACATACATGGGAGATTCCCATAATTGTATTACTGGTGGCTCACATTCATACCATTTGCTGCTTTTAAGGTTTAGATGCTTAACATGGTTACAAATTGCCCAAGCATGTCCTTCATCCTTGGAGACACAAGATTTATTGGATCTGGGCTCCAATTGGCTACTTGGTGTCTTGGCCCCACCTACTTCATCTAAACCGCATTCCTTTAATCTCTTTAATGAAGTCTGCAGGCTCTATAATTCTAGTGAAATGACTAAACAGTAAACCATATATATCCACAGTAAGGAAATGACACGGTTATATACAGAGTTCCTGCACAGCAGCAGCAAATTACTTAAGGTACCGTATATACTAGAGAATAAGCCGACCCGAATATAAGCCGAGGAATATCATTTTACCCAGAAAAAAATGGGAAAACTTATTGACTTGAGTATAAACCTAGGAGCCAGAGGATTGATGGGGAGAGGATGAGGTGGCGCGGAGGAAAGTGGTAAAGGAGCCAGAGGAGAGGATTAGGTGGAGTGGAGGAAAGTGGTAAAGGAGCCAGAGGATTGATGGGGAGACGATTAGGTGGAGCGGAGGAAAGTGGTAAAGGAGCCAGAGGAGAGGGGGAGAGGATTAGGTGGAGCGGGGGAAAGTGGTAAAGGAGCCGGGGGAGAGGATCAGGTGGAGCGGAGGAAAGTGGTAAAGGAGCCAGAGGAGAGGGGGAGAGGATTAGGTGGAGTGGAGGAAAGTGGTAAAGGAGCCGGGGGAGAGGATCAGGTGGAGCGGAGGAAAGTGGTAAAGGAGCCAGAGGAGAGGGGGAGAGGATTAGGTGGAGTGGAGGAAAGTGGTAAAGGAGCCAGAGCCAGTAGTAGTAACAGCAAAACAGATAGCAGCACCGGTAACAGTCGACTAGCCGTGCTGGAGTAGGAGGACTAGCAGCACAGCAGGACCCACCATAAGAGACAGTATGACACAGCCCACTGACTGACAGCAGTCAGCAGCTGCGCTCTGATGTCTGCACACTGGCAGCGCTGCCTGCTGCTGACAGTCACTACAGTGTGTGTACTTGGTGCCCGGGAGACAGAGTCGCTGGAGGACTTGTCAGTGTGAGTGAGTCGTCTGTTCCTCCGGCAGCAGTGTCAGCTTGTGCAGAAGCCAGGTCCATCCTCCATCTGGCAGCTCAATCCTCCTGTCTCCCGTCCAATGTAACCGAGGGGTGCTTTTTCAGCAAAAAAAATGTGCTGAAAAACTCAGCTTGTACTCAAGTATATACAGTACGATGTACTAATACACTCTAACAAAGCCCTCTCCTGTACAGACTGCAGCTCTGGACTGACCGCTTGGTTCTGCTTTGTCTCCTCGTTTAGCGTTTTCCTGCGCTCGTCTCCTTGCACTCGAATCTGCTCATTCTTCAGCTGTTCTATGGCGGCTTCATATTCCTAGAAAACATAATGAACATTCATTCAAAAGAAGAAACCAACTGAGACTGTTCTATAAATCAGGCCACATATATAGAGACTTTCATTAGTAATGTATAATGTGGATTTAGTAGGGGGCATATACCAGTGTACAGAAATGGGGGCCAGGCAATGGGGGCATCCTGCTATAAGCAGGATTCTGGAGTTTTAGGAGGAAATGCTACTATCTCACTGGTTGGCAGCCATTTTGCATTTGTGCTTCGTAGTGCCTGTGTTATAGTTCATTCAAAGGCCAAATAGAAAGTATTGCGGATGTTAGAAAGGATAGGAGACGAGAATTAGGGGCCCATCCACAGATTGTGTCCCTCTGTTACTGTTTATAATGTAGAGGGTGGAATCTGGGCTTCCTGCAGACTGAAAGCCAAAGTTCTACAGTTAACCTCAAATAATTCAGGACCTGGGATATAGACCACCTGGTTTCCAGTACTGGAACCACGCTACTGGGACCACGCCTAGGACTCGTCCCAGCTAATGGATAATCTACAGCTAAGGCAAATAATCCCGCCCGACTCCTGTGTATTTAGCGGACTGGAAACCATGGGCCCCACTTACCAATGAGACAAGCGCTATGTCCTACTTTAACAAGCAGTAGTAAGTTCAGCTTTTCTCTGTCTGATGGAGCAGTTTATGTGTCAGATGCACTAAGCTTCAAAAGTGACAAAATGGAGAGTGATAAACAACCAGCCAATCAGATCCTGCCTGACATTTTTCAAACACAGCCTGTGACATGGCAGGTAGGAGCTGATTGGCTGGCTGATTATCACTCTCCATTTTATCACTATTTGTAGCTTAGTGCACCTGGCCCTATGATACAGTTCCCGGCAGCAGCCGCTCCAGGCTATGACAATTCCCTGTCGGGTGACACGTGACAGCAGCCCGTCGTTGGCAACAATAAACTGCCAGCAACAGTGGAGAGTGATAGAGAGCCACCGAGAAGGGTAAGTTATGTTACAAACCAGTGGTATAATTGTATCACTGCAATACTCAACTAAGCAAGGGGCTGGTCATAAGAACAGCTGGTAAATGGGGCCCTATGATCTATAACAGGACACTGGGCCAGATGCACTAAGCTTGAAAAGTGATAAAATGGAGAGCGATAAACAACCAGACAATCAGATCCTACCTGCCATGTCACAGGCTGTTTAAAAAATGAAGGGAGGTGCTGATTGTCTGGCTGTTTATCATTCTCCATTTTCTCACTCGCCCCAAATGTGTACATGAACACTACCCCCCAGACCATCACCTTATCAGACGTATGGTAAATCCGTTCATACAAATATTTTGCATATAAGACTGGTAGTAAATGATTTGGGCCAGATGTATCAAGCTTGACAAAGTGATAAAATGGAGAGTGATAAACACCTAGCCAATCAGCTCCTACCTGTCATTTTTCAAACTTAGCCTGTGGTATGACAGATAGGTGCTGATTGGCTGGCTGTTTATCACTTTGTGAAGCTTGATACATCTGGCCCATAATCATGAACCTTCGGCGCATCAAGATAACGAGGACTGGTCTCACTTATTTTGACAGCTAGAGAGGACGTTTAGTTATCCTGGTCCTAACCCTATGAGTGCCAAGGGAATTTGTCAAATAGATGTGAAATTTGCCGGTACTTGTTTCCTAGCACGGGGCCCACTAAGCTAATTGCTCAGTGGGCTATTCTGCGTAGGAAAATCACATTGCATCGCATGGGCCATTTTAGTGCCGTGCGATGCGATTTGATTTTTTTATGTCATTTATTCATTGCTCTACAATAATAGGATTGTATGACATACCAAGAGGTTTTAGGCACCCCCTCCCACCCCAAAGCGTGGCGAGCACAGCGAGCCCGCGAGGGGTGGCGGAACGCGGCCTCCGACGTTTTCATACCCCCACTATCCACGTCGGCGTGGAGTTGATTTTATATAGTGTGGCGAGTGCAGCGAGCCCCGCAAGGGGATGCGTAATACATGTAAAGTAATCCGCGTCCGCTCACCACACTTCGGGCTCGGTGGCTCGCCAGACCATATAAAATCAACTCCACGCCAACGTGGATAGTGGGGGTATGGAAACGTCGGAGGATGCGTTCCGCTGCGCTCGCCACGCTTGGGGTGGCGTGGATATTGGGGGGGGGGGGGTGCGTAAAATATCATTGTATGTCATACAATGATATTATTCTATAGCTAATGTAAAGGCACCGCACACCCTATAAAATCACATGCGATCGCATTTGATTTTGCGGGAGGTGCGTTATGATCCCCTGGGGCACACAGAGCAGTGTACATTTAAAATCGCATTGCATGGCAGGGCACTAAAATGGCCAATGCCCTGCGATTTCACTATGTTAGCGTACATAGAAAATGGGGATGCTGTGCTAGGAAACAAGTACCAATTTGCCTAGCAAACATTTTTATTCATCCTAATGACCTGTAATGTTTACCTTGTATAGGAAATGTTATCTTTTTTTTTTTTTTTTTTTTTTTAACACATTTTATTTTAATTTATATATCAAATATGAAGGTGGCCATACACCTACAGATGTAATGCCAGATCTGGCTGGTTGGAACAAAAACCTGGTTACGGACGAGAGCAAATGGCAGTTGACCATTGACCATTTGTTCGGAAATGCTGGAAAACTGACAAACTGTCAATCAGAAATGACCAGATTTTTGTAACAACCAGCCAGATCTAACAATAAATCTGTAGGTGTATGGCCACCGTGAGCGACGCTGGCACTTTTAGCAGATATTTTGAACATCTCTCTCAGATGCTGGCACTCAAAGGGTTAAAGAACCAAGCACATCTCTATCACAGTACCTTGACTTTTGCTTGCTGCTCCAGATGAAGTGTCTCCTCCTGCATCTTGGCAAGGTTAAGGGCTTCTTTGGCATGGCCTAAACAAACAAGGATTGAACTGGTGATTATTAAAAAATATTTTTACTGTGTTTATGTAAAGATTAAACTACAATGTCCATTACAGAAGGTTTGCATGTGCCACCTGTGTAACCTTCAACAGGTCATGTGGGATAGACAAAAATACAATAAAGATCAGATACGGACCTGACTTCCAATTATCCATTCATTAAATGAACTGATTGCAGTTTACAATACAGCTCTACCCTAGTCCATTCCTCCCAACTTTTGGGCAGCGGGGCTCTGGACTCCTGTACCATGCCCACAATCCACCCCAGTTTCATCGCTGGGCCAACGTGAGTTGCTGTCCACGCCCCCGGGAATAGATGCTGTGTGCATGCGCACAATGGCCATTCACTGCTGCTCTTCTAGGCAGAGAACTTCCTACTAGCCCCCCTCCCCCACCGCAGGACACTGTCTGCCCCGGGTGAGAGGCGGGACAGTCAGATTGTTGTGGGACAGTTAAGGCCCCCATACATTATGCGATTTGGGCCCGATTTCACCCGATTCGGATGAATCGGGCCGTGAAATCGTCCCAAATCGCATGTTTTGACACCCTATCCGACCCGATGCGCGGTCCCGTGCGCATCGGATCGGAGTTGGGCAGTCGCACCGCAGATTTCCTAAATCTTATGTGCAGTCTCCGGGCAGGGGACGCCGGGCATGGGGAGAGGCTGGCAGGGGCAGCTGACACAGACAGCGGGCGGGGGGATGCCAGTGAAGGTGAACCGGCGAGGGTAACAGCTCACGTGCTGGGCAGGAGGACCAGGCAGCCGCAGCTTCAATACAAACGAATGGGGAGGCAGTGATTGGCTGAGAGCTCTCTCAGCAATTGGCTGAGAGAGCTCTCAGCCAATCACTGCCTCCCCATTCTTGTATTGGGTTTTTCTTCCTTGCAGTTGAGGCTGCCGCCCTGGTTCTCCTGCCCAGCGCTGTTCCCCTCGCCGGTTCACCGCCGTCCCCCCGCCCGCTGCCTATGTGTAAGCTGCCCCTGCCAGCCTCTCCCCATGCCCGGATCACAGTGTCCCCCGCCTGCTGACTATTTGTCAGCTTACCCTGCAGCTCCCCAGCGTCCCCCACCCGGCTCTGCCCCTGCAGCTCCCCGGGGACTGCATATGATAAATCCATGAGATTTATCATATTCAAAACTTGGCACATCAAGTGCCTAATCGTGTGTCCCCCTCCCGGGGAGCTGCAGGGGAAATCATATCTGATTTGTCCCTAGGACGAGTCGGACTAATGTATGGGGGCCTTAAGGATGTATGCCCTAGTCCTGGCATGTTTAAACGATGGCCCTCCAGATGTTGTGAAACTACACATCCCAGCATGCCTTGCCATAGTTTTGCTATTAGGGAATGCTAAAAACTATGGCAAGGCTTGGGATGTGTAGTTTCAAAACAGCTGGAGGGCCACAGTTTGGACATGCCTGCACTAGTCTATAGTTTTCCACCTTTAAGGGTTCCTACCACCTCGCAACCATCAAATGACTTGTTTTGAGACGTTCTGTATCATGTAATCATGAAACTCTCACACCAGCCTTTGACTGTTGGCCTTGCCTATGTCGACCATAAGTTTGTGTCAACATTAGGTATGTCGACCTTTTATCATATTAGTCTTTAGTCTTAGTCATTAGTGGTCGACCTAGACATTATCTATCATCTATACCGTAAGCCCCATTTTCTTTATCTGTTCCCCTTGTGCTTGGAGAGATTTCTTTAAAGTAGGCTACACACAAAGATGTATCTGTAAAATGTCTGGTGGGAACAAAACTCTGGCAATGTACTGTAGCAAATGACATTCGACCATTTGTTCCAAATGCTGGAAAACTAATAAAAACGATTGTTTGGATACTTTTGTTAACTCAAATGGCTTCAACCAATTTGTCTGAATGACCATTGTCTCTTTTCCAATGTTTGGGAAATAATTGTGGACTCCTATACATTTCCAGATTTCTGTTCCCACAAGACAGATTGGATGGATAAATCTTTAGGTGTGTACCTAGCTTTAGTCAGTGGCACCCTGGGTTACATTGGGACACTTGCAGGGGTGCCCGGAGGTTGGTATTCCAGAACCAATTCAAAGGATTTATGGGTAACGTAATAAACAGTGCCTGCAGCTGCCAGTCATAAAATATGTGGACAAACACAAGGGACCCTTATCACATTACTGGACATTTTCAGAATTCTTATATAAATATTTCAATAAGAAACGTTTGGCCAAGGGGACGACTGAAAAATAAAATTGCTGTGATTCAAAAATGTTTGGAATCCACTGCTCTAATACACCTTTCACACCGCACAAATAACCCGGGTCTAACCCAGGTTGTTGCCGGGTCACTGAGTGATGTAAAAGCACCAACAGGAAAAAACACAGGTCCAGCAACCCGGTATTCTGATCTGGGTTAAAAGAAGAAGTTTTACTTGGGTCGGACCCGGATTGCTGGGCAAGGTCAACGAGCAACCCGGGGGCGATCGACCCAGGTTCCGTTTACACCAGCGTTCGACAAACCCCAGGCACCAGGTCGCCACGGCGACCAGATTCTGCGTCCTAGCGACTAGATTTGGAAGGGGGGGGGGGGGGGAAGCAGAATCTGGTCTTGGCCGGGAGGCGGTGCAGTCATCAAAACTCCTCCCATCCCCCTGACTGTATAGTAGCCAGAGCGAGGAAAGAGCAGGTCCATTGTAGCACGGCTATAACAAAACTCCAGCCAGCATCACAAGCCAATAGCAGTTTGCGGTTCGGGAGCCAATCAGGAGCAGCAGTGGTAGCTCAGCTCCTGATTGGTTGTCAGACTGAGCTCCAAATGACTCGAGTTTTGAAAAAGCGTCGGAACTGCTCTTATACAGGGAGGAGTAGGACAGGGGGGAGTCACTCTGGATAACCGCTCTGCCCGGCTGTTGCCATGGATGGTAATGGCAGGGTGGAGGTGAAAGCTGCCATCTACCCCTTGGCAATGAGCAAGTTAGCCCCTGGCAGAGCAGGTTAACTCGTTGGCAATGAGCAGGTTAACTCCTGGCAGACCATGGTAACCACATAGCAACAAGCATTTACCCCTGGCAGGCATGTTAACCCATTTGGTAATGAGCACGTTAATCCCTGGCATCAAGCATGAAACCCATAACAACGAGCATGCAGGTAAGCGGAACTTATGTGGCATAATATGTAATTATGGCATGTGGTTTTATATGTAATGAGCATTACATTGTGTGGTATATGTAATGGCCATTATGGCGTATGTACAGTTGTGCTCATAAGTTTACATACCCTGGCAGAATGTGATTTTCTGCCCATTTGTCAGAGAATATGAATGATAACTCACAAACTTTTCTTTTTCTCATGGTTAGTGGTTAAGTGAAGCCATTTATTGTCAAACATCTGTGTTTACTCTTTTTAAATCCTAATGACAGAAACTGCCCAAATGACCCTGATCAAAAGATCACATACCCTGGAGATTTTGACCTGATAACATGCACACAAGTTGACACAAACGAGTTTGAATGCTACTAAAGGTGACCATCCTCACCTAGTGTTCATTCTAGCACCCACTATCTTTGAGAACCCATGCAGTTCCTCTTCCCTGACTGGGGTGTCGCTGTCTGCTGTAGTGCTTTCAGCACAGTGTGGTCTGTATATCAGCACTGATATGCAAACCAGACCTGTGCTAGAAACACCACAGCAGACAGCGACACCCCAGGCAGGGAACAGGAACTGCATGGGTTCTCAAAGATAGTGGGTGCTAGAATGAACACTACTCACCTGTGATCTTTTGGCTTGTAATGTGTGTGTGTGTGTGTGTGTGTGTGTGTGTGTGTGTGTGTGTGTGTGTGTGTGTGTGTGTGTAAGTAAAAGGTCAGTGAGTTTCTGGTCTCCTTAAAGACCCTTGCATCTTTCATCCAGTGCTGCAGTAACGTGTCTGGATTCTGAGTCATGGGAAAAGCAAAAGAATTGTCAAAGGATCTGAGGGAAAAGGTAATTGAACTGTATAAAACAGGAAAGGGATATAAAAAGATATCCAAGCAATTGAGAATCAGCAGTGATCATACTCTAAGTGGAAAATGAGGGATTCTGTAGAAACCAAATCACGGTCAGGTAGACCAACAAAAATTTCAACCACAACTGCCAGGAAAATAGTTTGGGATGCAAAGAAAAATCCACAAATAACTTCAGCTGAAATACAGGACTCTCTGAAAAAAAAAAAAAAAAAAAAGTGGTGTGGTTGTTTCAAGATGCACAATAAGGAGGCATTTGAAGAAAAATGGCTGCATGGTCCAGTCGCCAGAAGAAAGCCATAAATGCCGCAAAGCATCCCACTTACAATACTCCAAACAGCACAGACACAAGCCTCAAAACTTCTGGAACAAAGTCATTTGGAGTGATGAGACCAAAATTTAACTTTTTGGCCACAATCATAAATGTTACATTTGGAGAGGAGTCAACAAGGCCTATGATGAAAGGTACACCATTCCTACTGTGAAACACGGAGGTGGATCGCTGCTGTTTTGGGGATGCGTGAACTACAAAGGCACTGAAAACTTGGTCAGAATTGATGGCAAGATGAATGCAGCATGTTCTCAGAAAATACTGAAGAAAATGTGCACTCATCAGCCCGGAAGCTGCACATGGGACGTACGTGGACATTTCAACATGACAATGATCCAAAACACGTCGACCTGTCATTGGCTACAGCAGAATAAAGTGAAGGTTCTGGAGTGGCCATCTCAGTCTCCTGACCTCAATATCATTGAGCCATTCTGGGGAACGTGCAGTTCATGCAAGAAGAATGGGCGGCTTTACCATCTGAGAAAATAAAGAGCCTCATCCACAATTACCACAAAATACTTCAAGCCGTCATTGTTGTTAAAGGGGACAATACACGGTATTAAGAACTGGGGTATGTCAACTTTTAATCATGGTCATTTGGGTAGTTTCTGTCATTATGATTTAAAAAGAGTAAACACAGATGTGTGACAATAAATGGCTTCACCCAACCACTAACCATGAGTGACATGAGCGGGAGAATAAAATAGTGTGTGCCGAGCGCAGCGAGGCACCGTGCCCGACGCATCGCAACAACGTGTTTTTTAAACTGTGTCCATGTCAACTGTGTTGACATTCAGGTAAAAAAAAAAACCTGTGAAAAACCCCATGTCGACCTTTTCAGTATCGACCTAGACATTATCGAAATAATGACCTGTCGAACTAATGACTTGTCGACCAATAAACATCTCGACCTAATGATCCCAACCCATATTTTTGTCAAGCCCTGGATTGTCACTATAGAGAGGAGGCAGCGTCAGCTCCAAGTGCGGAATGTATTAAAATAAATCGCCGCCCTTCGCCGCATATGTACTAACATATGCGGCTGGCATCGCGATGCGGTGACGGAGGCCCCCCGTGATACCTGGAATGTGGTGTGCGGGGGTCTCCGTCACCTCCCAGCCGGCTCCTGCATCCCTCACGCCGGGGACAGCTAAGCAAGCTGTCCCCGGCGCCTCCTCCTCCCCCTGCGTCACTAGGGGGAGGAGGGGTTTACCTTCCAGGGTCCAGGAGGACCCTTCAGGAAGGTAAGCGAGAGGGGGGAGGGGGGGTCCGCGAGGCGGCGGGTTTGCGTCGGCGGGCGGCGAAAAGAAGCCCATAGGCTTCTATAGGGTATCGCCACCCGAAGGTGGCGATACCCTACACTGCGGTATCATTTTTGATACATTGGAAAAAGCGGTATCATTTTTGATACATTGGAAAATGCGGTAAAACCGGGGTTTTACCGCATTTTCCATTTGATACATCTCGCCCCTAGTGTTCCCGCTAGGCTGTTTTAGCGGGGCCCTGCCCGACTTATATAGGGCAAAATGCACCCTGCCCCACTAGCAACACCCTGCTAAAACAGCCTGGTGCCTGCCCCAATTGCTTGTACGAGGAAGCCCAGCTACGCCTTAAACGGCGATGCCGGGCGCTTCCCCGGCATCACGGCACCTTCAGCGGGGCCGGGCCCACCCCCTTTAGTGACGGCGGCGGGGCCGGGCCCACCCCCTTTAGTGATGGCGGCGGGCCCAGGACAGCCCCCCCGGCGCCTTGGCCACCCAAATTAGTGAACACTAACCCCCCAATGATGCGCCACCATTCTGCCCCGCCCCCTTATGCCAGGTTGCAGAGGGGAGATTCACCTCGCAAATGCTGTGTCGCTCCTGGCACAGACCCGTGTCCAAATCCCCTCTCCCCCACCACCAACCGGAAGACTTCCATTTGATTTTGAACTTGATGTGCCATTATTATTTGCAATTTATTGCATGAAAAAAGGACTCAAAAGAGTTCAAAAAAAGTCGGATGCAATACATCTGGGGTGCTGATAGCGTCTGATTGGCCCAGTTTTCATCCGATATAGCAGCCCAATCCATCAGAATCAGATCAAAACAGGACAAAATTGCACATGTGTATGGGCATCTTTAAGAATTATAGATGAGCTTGGCCAGGGCAGGGATTGATTATCAGCATATTTTCATGTACCACATACATAATCCACATCACTTTACAGATATTACTCTGCCATTCACACCAGTGCATGCATAATGTGTGTGCTAAATAAAGAACTTCATAGACAATAAAGGGAATAAGTGCATTATCTACATGTAAAATACAGGTCTGTCCTATAATATAATGTATACTAAATCCCAATATACAGTGTGGGGGTAAATACATCAGACGTCCTTCACATCATGTGAGCTTTAGTGCAAAGCAAGAGATCAGACAGAAATGAATGATGCAACTATGGGCAAACAGTGACAGATCACAAAGAGCCAGGAGGGGGGCACTCAGCCATAATATAACATCACATTGCAATGCAAGGACATTACAAAACCCACAATAAAGATGATGGGATGGCACCAGTATATGCAGCTTGATAGTGCCCACATAGCAGACAACCTTGGTCAGGAACACCCACCCCATGTCCAACCCCTGGTATATGGTCCCCCATGTACTGCAGCTCTAGGGGTCAGTCACTGTCACTTGCCGGTGCCAGCTACCAGCAGATCCCAGCCTGCTAGGCAAGATCTGCATTTCCGAGCATCCTGAGCCTTGTAGTACCACAGGTGGTTTGTGGAGCGACAATCCCAGCCTCTGCCGGGCAGGGCATGCTGGCACATATAGTCCCACCACAGCCCCGGTCTCCTCTGGACACTTACGTGACCCGTCGAGCTCTCGGGCCGCTTTAGCTGCTCTCTCCAGGCCGGTGGGGTCAAAGTTGCTCCATTTGTCCTTGGGTTTGTTCTTATCTCCTCCGTCCCCATCGCCCCCAGGGGGTGCAGGGGGCACCGGCAGACCAGGTACATCTGGGGGGCCCGGTGGCCCCTTGTTGTAGCCGAATAACCAGGACATGACGGAAGAAGCGGCTCACACTGACAATCACCTCTCACTGACACACGTGGGGCGCCCAGCACCCTGCCGCGCATGCGCAATCACCTCCCTCCGCAAGGTCACTTTCCGTACAGCCGGCTCGGAGGTGACGCCACGCACATACCAGTCTGTGATTGGCTAATCCCTTGCCGGCATTCCGGCATCTTGTAGACGGAAGCCCCGCAGGCTCAAAATGCTGAAGAGACTGGGAAACGCGAAGAATCGGCTGCGAAATTTCCGCTTAGCGACGTCTTGTTTGGCCCCTCCCCTAGCAACAGTTGGAAGAAGCGAAGAAGCTATGGCTCAGACAGCGGAGGGAGCGTTCGTCCTGCACGGGAGGAAAGCAGCCCTCAGGTACGGCCGGGGGGGCAGGGGCAGGGGCTGGGGGACGCTGACAAGGACAGGCCGCCACCTAGGCCGAGCATTCATCTCTGAAAAGGGAATGAATAAAGCGATTCTACCGGGTAAATGTACTGAAGCTTCTAATATTGAAAAGTGGCGATGTTGCCCATAGCAACCAATCAGCATTAATTTCAGTATTGCATCCTAGAAATAATCTGGTTGCTATGGGTAACCTCACCTCTTAATTTCTAGAAGGTTTCATTAATTTAGACCTACAAGATGCAACATTTCAGCAGATTGCCCTATAGAGAGAGAGAGAGAGAGAGAGAGAGAGAGAGAGAGAGAGAGAGGCACAGATCCCTGAGATCGGTATCTATCTATCTATCTATCTATCTATCTATCTATCTATCTATCTATCTATCTA
The DNA here is from genome assembly GCF_055691185.1 of Crinia signifera. NCBI lineage: Eukaryota > Metazoa > Chordata > Amphibia > Anura > Myobatrachidae > Crinia > Crinia signifera. The sequence goes on along the minus strand of NC_139226.1, from coordinate 132,971,581 downwards.
TCTATCTATCTCCATAGGAAGTACACCCATCCCCCCTATGGTTAGGTCTAAATTGTAGTGGGCTAAAGGACCTCCTGACGTTACAGGGGTGGAGAGGAGGAGAAAGGTCGGAAGAAGGGCCCAAACGGACCCTCACGGGCTCGCTTCGCTCGCCATGCTTTGGGCACGGTAGTTACTAAAGGCAACCAGCCTTGCTCCTCCCCCAGGGCATGGAAGGTCCTTTAGCCCACTACAATTTAGCTATGCACCTTAATTATCAGCTCTTGAGACAAAGATTCCTATTGGATCCCATATAAGGAGTATCTACTGGGTCTGGTTCTACCAACAATAAACCATTCACTTGTAGCAGTAGGCTAGGACATCTGCCAGTCGGTATGTGATGCCCACCTGCTGGCACATCCTCTGAATACTGTAACTTAAGTATTTAAAAAATAATAATAATAAAAATAAATAAATAATAATAAAAAAAAAAAAGGTAAACTAGCTGGACAAAGATTCCCATAACCTGTAATAACATATGTGCTTCCAGAAGGACACACAAATCCAGACGTGCCCATTGCTACCGACAAAGAATGGAAAAAGCATCTACTGAATAAATATGATGTGATACGGGAGAGTTCTGAGCGCTGTGTTCGGGAACCATCCTCTTATCCTTCCCCAGTTCCCAGAGCTATATCCATGATTACACTGACAGTATATGCGAGATGGGATTTCACTGTGCTCGCTGTCATGGAAACCTCTGCCTTAGGCCCACACATCCTTGTAGCACCGCACGGAAGAGGAGATTATGTAATGTGACTTATTAGATAAACCATTTTTTTCCCCACAGTTTCAGATGATGATTATACCTGAATGTATTTGGTCCAGCCTTTGGAATACATTATTAAATATTATATCATATGATGAAGGATTTAAATGCACTATGAAACTATAACAAATTCTGCTTTTGCACTTCCTTAGCTAATTCAGTTATTAATTAGCTTAATTATTATGTACACTATTATCCTTTTCAGTTTTGTTAGTATAATCCTGTGTAAAATATACACTATGGGGGTTATTCTAGTTCCCTCGGTCCCCCGCGCGTTCGCACGGGGGACTGATGTTTTCGTAATGCGCATTTCTGTGCGTGTGCATACGCTTGGTGCGAACGGCTAGTTCACATCCTGTTCAAACCTACCAGTGCGGGTGTGGGGGGGGGGGGGGGGGCGTGGGGCGGAGGCGAGGGGACGAGCCCATGGGAATACCCAGTTTTTATGGGCATTGACGCGGGTGCGGGGGGTGGGCAGCGGATTTCAGCTGCCTGCCTGCTTCCTGTACAGGTAGCAGGCAAATGGAGGTGTCTTAAGGTGCATACACACTGTACAATTTTTTTGACCAATTTCGTTGCAAGACATTTCCCTTGAAGATGTTAACGAAAGATATTGACGAAAGACGAAAGATCTAGCTACAGTGTATAGGCTCTTTTTGAAAGATATCCAAATTGAGCCGCATGCACAGTTGACGAACAACCTTGATGAACAACTGGCGGGTACGCGCATCATCATTCGTCGTTCGTCGCGAACGCACTGAAACATATTTTTGACCAAGTTCGTTCAGAATGGTCGAGATGAACGAAATTGGTCAAAAAAGTTGGTCAAAAAAATTGTACAGTGTGTATGCACCTTAACATCTGCGGGCACCTTCCAAATCATTCGATGGTCGCAAAACATCCATTTGCAGCATGCGGGGGATTTGGCGACCAAGGCCGGCTGTGCGAGCGGCAGGGCGCTTAATCCACACGCAACACTGCGAAATTAGCAGCGTTGCGTGTGGACCAGAATAAAATCCAATGTGATTTATACAGAGGTTGGCCCACCTAAGGGTTGTTTTAACTTATGAACACTGCCCTGCCACCTGTGAATGTGCCACCTGTGAATGTGCCCTTCATCACTGCTTTAATAGTGCTTTCTTATTAACGGGATGGAAACATACCCAGAGATCCTGACTGCTCCTACTCTGACAGCGGGGTGAGCGCAAAGTAGCCCCTCGCTGGGCACACCATGCTGCGGCTTCTTCGCTCACCACAGGTTTTATTCTCCCTCTATGGTGGTCTAGGACCCCCATGAGGGAGAAAAGTCCATGTAAGTCGGGATGCCGACTGTTGGGCATTTAACAGTTGGTATTCCGACGTCTGTCTATTGACCATCGGAATCCCGACTGTTGGGAACATGGCGCCTACACTGCTTTTTCAAGGACACCTGTGTTGCACATTCGCAAATCACGGTCACCATTTTTTCAGCGATTTTTGCTGCTGTCCTGCTGGCGCCGGACCGACTGAGATGTCAGTATAATTAAATAGGTGCGTGGTGTCTGGGCCCGTGTGCACCACACACCTTGCACCCATTATAGATACACCAGTGGAGACGCTTCCATCTGACCCCCGACCCCCCTATAATCAGGACCTGTGGACTGATCTTCACCTAGTGTGTATGTTTTATTTTTTAGCCTTTTATATATTTATATACAGACAGATATCAGTGTCTCCTGATGATGGTGGAGATTCCCAAAAGTAACATCGATTATATCACGATTCTTTAACTGCTTTAAGTCCCAGAGTGCCAGCTCTTCTTTGCCATTTGTATTGGGGAACTCTGTACCCCGTGGAGGGCACCTGGGCCAGTTCTTGTACAGATACCTTTATATATATATATATATATATATATATATATATATATATATATACTGTATATATATATATATATATATATATATATATATATATGTATATATTTCTCTTGTGAAGCGATCTCTGCCATGTTTAGTCGCAGGGCTATATAGAAAATGAACGATACCTCGATCCACCTTCAGAGTATGACATGAATGATAGTCCTTATAGTCCAGCACTGGGGGAAATGCCCACCTTCCCGGGGGGACCGGGAGGGGGGACCCGATTTTCAGGAGATTCCCGGCCATTCCAGGAGGGTAGGCAAGTATGATGGGGAGTAGCGAGCCATGTGAGGGGACGCGGTGCTATGTGTAAAAGAAAACCCCCATGTTGACATTCCCCATGTCGACCTAATACTTGTGTCGACATAATGACCCTGTCAACCTAACCTCATGTCAACCTTCATTAATGTCAACCTTCAGTCATGTTGACCGTTATGCATGTCGACCTAGTGGTGTGGACCTAATGCTTGTCGACCTAGTTGCTATGCAATGATCCATACCCAAAATGGCTAAGTCTGTATAGGCCTTTAGTCTCTCTTGTGAAGGTGACACTTTACTGTTATTACTGGTATTATTATTATTATTATTATTATTATTATTATTATTCTGTTTATTATTATAATGCGACTTTAGAGTTTATTAATACCACTAGAAAGGTCCCTCTCTCTAGTATTGTGGGCCATTGTATGCAGGCTTCTTTGCTTGGTGCCGGAGGACTCACCAGCAGTCGGAATTCTGACAGTCATTACCCCAACGCCGGAATCCCGACTGCTAAAAGCCTGACACAGGGGCAGCGGGTATTCTCCCTCGTGGGGTCCACGACCCTTCGTCGCGCTCCCCCCGCTGTCTGAGCCTGGGCATTCGGGATTCCGATGTCGGGCTAATGACTGTCGGAATCCCGACTGTCGGGGTGTTATACCTCACCCGTTTGCTTGACATGCCATGTCTGGCACAGATACTAACGAATTACGGGCCTTATTCTAGTTCACTCTTTCTGACAAAATCCTTCTTAGATGGACAAAACCATGTGCACTGCAGGTGGGGCAGATGTAACATGTGTAGAGAGAATTAGATTTGGGTGGGGTTTTACTTCAAAGTGAGATCTATATTGCAGTGTAAAAATAAAGCAGCCAGTATTTACCCTGCACAGAAACAAAATAACTCACCAAACTCTAATTCTCTCTGCACATGTTACATCTACCCCCCTGCAGTGCACATGGTTCTGTCCATCTAAGAAGGAATTTGTCAGAAAGAATGAACGAGAATAACCCCCTACATCTGCAAGCATCTCAACAATACAATTTATTTTTTTGCATTCTTTCTGTTCTACATGTCTGTGGCATCCCTATCCATATTAGATCCTTTATATACACAGTATGGAGCCTTTTGAAGATTGGGTTAGAAACATTGTACTTTCTATAGTTATATATCCTATCTTAATGTTCATTCTAGCACCTTGTATCATCTAAAGTCCGTGCAGTTGCTCTTCCCTGCCTGGGGTGTTTCTAGCATAGGCCTGGTCTGCATTATCACTACGGAAATACAGACCACACTGTGCTAGAAGCACCACAGCAGAGAGCGACACCCCAGGCAGGGAAGAGCTACTGCACGGATTTTGGAAGATGCCTTGTGCTGAAATGAACACTAGTAACTCATCTTTGTTATATTTCCTGTAATGCTCGTGTACTATAGAGGAGACACTGCCGTCTTCCTAGCGATCTTGTCCGTTATCCTCATGCTGTTCTGTCCATTATCTGCTCTGTATTTAGAGAGAAGCCATATGAATTTCTGAGCAATACACAGAAGACCACGAGCAGCCACAATCTTAGCTTTCAAGGGTCTGCCAATAACCGCCGATTGCAGGGTGGCCATGATGGAGGACACACCTTTCTCAGCGAATCAAATGGTAAGCATTACACTGTTCTACTACTGACTGACGATTGTCTTATAACATACAAACGTATATGCGGACGATGTGGTCCAGAGGTTGGGCTTCCCCCATTGATGTAAACGAGAGCCGGGTCGGATGACCTGGCGTACACGTTTACACTGCCATCTACCCAGGTCCTAGCCGTGATCTACCCTGGTCAGGATCTGGGTAGAAGTCCTGTGTAAAGGGACATGGCATGACCCAATTACACCTCTGCTGACCTGGGTCTGACCTGCCGCTGACCTGGGTTTTTGCGGCGGTGTAAAAGGGGTATGAGTTTGTGTCTGTATCCTCCATTCACATATCATGTTATATACATTTACATGTCAGATTAGAAGGAGTTCCCGCTGGGAAACGTTAAACACATAAATGCAGCTATCAATAACATACAGTATCCTCTGTGATGGGCCTGTCACATAGGACTAACTGGGCTTCTAAAGCCCCCATCATGTGGGGATGAGGTAACCTCACCAAACTATTTAGCAAGTATATGTATGACCATAAGATCCTGATACAGCGCACTAAATATGTGTTAATTAGTTATCAGACACTTTGTAATCAGAAGGTTCTTCTGAAATAGTAACCAGACCTTTAACAGCCTTCATTTGCACCTGGAAAGGGTTAATTTGGGCAGAGGGCTCCTCTTTACTACACACTCCCATCTGTAGCACTGGTTAGTTCCTATTCCTGGATAGCAGTGATTTTCAACCTTTTTACCTTGCGGCGCACTAAATAAGGGTTTAAAATTGCCAAGACACACCATGATATCCCCACAGGGTAAAACACATTGGCCCCCATAGGAAAGAAAACCAAACCTATTGGCCCCCATATAAGAAAAACAATCACACTGGTCCCCACAGGTAACAAATATAAAATACATTGGCCCTTTACATGAAAAGAAGAGACCAGTAAATAAAAGATGAACTGGTGGTGGCTGTAACCTGGTTTGGGCATCTCTAGATCTGGGGGCACACCTGACAACAGCTCAAGGCACACTAGTGTGCCACGGGAGGGAATGAGTAAACAAGATGGAACCTTACTAAGAAACATACAGCCCTCTTTCTGATTTTACCAGTCATAGGAAATAAGATATTATGGTATAAGCCAAGAGAAGGAATGTATTAGCTCTGGAATAAAGTGACACAGATTTTTTGTGGAGCCAGAACTTGTGTTTAGGTGTAGTGGGTCCTGTGGCCTTGTTGGATGTTCTGTTGAGCAACCTTTGCCTCTGTTCTGTACAGATTAGAGCTGCTGATGGGTGTCTGCAGTCAGGGGTGTAACAGACATTGGGGGGGGGGGGGGGGGGGGGTGGGGACGGGGGCACCTGCATGCACCGCAGCACCTGTTTGGTTCCCAGTGTTATACAACAGTGACGGCTGAGATGAACCCGCTGCTGCAGAGTTAGTTGGCTCTGTCCCAGGAGCCTCTTTAACACCTGTAATATGAGACAGGACGGCTCCTGCCTGGTACCGCTCAGTCTGTGCTGGACCAAGTGATGGTGCACCCAGTGCTGCTGCTGGGCCGTGAGATGGGACACACCAGTGAGTGCGGATTCTGCATGCTACAGACAACTGAATCTTGTGAGTGTGACCCTGACCCCCAGCTGTTGTCACACAGGGTAGCTGCAGCCCTGCTATTTCACCGGGGGCTCCGGCCCCTTGCATGGCTCACTTTTCCTAACATACTTGCGGCTCGGAGCCTCGCTGCACTCGGCATACACTATATTATACTCCCTCTGTGCCGACATGGATGGTGGCGTAAGAATAAGTCAGTTTAAAAGAAATAAATCATAAAAAACTCATGTCGACATTGTCATGTGTCTACCTTTTTCATGTCTACTTTTTGTCCCGGTCGACATTTTGACCCTGTTGACCTTTTTCATATCGACATTCTTACCATGTCGACATTTTGGCCCTATCGACCTATGCATGTTGAACTTAATCCCTAAAAAGCGTAATCCTTCGAAGCATATAATGGGCATCTATGGATGCTTTATGACATGTAAATGTGTTGAAAAGCTTCTGACCTTTCTGACCAATCACATTGTAAGTTTTTAAAGTTTTTCCGTTTAGAAAATTTAAAAAATTTGCCTGCTTTGTTAGAGCACCCTTTCTTCATGGTTGTACCAATTTTATGCCCCCGTAGTGTCAATCTTGTATTATTAGTAATTGGAGAAAATGTGGCTTCATGTATTTATGTTTTGGTGCCTTCTGTATAAAATGTAATCCTTCTAAACAGACAGACTTTTGTATTTAGGTACAAGTTTTTGGGTGGTGCTAGCGCTCTGGGGTTGCCGTGAAGGGTAGGTGGTGTTGGTAGTCAATGATGGTGTGATCTTTGGCAGTGGGCAATAACTGTAGGCTGGGTGTTGTGAAAAGCGATAGGGAGACCGGTATAAACTGTTGACCTTTAATAACCTGTCCCACGAAGAGAGATGTTTAAATCAGGGGGACTTGTGGCTGGGAGTTCTGAAAATGTGGTTTACTTGCTTCTGGGCTGGGGTGTTGATACCTCAGATGCAAGGGAATGTGTCCGAATAAATCAATTTGCAATGCTGGTGCTGCTGTAGTGACTTACCCTTAAGTTCTGTTGAATCAGCATGCACTCCTTGCCTGGATAGCTCCCTAATGTAGCAGTCAAAATGGCAGGAGGGGCGGATAAATGAAGATGGCTACAGACTAGTGCTTAAATGCAAGCACAAATTTATTATTTGTTAAAACGATATACAAGCGAAAATTGGTTAGGGTGGTATAAGTGGGTGCAGGTACCAACGCGTTTCTTCCCTCAGAGGGACTTTTTCAATGGTAGAAAGTATGTGGTCCCAGGCCCGGTTTAAATATCTTTGAAAATGGCGCCGACTCTGCGTTTCTCTGTTAATGTCTACTGCGCATGCGCAGATGACCGGCGCTAGAGCCGATGTGGGGTTTTATGAGGTTACTGTCGGATGAGGACGGCGCATGTGCCGTACCTCGTCTATGAGTGGACTCCAAGGAGTGTGACGTAGGGCGGGGAGGATGTGGTGATTGGTGGGATCACGTACAGCGGCTGCGTGTGTACGTATCCCAACTGGAGTGTCTCGGCTATAGTCCTATTGGAGGGAAAAGGGGGGCTCGTGCCGGGGAGGGTAATGATAGGTTTCTGGCGCTGCCTGTCAAATTAGCTGGCAGAAGAGTGGCAGCGATGTGGTGACTGGGGGTAGATGAAGGGTGGTGAAAGATCAGTGGGTGAGCTGGTGGGTTAATGGCATGAGGGATAGAGGCAATAAACCAGTATGTTTGGGATAAATAAGTATGATGGGATGGCGTGCTGTAAGAAACTGGTTGATGCTTGCGACCCATCGGTGGGCGTATGATGGTCCTGTGAGGATGGAGAGAGGATTGATAGTTGGTGGTAGGCGGATTATGGGATTTTGTTGATACGGGGGATGCTTGGCATCCCTAGGGGTAATGGCATGACTGATGTCGGGTGGGAGGTGATACGGGGGGTGTTGTGTGGTTAGGAATTGGGAGAATGTCACCTGAAAATGGGTCAAAAGAGGGGGTATGGGGGAGCACAGTGGGTGTGTATAGAATAAGGGAATGCAATACTTTAAATGCAGTGATAATAGGATGGGTTAGATCTATGCATAGGTGGACTAGAGATTAGCAACAATGAACACAAATGATAAACATAAGTAGAAGAATATTTGTATTAGGATAGTCTTCGGACGAATATTAGTCAATGTGGAATAAATAGAACATATGAGTATTGTCTATAGCAGTCCAAGTTCTGACTCCAGTTGTTTTGTGTTTAATGAGTCCGGCAGGAGGCTCTCAGAGTTGGTGAATAAGGTCACTCAACGGTAGTTGGTGATTGTGTTTTAAAGTCAGCTGCTGGGTTAGTCATGGGTCTATGTTAAGACCTAGTGAATGGAGGGTCTGCAGGTCAAAGATCCATTTGCTCTCGACACAGTTGACATTTTGGCCCTGTCGACCTATGCATGTTGAACTTAATCCCTAAAAAGCGTAATCCTTCGAAGCATATAATGGGCATCTATGGATGCTTTATGACATGTAAATGTGTTGACAAGCTTCTGACCTTTCTGACCAATCACATTTGTATGTTTTTAAAGTTTTTCCGTTTAGAAAATGTAAAAAATTGCCTGCTTTGTTAGAGCACCCTTTCTTCATGGTTGTACCAATTTTATGCCCCCGTAGTAGTGTCAATCTTGTATTATTAATAATTGGAGAAAGTGTGGCTTCATGTATTTATGTTTTGGTGTCTACTGTATAAAATTATATCCTTCTAAACAGACAGACTTTTGTATTTACCCCAGGTAACGCATTTGCACCATATACCAAAGAGCACCCTAGCATTGACGACCTGGAGGAGAATTTGAGGAAACTCAAAGTCCAGGTGGATAGTTTGGCCTCCAGTCTTAATTTGGAAAGCAGCACTTCTGACTATACAGATACATACATGCCAAAATGGGCAAAACGCGTGAACGACTCATCGTATGGAGGCCCTAGTGAACGTGGTATGGACTCATCGCCAAACTCCGAATGGTTTTCAAAGTCAAATCATTTAATCAAACCTCATGAAAACATTTCTGCACTACAGAGTTCAGGATTACCGTCATTCTCAAAATCTTCTTTTAGTAGTCCCGTTGGTGCCATGGAAGGTGCATTTTCAGAGATGGCATCTATATCCTCACCTTTGACTTCGTCAAGCATTGCTTATGGAGAATCCATACCAGTGAAGTATGGTGCACCTCATATTGTTGGCGTGAGATCCTTATTACCTCCCAAGATTCCTGTACGTTCGTGTTCTCCAAAGAGAACTAGGATTTCTGTAGTTCGAGGAAGATCCCAGTCCCTTGACCGCTCACACTCATTCTCCCCTGCTGCTAAGAAAGCAAGATGGCCTAGATCACGCTCTCAATCACCAAAACCTATCTGGAGGCCAAATTCTGCAAAAGCCAATGCCTGTGGCCAGCCTCTGCCAAGACCCAAGTCTAGTGGCAAGACGTCATCTTCCAATCGTCAATCACGATCACGGTTATACAGACCTGGAGCTTTGATTACCAGATCTTTCACTTCCCCAAGGAAGAACAAAAGCAATCTTGGTTATTCCTGGACACCTTACAGCATACCGTCATCCTCTATTTCAGCACCCTCTGCAGAAGAGATCAGTGAAAGGTACTTGTTTAAATACATTTTTTACAAGCATCGACCAGAAAAACTTAGCCACTGTGTTTGCTGCTTCTAGTCCTGTTGCCACCGGACAGTCCATATCTGTCTGCTTAATAAATATTGTTTTGATCTAGTGAATATTAATTTTGTTTTGGTAGATTCTTACAGACGTTGGCAGGGAGAGATGTGGGGAGATCTGTAGTGGAAGCATCTCCCTACCAACAGGAGCTGACCCGGTTACGACTAGAGCGTCTTCGCGTGGAGGAGGAATTACTGCTGGAAATTAAAAGGCGGCAAGAGTTGGAACGGACAAGAGGACCAAAGCCGAAGTGGTGAGATTGATGTATCATAGAAATTGTGAGCTGTGTTTATAGATAAAGACTCTGGTTTTTCTTGTCACTAGAGTATAGTTGGGGGGTACCATTTTTACTTTCATTCTTCTTTACCCAGGCATTCACAAACCCGGGTTACTTGTCCGCCCCCCTCCCCACCCACAGTGCTGGGAGCAGCTCACGCTTCCCCTCTAGCAGCCCTGAGGACCCACTCTGAGGGGCATAGAGGGAAAATGAAATAGTGTACTGAGAGCCATGCGAGGGGACCAGATACACCTATACGGTGTCCATGTCGACTTATGTTGACATAGACACCAAATAACCGTGATAAACCCATGTTGAACTTTTCTATGTCAACCTTTTGACCAAGTCGACCTAATACTCATATTATATACATAGATTGTGAAAGCATTTTAATAGTAAGTTATTGTTGAAGAACATATAGGGCAGTATTCAATATAAAATATCGCCGTGTGCAGCGAATCCTGTTTAGGATTCGCTGCACACTCGCTGTGTTCCGGAGGGCTGGCTGCCACTCGCTCTCCCTGTATTCAATGTTGGAGGGGCGAGTTGCCCCTCGCGGTGAATCTTAACCCCTGCAGCGGATGAGCGTCCGCGGCAGGAAGCCGTGGGACGGTGGCAGGCAGGGAGATTGAAGTCTCCCTGCCTGCCCCAGAAGGTATGTGGGGGGGAGGTGGGCTCCCCGGGACCCAGGCAGCACAAGCGCCCCCCCCCAGAGCCAGCAGGGGACCGGGTGTATTCACTGCTCCCGATCATGCATATGTAATGATCGGGTGCAGTGAATATATCGGGTGCAGTGAATATAAAATATATATTCATGTGCTATAAGCACATGAATAAAAATAGCATGCCCTTCACAGAATAAAATTCCTGATTTTTTTATACCAAAATTAAAACAAAAAAACTTTTATTTAAAAAGTTCACATTCCACTTCTCCATGAAAAGATGGAGAATTGCTACACGGAGACACGGCGAAAATCACTCAGAAAGACGGCGAGAAGTGCACATTGAATAGGGTGGTTCACTTTTTGAGAGCAAAAGTCTCCGTCCAACGCGAGAAAAGCACAAACTCGCCATAAAACACGGAGAATTTTTCTCATTGAATACTGCCCATAATAAGAAGTAAAGGTAAAGCATACTATAATACAGGGGAGTAAACAGTTAATCCTCTGGCGTAAGCAAAAACACATCAGGATATTATTTATATAAAAATGCTAAACGGGCCTAAGTATCGTAGAAGTTCTCTGCCCCATGCTCTTTGCTTCTAACGCTTGTCGTCCCTTGTCTTTACTTCTTGTATATAGATTATTGGTCAAATATATAGACTATTAGTGCCATATGGATAGAATTTGATCAGTATATATTAAAAAAGTGATAGAATGGCGCTAACAAACAACAATATGAAGTCTCGCAATAATAAAGTCACTTGTTCTGGAGAATGAAGCCTCATACTCTGGTGTCTTTGAATGCACTCCATATTGTCCTGCTCGCATTATTACTGCCTGGTTCTGCTGCTGCATAAGAGGGAGTGCAAGTGAGGTCTGTGTGCTACAGCAGGGGGTGGGGGGGCTGTGATATAGTATGCCCTGCGTCCAACCTTAATCTGGCTAGGCACACGCCATTGGTTTCAGGCACTATAGTCACAACTGGGCAGGCATATTTAAATGCACCCCTGGTTGTACGATATATTGATTGGTAAGTGTGTATGCTTACCAGATCAGACGCTATGTCTGCAGATCCATCGGTATTGTGTGTACTCGCCCTAAGAATAACCATATTATATTTATTGTGCAGGTATGAGATGAAGAGTTCACAGTTCCATTATGAAGCCCGTAAGAATAACGAGTTGCTGAAGAGTTCTAAGGATTATCAATCTATCTACAATTACCGCCATGATCTGTCGAACGCATCCAAGGATTTTCAGGAGCACCTAAAGATCACACATTTGGAACCAGTGTAAATTAAGGACACTCGGCCTGTTGGTTTCTGTCACTGTGTGGAATGTTGGTGGATGGTAAAATGGGAATGACACAAATATTTAAACATGGATTGGTGTGCTAGATATAAAAGTAAGACTAAACACATACAGTGCTCCATCTGATGTGTGCGACATACTGTCTCAGATAGAGTAGAGATAGGTGTATGTGGGAGATGTTCTCTGGATTGTGTGATTGCAGTGATTGGCTGGGGTGCTGTGGGGGTGGATATGGATTACCCTGTGGAGTGTATGGAAGCATAACCACAGCCCTGTGATGCTGTGACCAAACTCCCATGATGCTGTTCCACCATAGATACTATATATACATAATAAAGGGTTTAGCCTTGTTCCTACCAGTGGCCACACCCCTTCTGTAAGCATTTGGGTCTGTACTCCATCTCATTGGCCTAGCTTTATAACCCTCGGGGTGAGTTACATAATCACCGGGTGCCATAGCATGACTGGGCCAACTATGCTACTGCCAACGCATGCTCAGGAGAGCAGAGTGTGGTCCTTGTAGCAATTGGACCAGCAGTGCCGGCCCTTCTAACCTCTGGGCCCAAGAGCAGCTGAATGGGTAGGTTCTTCCTGCACTGAATGAAACTCAACCTTTTTCTGAAAGACTCAGGGGCTGATGCAGAGCTGAGTCTACACTCCCTTGCGTGAATCTACACTCCCTTGTGCATGGGTGTGATATGGCGGTCCGACAATCGGGATGCCGATGGTCTGTTTTCCGACATCGGATTCCGGACTGCCGGTGCTCCGACATAAGGGCGAGCGCAAAGAAGCTCCTTGCGGGCACGCTGCGCTTGCCACAGGTTCTATTCTCCCACTATAGGGGTCGTGGACCCCCAAAAGTGAGAAAAGCTCCTGTCAGTCGGGATCCCGACTGTTGGGCATTTAATCAGTCGGGATTCCGATGTTGGAGTACTAACCGTCAGAATCCTGACTGTCGGACAGTCATCCGGCACCCGTGGAGCATAGCTTACCTGAATTTGCAATTATGCCTGTTCCAAATATGGGCACAAGCAAGAACAGGCAATGCAAAGTGATAAGGGCTTTGCTTGTATATGCACTTATGATATTGGCGGAATGGGGTGGGCAGGGACCTTGGCATGTATGCAAAGACCAGGTAGGGCTTGCGCACACAATTGCAGCTTTGAGATTGGCATTTTCCACCTAATGATGAGGACTTGCAGCAAACCAGGTGCATATGCTGATGACGCAGAGACGCGGACACAATGAAACGCCCACAGCTCTGCGCATTGGCTATAATGCGTATTCTGTGCGCGCTTCTTTTGAACAATGTTCACATGATTTGCTTTCAGCTCAGCATCAGCCCCTCAATGTTCTGTCACAGTATGATCAGCAGTGTGACACCGAGCCCTACCCTTAATGTTCTGTCACAGTACGATCAGCAGCCGGTGACACAGAGCCCTACCCTTGATGTTCTGTCACAGTATGATCAGCAGTGTGACACAGAGCCCTACCCTTGATGTTCTGTCACAGTATGATCAGCAGTGTGACACAGAGCCCTACCCTTAATGTTCTGTCACAGTACGATCAGCAGCCGGTGACACAGAGCCCTACCCTTGATGTTCTGTCACAGTACGATCAGCAGCCGGTGACACAGAGCCCTACCCTTGATGTTCTGTCACAGTACGATCAGCAGCCGGTGACACAGAGCCCTACCCTTAATGTTCTGTCACAGTACGATCAGCAGCATGTGACACCAAGCCCTACCCTTAATGTTCTGTCACAGTACGATCAGCAGCATGTGACACCAAGCCCTACCCTTAATGTTCTGTCACAGTACGATCAGCAGCCGGTGACACAGAGCCCTACCCTTGATGTTCTGTCACAGTACGATCAGCAGCCGGTGACACAGAGCCCTACCCTTGATGTTCTGTCACAGTACGATCAGCAGCCGGTGACACAGAGCCCTACCCTTTGGCTGTTAGGAGATAGTATGTCATTATTTCTCCTTATTTCAGGTCTGTTTTCCCAGGGACCATTGTCTGAATGACTGTCGCTACTCATTGTTCTAGTATAATGCCCTCATGAAATTCTATAATGTACCAAAATGTCTCCTGCACATTTACCAAAGGGATAAACTAGCTGGCTTCTCCTGATTTAAGGGTTATCTGTATTTATCGAGTGGTGCAGGATGCAATGGTAGTGGCTGCTGTGCTGCTGCTGGCTGTCCTGTGCTATTAATGAACAAAAAATATTTAATATTCACAAAGAACATTTGGTACTTATTTCCTAGCACGGCGCCCATCGCATAAGATTGTATGCCTTAATTAAGGCATACAATCTATACAATTGAAAAGATCCATGAGATCCATAAGATAAATGATCCATCAACACCAACCCAAAGCGTGGCGAGCGCAGCGAGCCCGCGAGCGGCGGCGGTACACGTCCTCTGACCTTTTTTATACCCCCACTATCCACGCCGGCGTGGAGTTGATTTTATATAGTGTGGCGAGCGCGGCGAGCCCGAAGCGTGGCGAGCAGACGCGTAATACTTGTGAAGTAATGCGCGTCCCCTCGCTGCGCTCGCCACACTATATAGAATCAACTCCACGCCGACGTGGATAGTGGGGGTATAAAAAGGTCGGAGGATGCATCCCGCCGGTGTTGATGGATCTTTTATCTTATGGATCTCATGGATCTTATGCATCTTATGGATGCATAAGATCCATGAGATCCATAAGATGAGATCCATAAGATGCGATAATGTACATACAATTAAAAATCTTTTCAATTGTATAGATTGTATATCTCGTCGATCTCGTCCATGCACAAACACATAAGATGCTTGCAATGCTTGCGATATCGTCCCGACACATACAATCTAGATCGTGGGCGCTGTGCTAGGAAATAAGTACCGAACATGTTTTTTCTTGTTTAATGTTCATTCAAATATATTTTGTTTCTATTTTGTTTTTAAAAATTTGTACAGAATCTGCATCTGAAGGCAAGAGACAGGGCGCCATGTGCTGTGGGCCAATGTCCGGCCATGCTGACCGGGTACCCCCACTGGCCACCAATGTGGTAATGAAGTGCTTGCTGCTGCCTGCCAATGACACCAGTAAGCTGAGCATTGCTTAGCGACCCCGGCTGTTCAGATTTCTTGTAACTCTGGATAATGGCCCCTTATTCTGATCCCTTCACTCCAACCTGAATTTGGCCAGTGTACCGATGTTGTGCGTATACACATGCGCAGAAATGGTTCGGTACGCATTGAGTGAGCGCACTCGGCAAGTCTAGTCGCAGAGTGCTTGCTCCTGGCCTTCCGAACAGGGGGTGGAGAGGGGCATTGTGGCCTGATCAGGGTCATTACCATAAGCGCACGCCCTGCTTTCCCATGAAAACTCAGGGCGTGTGTATGGAAATGTGGTTGTGGACAGCTGACCCACCCATATCCCCAAGTGGTCTAGACCACTCGTGTATGGGCGAGCACTTTCCACATCATTCGATGGTCACTGACCATCGAAGGATGTGGGAGGTTCCCACAGGCATACGAATGGATGTTCACAAAAAATATTGGTTCGCATGCCGACCGTCCGAATTCGGCATGCGAATGGGCGGCGCCGGCGATCCATTCGCTAAATGGCTGGGTTTGGAACATTTGCGTCGGCTCCGTGCACGGGGCCAAGCGAAACAATCAGAGTAAGGGACAACTATTTGCATTATTAGTTTATAGCTAAAAAGGAATATCAGCTGTTTTTATTCTTTGTTTTTACATGCAGTGTGGTCATGTCCTTTAAATAATTGAATACAAAAAGTTACTGTCTAAAGTTAAGTCTACAGCACTGCAGTACATTAAGCAATGAGATACAGTAACTATCCCTAGGAAGAATTGTAGTCCTATGCCAATGCCGGAGAAGTAGGAGGCCAGAAATAGTGCTATTGGCCACGGTATACTGTATGTAGCAGAAGTCTGTGAATGTAAAAATAAAATGTTTAAAGACAGATGTACACACATTTGCCCCATACTTGTAAACTTTAAGAGAATAGAAAACAAAATTGATGTCTTTAGAACCCCTGTAGTGTGGGAACAGGCCGGTAGCTAATGTGCATTCTCAACTGACTATGTCCTGACAAGTATTCGGAAGCAATGGATTTTAATAATTGGGGATAATAACCGCTTTGTAGGGAAAGCAGATTGTGTGTGTTCAAATGACAAAATACTGGTCCCTGAATGTCATGAATTCATTTTGTCTGTGTCAGTATACTTGTATCCATGACTGATTTGTGTGTCTTATAATTTATCAATGTAATAAAATATTGGCTTCAGACATCATAGGCTGTTTGTCTGTTTAAAAAAAAAGGGGACGGGAATGAGGATGATTCCACACAGGGAAATAAATGTGAATGTGCGACCAACTATACTGAGAATTCTGGGACGTTTAATCCCTCCTACGTATATAATCCCACCTAATAAAGACTTGATCACAAAGCATACTTACCTACCCTCCCAGAATGTGTCCAGGAGGGTTACGAAAATCGTGTCCCCCTCCCGACCCCCTGGAAGGGCGGACAACCCTCCTGCATTTAGCGAGGCCCCTGCTTCAGCCCCCGCACACTCTGCAGGTCAAATACCGGCATTCACGTCTGTTAGGGGAGGGACTAAATTGAGGCAAATCACATAATTAAGTACCACCCCTGAAGAGCCAGGAATTATGGCATTTACAGGAAAGGGAGCGGGGCTTAATGACAACAAGCCCCACCCTGGAGAAGCCGCAGAAGACTGACACACAATGTCTAGGTCAATAGGCCGACACCATACGGTCGACATGGTAGAAAAGTCATCACAAACAAATTGTCAACATGGCTATGGTCCACACATGAAAAAAGTCAACACAAACTTTTTTGGGATATTTTTTATTTGTTTAACTCTTTCATACGCCTGGCTGTGCCCTGTCACTCGCTCCCGCTGGGTTCCCTCCGCGCTACACGCAGTGCTTGACCCGACGTGGGAGTGGAGTTGTGGAGATTGCCACTGGTACCCACTGCTGAACCACACACGGTGGCTGGCCCATTAATGCCCCGCATGCTGGGACTTGTGGTTCACCAAGTCCCAGCATGCGGCCGAGGCATCTTACGTAAAAAGTGTCCCCCAGCTGTGGCATAGCACCACAGGCTGTTGGAGCCTGGTGCTAGTTCCAAAATACGGGGGACCCCCAGTTTTTTGTCCCCTGTATTTTTGGAACCAGGACCAGTCCAAGAGTCTGGGGACGCTTTTTGTCCCCCGTAATTTTTGGAACCAAGTCCGGCCCAATGAGCCCGGGGCTGGTTATGCTCAGGAGATGGGACCACACGCCATTTTTTTTAACTTTTACACATTTTTTAAGAGAGAACAATTTTTTATAATGTTTACCAAAAATCTCACTCTATTAAATTTGCGAGTTGTATACTTTATAATGGGAAAACATCTAGATGCGAAGTGAAGTGTGAGGAAAAAAAAAAAATCGAGAGTTAAAAGTGCGATTTTTTTACCGCAATTCACATCTTATTAAATGTGCAATTTTTGGAAAACGTATGAATTCTGACTTTTTTGGCAAAAAAAATTCCCAAAAGTCTAAAAATCGCACTCTATTAAATCTCACCCCATATATTATAATGTAATACTAATAAGTACTCATCCCATTGTGGATTAACTTTTTCCGAACAGTGGCTCTTAATTGCACACCCTCAGTAATGAAAGGTGCTATCTGCTGAGAATAAAATGGATTACATAGTGGGCCTTATTCTAGTTTACTCTTTCTGACAAAATCCTTCTTAGATGGACAAAACCATGTGCACTGCAGGGGGGCAGATGCAATATGTGCAGAGAGAATTAGATTTGGGTGAGTTATTTTGTTTCTGTGCAGGGAAAATACTGGCTGCTTTATTTTTACACTGCAGTATAGATCTCACTTTGAAGTAAAACCCCACCCAAATCTTATTCTCTCTGCACAAGTAACATCTGCCCCACCTGCAGTGCACATGGTTTTGTCCATCTAAGAAGGATTTTGTCAGAAAGAGTGAACTAGAATAAGGCCCAGAGAGAGAGGGTGCAAATGCACTATGCCATCATTACATTATAATATAATAAGAGGTTGTTGGTATGTCATTGGCCAGTGATATTGGCCTGCCCACCAATCGTCCAGGTCACCTCTTGTCTAGCAGGTCCCTAACACTATGGAGTCACCACCTGGGACGCAGGGAACCCCGAAACACAATCCAGCTAAGGACCCCCCCAGGGCATCACAATAAAGAATAGTGATAGTAAAGTGGTGACATTATAAGTATGGAGGTCCCTACTATATGTTTGGAGGTAGAGAGTATGTGAAATAAAGAGTGCATACATAAATAATAAACAAACATGATGTAAAAAGTGACTGTGTATTTAAGTTGTGATGCCCTGAGACAGTCCAGCCAGAGCAGCCCGGGGGCCCCACGCCCGGATGCCAACCCCAAATTTTCTGACACTCAGTGCAGTCCATGCTGGTTCCTTGCTTAAAAACATAGAGGGTGGTGGGGGGAGGGGTGCTAATCTAGATGAGGCATTCTCAAACCTCAGGTGTGTATTGGATTACATTTTTCAAAAGCCACTACACCAGGGGCAAACGCAGGATTTTCAGAAGGGGGTTTCCAGAGGGGCAGAGCAAAGCACGGAGATGGACACTTAGGTGACACAGTATATGCCGGGTCAGTTAAAGTATTATAGATAGACCAAATGTATATAAATAATAATGATAATAAATATATATATATATATATATTTATATAATATATATATACATAACAGCAGTGTAGACCCCTGGGCACAGCAATGTATTGGGGCCCCTACCTATCCTCCAGCGGTAGGGGTGGGGGGGTGCTATCAGTGGAACCTTTGATGTCCCGTGGGTGGTAGGGGGTATTATATCAACCGCTCAGCATGTAGGACCTGGATCAGTAATTTCCACTAATTACCCCTTTACTGCACAGATGGTGGGAGATGAGGTGGGAGAAGGGGGAATTGGGCTAAATGAAGGGGTCCCAATACGTAACTTACAGGGTGGTAGAGGATGTTTAATACGCAGTGGAGGGGTGTATAGTGGTGTGGGCTTATTATTCATAATTTTCTGGTGGGAGGACAGCTTGCTTGACTGTAGATATCTCCAGTTCCTGGAAATAGATTTCTTAGCTTTTAATGGAATTAAAAACTATAGAATTCCACCTACCAAATGGTACTGGGGACTAGGGGATCAGAGTTCAGGAAGCAGAGCAATCTGCCAACGAGTATATAATACTACATACCAGGTGTGTGGAGCTGGAGCAGTAACCAGCTGCTGGAAGGCTGATATCTCTGGTTCTGGGCACAGTAGAGACAAGCTGCTAGTGTCCATCAAAGGGGGAGAGTCCCATCTTTTGGAATATATCCTCAGAAAAACTCTAATTCAGACAGAAACTGAAATATCTGACTGGGAAGAGCAATCAACAGGCTTGAATGGGGACCACTGCTTTGAAGTCAGATATCTCCGGTTCCCCAGGGCCGATTTTTAAAATTCTTATACCCATGGAAAGAGGGAACCCTCAGCTTTCAGAATAGGGCCCTCAGATACCTGGGGGGGTTTCTGGGTACTCAGAAACCCCCCCCCTGCGTGCGCTACTGTACACCTTTACTCTTTTTGGTATACCATTTTATATTTCTCCATGCCCTTTTTGTGGTATGGATAAATTTTTACATAAACCATTACCACAAAATTAAAACATGGTCAAACAAAACAAGAGTGGCCACAAACAACAACAATACAAAAATCCTATGGCTCGCACCATGTCCTCACAAGAAGACCCACAAGCACATGCTGGGCCCTCATCGCCAGCATCCGACTCATCTCACGAAGGTCCCCCCATTCGCACGTAAACTATACAAAACAAATTTGACTCCACGTCCAAAACTTTAGAAGAAATAGCGGCCAAATTAGATGATTTGGAAAATCGAAGTTGAGAAACATTCTGTGGTCTAAATGATTGGTGGGGATGTGTCCCTTAGTATCATCAGCCCGACTTTTCTCACCTTTAATTAATTAATTTCTTCACTTTTCTATATATCTATTTTCCTATCCCTTTCTTGTTATGATCTCCCTCCTTCCACAGTATTATCTCACGCCACACTATTCTCTATAATTTAAGAAATAATAATACACCAAACAATTGTAGTTGATTTCACCTTTGTTTATTGAGCAGTATACAGCATGATGCTGTTGGGTTTTTTTTTTTTTTCTTGTTTTCATTAAATAAAAAATATGGATATCAGACTTTTTCAAGACATTGGGGCAGATGTATTAAGCCTTAACAAGAGATAAATGCAAGGGTGGTAAGGAGAGATAAACGTCCAGCCAATCAGCTCCTTACTGACTTTTTTTCAAACACAGCCTGTAACATGGCAGTTGGCAGGTGATTGGCTGGACGATAATCTCTCTTTATCACCCTTGCATTTATCTCTTGTTAAGGCTTAATATATCTGCCCCATTATACCAAATTATTTTGGACTTTGTTGGTTGCTCCTCCTTCTTTCTTCACCCATTCTTTGATTTGGATCCCGATATACTGCAAAAACGTTTTCATCATATCTTGGACTTCTTCTGTGAAATACCACCATGTTATATAAACTATTACCAAGAACTCACATGTACATCAGTATTCACAGCCTTTGCTCCATACTGGGTTGTGATCAGCGCACTATCTGGATTGGCAATAGAACATATGTGTGTGGTGTACTTATAAAGAGGACCGAAGAGAGATTGGATTTGTAGTGATTGCAAATATATTTATTTAAGCTAATGGATTAAAGTAAAAATAATGGTAATTGCATATATCAATGTCAGTTTCAGACCCAATTGGCTGGCTGGGTCTGTGTCTCAACAGGGGGGTCAGCGCAGTGTTACTCTGGTGGGGGGGGGGGGGGGGGAAAGGTGATCTTTTAGGGATCCCTTTTTCCCATAGGTCCCTAGCCTGGAACCTATGGTCCCCTCCTGGTAATTGCTGCTGACATTGCTGCAAAATTGTGTGTGGGGGGGGGGGGGGGGGCGTGCTGATGGCCTGCTCTTGCTGGAATTCAGTGAGACACCGTCAGACATCGTCGGGACTATAGGCAGCATTGGTGTCACGAGCCGGACGGCCAGTAAATAACAGTTGAACTGGTGGTGGCTGTAAACTGGTTTGGGCATCTCTAGATCTGGGACACCCTTGAGAACAGCTCAAGGCACACTAGTGCGCCACGGCACAGTGGTTGAAAAACGCTGCTTTGAATTGAATATGGTTCCTAACCTGGGGAACTTGTACCCCTGGGGGTGCTCTGCAGACCAGTTGGGAGAACTTGTGAATAATATTGGCAGTGGTGGAAAAAGAAGAAGTCTTCCGATGGCAGAAGAGGTCTCCCATTGCCACGGAGATGAACCACGTTGTGTCACTTCTGGTTCCATCTACAGCATCATCAGCGACTTCTCTTGCTTTTGCCCTATCAGCAATCCACTGGGCGCTACCCACGCTGCCCTCAGACATAAATGATCATCTGCCCCGTGCTGACACGGGTGGAGGAAGCAGCGGCATTAATCCTACAGATGTTAGCGGGAACCCCGGGGACCATACACAGCCAGCGGCTATAAAGAGGGACTCAATTACTGACCGCACACTACTCTTCCGTTACTCCCTAATATCCTCATGTACTCAAAAATTAAAAGCCTAATCAAGGGGTACATGAGAAAGAGGTTGGGAACCGCTGCTTTAGGAGAACAATTGGATACAGATCCTTTTGTTACACTTTTCTCTTGGCTCTATATGAGTTTATCTTGTTGTTTACGCCATTCATACTGTATGTGCTGGTTCTTGTGTATGGTGTTCTTCATTCACTCCACTGTGAGACTGTCTGTATTTCACTATTCTAGCTTACTTGGTTTGTATTCCATTTATATGATCTAGTTCATGTTTATTGTTGCTCATTTCCACTTTGCTGTGAGACAATTTATATTTTATAATAATTACACATTACTTCATGAATGCCGCCATTATTAGACAAACCAAGGATCCCAACCTGCATTTAATGAAAACATACCTTCCACATTTATCAGTTTGAATTGTATCAGCAGTAAATGGTATATACCCCCCCCCCCCATACCAACAATTCTTGAAGGAATATTATGTCTGCTCATGATCTTAATTTTATTGTTCATCCCTCTCACATTCCATGGGAGAAGGCTATATCTTACAGACCATGCTTTCCGCTCCCACAGTAACCGAACTCTCTCCATAAGTCGAGAGGCTCTCTGATAAACAATAAACTGGTGGATCTTTGTTAACCTAACAAACCTCCCCCCCCCCCCACCTCTTCCCCCTCCCTGCATGTCCCCCATTGCATTTGACATGCTTTACTACCTCTCCCTCCGTCACCCTCCCCCCTTAACTCAAACCCTACAAAACCCAAATGACATATCGGCCAGTAAGTAGAATACAATGGGGCAATTGATATAATGGCTACCAGTGTGGAGGTGCTCTCCCAACCCTATGCCCAAGGTTCAACATGACATACCGGACTCCCATATATATTAATATTTTAATATTTGTGACCTCAAGCAAGAAAAAAATAAAATAAAAAGGGGGGGGGGGGGGGGGGGGCGACACAACAATATCAATACTACAAACATCATCCAAACTTCACCTCCTATGGATTCGGTTTTTTATAGCTCCAGAAATAATGACATCTCCTTGACCATCTTTCCTAGCTAGAGTTCACCGTGTGACCGGAGGAAAAGCTACCGTCTAACCATGCCGATGCCTCTTTTGGGGTGAGGAAGAATTTCGTGTTTCCATCATGTATAACACAGAGTTTGGATGGGAATAGAATTCCATATTGCAGTTCCAGTTCTCTCAGGCGTTTGATGATAGGATAAAACTGTGCACTATCCCTCTGCAGTCCTCCTGCGTAATCTGGGAAGATAGAGATCCACGTGTTATCCCATACTAATGGCTCTTTACATCGGGCTAGCTTCAAAATTGTGTCCCGGTCTGCATAGTGTAGTTTAACAATAAACGTACGTGCCGGGGCCCCTGGAGAAGGTCCTCTCATAGGAACCCGATCGACTCTCTCGACCGTGACATATTTGTCAAATGCCTCCTGGCCTATATATATATATATATATATATATATATATATATATATATATATATATATATATATATATTTGTCTGGCACTCTCGTATCTTGTAGATATCTTTGCTTTGCCCGGTGCCTCTTCCAGAAGATGTGTACATATATGTGGTTGAGCGGCACTCATCGGTTTTTGTAGACAAAGACACTCGTCCAAGTGCTGAATTGAATGAAATGGACGAGTGTCTTTATGTCTTCAAAAACCTATGAGTGCCACTCAACCACCTGTATACTGTATATTATTAATATATATACACGTGTTTTTATATTATAGTTCTCTTCTGTTCTGAGAACATACGTGTCATTATTAATAGAACACTAAAGGAAAACACACATTTGACACGCATGTGAAAGAGAATACTCAGGGGGTTATTCATGTTCCTTCGGTCCTCCGGAGGACCAATGTTGTGCGTCTGCCCAGGCGCATTTGTGTGCATGTGCAGACATAGGGTGCGTGCACCCATGGCAAAGTTTTGGTTCCCACGCACCCTACTAGGCATGCAGGGGGCAGGGAAGGGCGGGGGTCTGGTGATGTCAGCTGCCTGCCCCCCCCCCCCCGCATCACAGCCCTATAACCATATGGGAATGCCCAGTGTTTCATGGGTATTCCCATGGTAATGAGGCTGTGACACGGGTGCGTGCAGCTGACATCACGGGTGCGTGCAGCGGCCATCAAAATATGTGGGTGTTCCCCACAGCATGTGAATGGATGTTTATGCTAAACAGCCATTCGCAGCCTGTGCGGGAGAACCTGCGCTGCGATGTTGAGGCGGGCGACCAGACATTCACCGGGTGGGGTTTGGTGGACTCCCAAGGCTGCGAATTCGCAGCCTTGCGAACCAACCAGAATAACCCCCTTAATGTAGCTGCACGTGAATCAAAGCTCTGCCAGAAGATAGGACATGGAATGTCAGATACGCGGGGAAAACGGGAGACTCCGCCCCTTTTCCAAGCGGTTTTTGTGAAGACAGACTGGCAGAACGCTCAGCAGTGGGCCAGGGTGGATTTCCATGTAGAGCTTTTTATTAAATTATATAAAGTTTTTTTATTTATTTTGGCTATTACACATCTATGAAGTTCCCTTTAAGTCTGCAGATATGACAAAAAGAAATGTGGGAATATACAATATCCTCTTTATGGCGTCTTTCCATACATTGCGCATTCTGGGTTCACTCCACTATTTCTCTCCTGTGGAACCTTCCGTTTGGCACAGGAGAGATCTTTTTATTGTAACAGATCGGTTCCTGATATACATAACTCAGATATACAACATATATTTCATCGCTCTCTCTAGGACAGCAAAGTAACATTTTCTTAGCCCGCATCACAGGTCCTTGTAGCAGTGGCTCTGATACGAGTCAGTTTCCGGAGTGAAGACGACACGGTCATGTTGGGAGCATAGTGGTTAGAAATCATATACACAGGCTGGGTGCAGTCAGCAGGAATATTTGTCAGTAATGCCATGTACATATCAGGTTAGTGTGCTCCCAGATCATCCGCTCATTTTCTGGAGCCTCAACGCTCAATGCCTGCTGTCTCACAGCCATAGACAAGTCTCACAGCCATAGACAAGTCCCACAGCCATAGACAAGTCTCACAGCAGCTTCTCTCAGTCTGTAGACATTTGCATTTGCTCCTCTGTGAACTCCAGCCATGATGGGCATCGCTGTGTTCCTAGGAAGCGTCTTCACGGGGCCCGCACTGTCAAATAGTGGATTGCAGAAGTTCCTGGGAAGCAAAACAAACAAACCATGTTTTCAGTTCATGACTCAACAAAATTGCGTACAGGGCTGGACAGAAAATGTCTGCCGTGGGTGTGGATCGTTTGGTGGACAGTGTCTAGGTCGTCAGTCAATACGTCAACCACTATTGGTCGACAGGCAAAAGGTCGACACCTCAAAAAGGATGACATGCATTTGGTCCAACATAATCAAAAGGCCACACAAGCAAAAGGACGAACTTGATAAGTTCGATGAGGGAAAAGGCCAACGTGAGTTTATCATTTTTTTTGGGTGCCACATAGGTCGACATGTACACCGTGTCAATGTGCCGCGTCCCCTCGAATGGCTCACCATGCTTCGGGCACAGTCAGAACACTTATATTCTCCGCTGGGATGGTAAAGTATGAACAAGTCGGTTTAAAAGAAAAAAATCATGAAAAAACTCATATCAACCTTTTTCCATGTCAACCTTTTCCACGTGGACCATATCTACCTAATGCACGTCAACAATTTTAATGTGTCGACCATTGCCTGTTGACCAATAGTGGTTGACTTTTTGACTCTTATGTACATGTGATTTCTTAGTTTTTTTATTTTTTATAAATCTGCAAAAATCTACACATTGGGCGGTATTCAATGAGGCTGATTCGCCAGGTTTTTATGGCGATTTTGTGCTGTAAGGCGAATTTCTGACTAAAACGGTGAATCACCCTATTCAATGACCAGATGGCGAATACATTTAAAGGTTTTTTTCGCCATTATTCACCGAGTAGCAATCGCTATCTTTTTATGGTGAAGTGGAATGTGAACTTTTAAAATAAAGTGTTTTGTTTATTACAATTGGTGTCAAAAAATCTGGAATTTTATTCTGAGGAGGGGCATGCTATTTTTATTCATGTGCTGTAAGCATATGAATATATATTTAATTAAAAAAAATTTTTTTTTTTTTTACACTGACCAGCCAGCAGTGGGCCGGAGCCGAGACGCTCATTAGATATTTATATATTCACTTCACCCGATCATTACATATTCATGATCGGGTGTAGTGAATATACGCGGTCCCCTGTTGGCACCCCCGGGGGGCAGCCTGTGCTGCCTGGCACCCGGGGAGCCCACCTCCCCCCCACATACGCTCTGGGGCAGGCAGGGAGACTTCCATCTCCCTGCCTGCCACTGTCCTCAGGCTCCCTGCGGCGTTCACCGCAGGAGCTCAAATTCGTCGGTCAGGGGCAGCGAGCCCCCAGTTGAATACTGGAGCCGGCGAGGCTCCGGAACGCGGCGACCAGTGGCGAATGTGCAGCGAATCCTAAACAGGATTCGCTGCACATCGCCAAAATCCACATTGAATACCGCCCATTGTCATTATGGGGTATTGTGTGTGGAATTTTGAGGGGAAAAAAAATAATTTCTTCTATTTTGGAATAAGGCTGTAAAATATAAAATGCGGGAAAAGTGAAGCGATATGAATACTTTCCGGATGCACTACCACTCTTCCATCCTCCCCTATCCGAACAATCCAACCCACCCCACACATCAACTAGGCCCCACAATCGACCAGCTGACAGTTTTAATACAGGTAAAATTATGCAAAAAAAAACCTCTGCTGGTGCAGGGGGTGACCGGCTGTGCTGGGTCCCCTCAGCCGCTGGGCCCCATAGCAATCGTACCCCCTACCGACCCGTAATACCGGTCCGCAGAGAAGAAATATTTCTTTACACACAAGCTTCTGTCTAATTGTTTGATTTATTATGCATTTGATAGAACTGAAGACTCATTTATAATCAGCAGATGGAACTGTGAAGAACCATATATGATCAGGTTAGAACGTCTGCTAAATTTAGAGTTAAATCCTCTTCTTTGTACAAAGCTGGAAGATTCTATTTAGCTAAATGCTAAGATACAATTTCATAGCATGGACCTTCGGCATTTGTCAAGGATATTGCTTGATCCCTAATCATATTGAACACTGAGTGTAATTGCTCACTGCATTCATTCTGTATTCCATCTCCAAGGACAATGAATAATTTCATAGCGAAAGCGGCTTGAGAATCCGCTCACCTTCTAAGCTGAGTTCAGTCATTCTTATTGTGATTGGCTTCTTACATGGGCCGGAATAAAACCAGGCTCCTTCACTGATAACAATTCTCATTTTTAACAGTTTAGTGGTTAGGAAGAAAGACACGTATATTGGCCCTTATTCTGGTTCACTCGCAAAGGCAAATTCCTTCTCAAATGGACAAAACCATGTGCACTGCAGGGGGGCAGATGTAACTTGTGCAGAGAGAATTAGATTTGGGTGAGTCATTTTGTTTCTGTGCAGGGTAAATACTGGCTGCTTTATTTTTACACTGCAATATAGATCTGACTTTGAAGTAAAACCCCACCCAAATCTAACTCTCTCTGCACATGTTACATCTGCCCCACCTGCTGCAGCGCACATGGTTTTGTCCATTTGAGAAGGAATTTTCCTTTTGGGTGTAAACCAGAATAACCCCCATTGTCTTGATATAGACAACATATATGGGGGTGTCTACAGTGTTTTATAGACATATGTATTCAGTACTTGTTTCCTAGCCCACGATTTTAATCTTATGCCATCGTATCGATCGCATGCGACCCGATCGCATGCGATGCGATTAGACCAGATTTTTAATTGTACAGGCACCCTGATGGGTGATTACTATGTTAAATGCACCCCCATTGTTAACGCCACCCCCACTATGAACGCCAACCCGAAGCGTGGCGAGCCCGCGAGGGGCCGCGGTACGTGTCCTCTGACCTTTTCATACCCCCAGTATCCACGTCGGCGTGGAGTTGATTTTATAGAGTGTGGCGAGCGCAGCGAGCCACCGAGCCCGAAGCGTGGCGAGCGCAGCGAGCGGTACGCGTCCTCCGACCTTTTCATACCCCCACTATCCATGTCGGCGTGGAGTTGATTTTATATAGTGTGGCGAGCGCAGCGAGCCACCGAGCCCGAAGCGTGGCGAGCGCAGCGAGCGGTACGCGTCCTCCGACCTTTTCATACCCCCACTATCCATGTCGGCGTGGAGTTGATTTTATATAGTGTGGCGAGCGCAGCGAGCCATTGAGCCCGAAGCGTGGTGAGTGCAGCGGATTACTTCACATGTATTCCGTGTCCCCTCGCGGAGCTCGCTGCGCTCGCGACACTATATAATATCAACTCCACGCCAACGTGGATGGTGGGGAAATGAAAAGTTCGGAGGACGCGTACCGCCGCCCCTCGCGGGCTCGCTGCGCTCGCCATGCTTCGGGTTGGCATTGATAGTGGGGTGGCGTTAACAATGGGGGTGCATTTAACATAATATAATCACCCATCGGTGCCTGTACAATTAAAAATCGGGTCTGATCGCATCGCATGCCATTGTAATGGCATGCGATGCGACGCGATATTAAAATTGTACAGTGCGGCTCTTCGGGTCCCATCGCATCCCTTAATTAGTGGTATGCGATGGCATACGATGGTCGCCGTGCTAGGAAACAAGTACCATGTATTCTTAGGCACTACAGAACCCTTGTGGCGCCATATAAATAAACGATAATAATAATAATAATAATAAAGCGAACACACACTCACACAACCACACACACACACACACACAACCACAAACATACAACCACAGGCTTCAGCATAATTCATAAAATATAGTCATACTCTAGGGCTCTTTACAATAATCTTAACACCACACGATTTCCCCTCTCTATACCTCATGTTCTCAGTTAATAAGACTTGAATATACAAAGCAGTCATTGTGGCTAGTACCAGCCACCGGTCACACCTCCCCAACATACTGGTGATTGAGATAGTTCAGCCCTGTTCATGACAGTGGGACAGACCTCTGAAGTAGGGACTGACCCACGGAACGTGGGAAGGTTGGGTTGGGATGGTAGAAGTCCGACGGTGGTATCTTGATGCGCAGAATCCGGACACCTGCTTGGTAATTATTATATTATAACCCTTCCACCTTAGTGCCTAACCCTAACCACTCCTGCCCCCGCAGCCTAATCCTAACCAAGCGCCGACCATTGGGATATATAAGTTTACACAGGCAGACATGACCTCTGCTAAGCAAAGGAAATCATACTGTATATTCCTAGGGATAGCTCAAACTGGATAACAGGATGCGGAAACTGTGGTACAAGAGAAATCTAGCTGAACCCGGAGGCAAGTTACATTTTGTTGCGCCCCCCCCCCCCCCCCCCTCACACACACACACACACACACACACACACACACACACACACACACACACACAGTACCTTATATAAATATATGTATGCTGGTATGTATGTTATCTATATTATGTTTAAAATAAAGAGAGTACCGTTTATGGTCATGTCTGGAGTGGGAGTCAGCTACAGAAGAGATATCAATGGCTTTCAGTCAATTGATTAAAGCACGCAGGGGAGGAGAGGTGCCCCCTTAGGAGCAGGAGCCCGGTGACAGGTGACTCCATTGCCTCCCAGAGTTACACCTCTGTATACTACACTTTACAGAGCCCATTACAGTTCTGGCTGACTAGTGTCTGTAAGATTTTAGACTCAGCAACCTTTTGTACTAAGGCGGTCAGTACTGTACATACCTGGTTGTTTCTGTACTTTTCTGCATAGACTTTTCCCAGTGCCATCCTGATAAATTGGCATAACACAGATCTTGTTCGTGGCCCCTTCTTGTATATCCATCAGACGTACACTATGGGTTTGTGGAGCCACGCTGATTACCGAGGAACGGCCTGCTTGTCTTCGGCACCTTACTCTGTAGCCCTGTACTTCTCCATCTGCAGAGCCCCATGTGGCCTTCAGGCTGTTCCCACCTAGATCTTCAAATCCGAGGTACTTCACTGTTGTGTCATCTACCAAAAGAAGGATATAACTGTGCTGAGTGCAATTACTTTCATTTCTCCAGGAGCAGTAGAATAAAGGGTGTCTGTTTGTGTCTCTGAAACACTGCCATCTGCTGGCAGCGAGTGAAACTACGGGTGAAATGTAATAGGATGAGAGATTCAGAAAGTGAGAGATTTGGTAAGAAATCTCTAGGTCTTTTAAAGCGTCAATCAAACTGGTTTTGCAGTGTTTATAGATATATACCAAGCACTTGAAAAATTTGAATATATTAAATATATATTTAAAATGTGCATGCCATAAAACAATAAGATTAAACTTTATTAGTATAAATATAAAGGAATAAATTCCCCTTGAAAGTAATGTTTACAGATCCTTTTGGAGCATAGTGTGTATTTCTCCATTTGGCGGGGTTGATTGATGGCTGGCGGCACACTGGGACCGGTGCTGGGGATCGCGGGTCCGCTGCCGCTGAAGATGGAATTCCCAGGCGGATGTGGGCACTGGCTAACTGTCCCTAATCTTACCTCCCATCCGATCTTCTTCCTGGAATCAGCGGGCAGTTGAGGCGAGCTACGTCTTCTCCCATCTCTCGCACGTCCCTTTCCCATGAACGGAAGTTTGGGTCCATTTTTCCGGTAATTGTGGTATGCGGATATAGCTCGTTCCACTCTGGATAGCTTTGCCACGGTTTTGCAGTGTAAATGATTGCCGCTTTTAAAAAACTGGAAATTTCTTACCAAATCGCTCACTTTCTGAATTTCTCATCCTATTAAAAAATTTCCCCCTTCATATCTCTTTCTCTCTCCCACATGCACGAAACACAGAGGCAATCCCAAGGTAGCAGAAAAAAAGTGTGAATCTCCACCAGGTGATAAAGGCGCTGGGGAGATGGGGTGGTTTGTTATTAGGCAGCTCACACGTAGGGGGGTTCAATCACCTGAGGTGGATACTGGAAAAAACAAACAGGAAGTTTGTGTAGAGCGCCAAGGTGTAGTTAAAACACTAAATAATAAGTAAATTTGATCAATTGGGTATCACAAAGTAAAAATACATTTAATTATCACAACAAATTAAAAAACACATTCAATACAATGCACGTTAGTTTTACACCTAAAAGACTGATAATTGTGCTTGGGTAAAATAAGGCATACAGTAAACCACTTGTCAATAAGTAAGAAATTGATGTTGGATACTTAAGTGAGTCCCGCTTGTTCCAATATACTGCTACTTGTTGGTTTGACCAACTGGATCCCCACAAGTACAAGTCAATCTGGACTTCCACCTTCCCCCACCCCACCTTGCCCCATTCCATTTTGGGACCTCAAAAAAAACCAAACCAACAAGTAGCAGTATCTTGGAACAAGCGGGACTCACTTAAGTATCCAACATCAATTTCTCACTTATTGACAAGTGGTTTACTGTATGCCTTATTTTACCCAAGCACAATTATCAGTCTTTTAGGTGTAAAACTAACGTGCATTGTATTGAATGTGTTTTTTAATTTGTTGTGATAATTAAATGTATTTTTACTTTGTGATACCCAATTGATCAAATTTACTTATTATTTAGTGTTTTAACTACACCTTGGCGCTCTACACAAACTTTCTGTTTGTTTAATCCCAAGGTAGCAGACTAGCTTTCGAAGCATTTGCTTAGAGCGGGCTTACTAGTGTATTATATGAAGGGATTGGGGGCCGAAGTCCTAGAGGCTGCAGTGTGAATAAACACCATGGGCCTAATGTAATCTCTGTCCAGTTTTAGGCACAGGCTCAGAGAGTTAGTGCATGTATGAAGTGTTAAAGCTGCAATACCAACCTGATAAACATACAGCTTGGACCTTATTCAGGTGGATTCGATCCTCCGCATGCACTGCCGCATGCACGGAGGACTGATGTTTTTCCTCTGCGCATTTGGCCCCCACCAGTGAGGGCAGGGGGCGTGGGGGGGCGGCGGGTAGTCGCGCCCATGGGAACACCCAGCGTTTCATAGGCGTTCCCATGAAAATGGGGGCGGGCAGCTAAGGTCATTGGATATCAGCTGCCCGATGCTCCCCTCCAGAACACATGGTGCCCATGCCTTAATCTCTGCACCTAACACCTTCTCCTTTATACATGAGCTACACTTGCTGCTAGGGGAGATACTTAAAGGTTATTTAACTAATTCAATACATCATGGGCACTGAAGTTGTGTGATAGGAATGCAGGCAGAATGTTGGGGACACCTGTTTATCGCTCGCCATTCGCTAGTTGATTGACAGGAAGCTGGTGTTTGGGGTTGGTAAACCAGGGAAAATGAAGGAGTGCCCATGAAGGGAAGTCATGTGACATCAGCTCCGGCTTCGATAAGCCTGCTTCAATCACATCCGCCTAGTAAGTCCTGGGCTACGCGTATGGAGTTACCGCTAATCGCCAATCAGTGTAGTTCTCCCAAGCCATTAGCAAGCCTTGCACACAAATTACCTGATCGGAGGGCTCTGCAATTAGGCAGCCTCGCGATCAGGTCTGAATAACCCCCTATGCTACCGATGCACTCACAAAACACATTTTTGCTTTGTTTTTGCCCAACAGCAAACCTCATACATTAGCTCACTCTCCAAATACATGTGGGGTGAGATTTAATAGGATGAGAGATTCAGAAAGTGAGAGATTTGGGAAGAAATCTCCAGTTTTTTTAAAGCGGCAATCATTTACACTGCAAAACCAATCTGATTTTGAAGCGCAAATGATTGCCGCTTTAAAAAAACTGGAAATTTCTTACCAAATCTCTCACTTTCTGAATCTCTCATCCTATTAAATCTCACCCGTGATCTCTAACCAGGGGTAGATTGGGATGGAAAACTAGCCTGGGATATATATATGGAAGCAGTCTTAATGGGGGGAGTCTGTTGAGGAGGTGGGGTCTGTTGATGGTGTATGATTCTTAGCTGGACACAGTTGCAGCCTCCTTTGTGTCTTTTGCTGCAGTTGCATCTGTGACTTTATGCATACTTCCCTACTGTCCCGCTTGTCGTGGGAACGTCCCGATTTGTTGGTGGGCATGCCCCACAGTGACGAAATGGGGGAAGTGGCCTCGCAGGAGAGCCGCAGGTATAGGCCACGCCCCCTTCCGTTAGGCCACATCCCCCCAAAATTTCCAACACGCATACAAGTGTCCCGAGTCGGCCAGGATAAAGGTGAGGAGGTATGCTTTATGTTAATGCGATAACAATGCATTATGCAAAGATTCAATCCAAATATGCAATGACATATATTTGGATTGCAGACAAATATGCAAAAACGTCCACTTTCAGTTTTTTTAAAGCGCCAATCGTTTACACTGCAGAACCAGTTTGATTTTTAAATGATTGCCGCTTTAAACAACCTGAAGATTTCTTACCAAATCTTTCACTTTCTGAATCGCTCATCCTATTAAAATTCACCCAGAGTCTTTTCAGCATCTCTATATGCAACCCCTTTCAGCAACATATTAAGCTACATCTGCATCTCATTAGCCATCCCCCTGCAATCACCTAGGATGCAAATAAACACATTTGTAATACACTTCTTGGTGCAGGAATGTGAATTTGTGTAATCACTACGGGGATGCATGCGTGGCACAACTCTGACACATGCACAGATGAAAAACATAGCACAAGAAAAAAACAGCAGGTTCATTAGTGAAACTAGCAATTGGTAGGACCAGGGGGGGGGGGGGGATGCCTTGTCTTGTTGAAACTGATGTATTCAGTTATACATCAGTAATCCCAATGTCCAGGTTTTAGTCATGTCCAGATGCCAGCACCTAAGTCACCTGCAGATATCGCTAAAACCTGGACTGTTAGGGGTGACTTTAATAAGATGGGATGTTGCTATTGGCAGCCAATCAAAATCTACTTATTTATTTAGCACTTTCTATAAAATAATAGGTAGAATCTGATTGGTTGCCAATAGCAACATTCCATCTTCCAATGGACCTCCATCTCAGTAAATAAAGACCGAGGTTGGGAATTCCTGTTCTAGACTAATGAAAGAATCATGGAAAGAGCCTGAATTCAGTCATGTATAAATAATCTGTTCTGCGCTTGATACTTACTATTTCCTGTGCATGCTATAGCGGACAATGCTTTTTCTCCGCCAGATTTAAATATGGCAGCCACGGTAACCAAGTATGTTGTATTGGATGTCAGATGATCCACAATGGTGCTATTCACTCTGCCATCCACTTGTATGGTCTGTATTGCATTGCTGGGGAGTGGTCCATACTGAATTTCATAACCAGCAATACTGTCCAGGTTGGGACCCCATGACACCCGGAAACTGTGCGAACTTGGGTCAGATATTAAAATCTGAGCTGGCCAAAATTGTTCTACAAAACAAAAGATAAAGGTAATATAAGAATGCAATGTAAAGTTTTCTTTTTTATGAAATATGTCCATTTTCCAACCAACTCTTCCCCAAGGGTTAAGGGAGAATGAAATTCAAACTATGGTTGTCGCAGCTAATGGTGAGGGTGACAAGCAGTTACTATGACATCACAAAGGCCCTTATTCTGGTTGGTGCGGTAATGTCCGCGTGCGGTCGGTCCGCCGATGTTTTGTGTCTGCGCATGTGCAGAGGCGTCTCTGCGCATGTGCGAACGGGACGCACGTCCAAATTCCGCATGAAATGTGTACACTACGAACAGGGGGTGGAGAGGGGTGTGAAGGGCTGTTTGGGCTCATTACCATATGTTTACACCCCGCATTTCATGGGCGTTCCCATGAAAACGCTGGGCGTACGTATGGTAATGCGGCCGTGACGCACGTGTAGGGGGCGGACATATGACATTGCCGGATGTCAGCTGCCCGCCCAGATCCCTGCTTTTGCACGGAGAAATGCCCATGTGGTCTGAGGTTACGGGAGCTGGCGGACCACTCGGTCCTGCATTCGATGGTCTGCGACCATCGAATGATGGGGGAGGTTCCCTGAGATGGAGGAGGTGTATTCATGAGAAATACACTTGCGGTCCGTTCGGACAGCTTCTTACCGCATTCGGACGGAGTGAGCGATCCGTACGAAAGGCGTGGTTTAGGACGCACGGTCCTGGCCGCATATTCGGCTCCGTCCGCACAGACCAGAATAAGGCCCAAAGTGTATACAAAGAGGAGAAAAGGAGAAAAGTCAACATACAGTAGTAATAATATTAATAATACATCTTTATGTGCAGATAAGGGGGTGATTCTGATTGACTCACAAGCAGAAAAAATTCACTGCTTTGCGAGCTATCTAACACCGGCCACCACACGCACGAATACTCGCCCCTTGCCATGGTCCGCACATCTCCGCTGGTTTGCGAATGGATGCTTTGCATATACATCCATTGGCAGGGTGGCATACAGGGCCAAAATCATTCGATGGTCTCTGACCATCGAATGATTTTTACCTTGAGCACAAATCGAAGTCAGTCTGGACTGACCTACACTGGTGGCTTTCGGGTCGGAGAACAGGGGGGTGGGGGCTTATGTACTGTGACATCAGCCACCTGCCCCTAGAAGGCAGATGCCCAACTGCATTCTCAAGGGGATGTCCAGCGTTTTCCTGGGCACACCCACCGTTTTTGTGGGCATGCCCAGGAAACGAAGGGGGTTCGCATGCAAATGCCCCCTGCCCGCAACGATCCCGCCTCCCCTGTGTTAGCGCCACAGTGGCTATGCAAGTCCCTTAACGTCCTGAAACGTTGACATACTACACTGCAAACTAAGTAGAGTGCCGTTGCGATCTGTCAGTATATAGCGTAGAGACTGACTGACCACTGTATCAGAAGGGCGGAGTCAATTTCCTAAACTACTGGTTTCATTAAATAGGCTTTGCCCCGATGGGGGTAGGTCTCTGTAGGGCAATATTTGTCACCATAGGATTTACCTGGAAGTGTTGAGATCTGGATGGTTTGTGGTGGAACATGTTGGACACTGGAGTCAGAAAATAAAGTGGCTTGGTATTGGGTATTAGGGCTTAAATTGCTAAACATTATACCAGTCTGATCCACAGGTAAAATCTTTCGATGCTTCCGTTTTGGATCCGATGCTAGTGCAAACTCTAAAATATAAGGCCCTTTATCTCCCGGCAGCCTGGCCCAGGTCAACTGGAAACTGGTATCGGTTCTGTCCCGAACATGTAAGCTTCTTGTTTGCTGTTGTTCTGTAAAAACAAACAGAGATTAAGGTACAACATATTTAAAGATCTATAAAACTAAAACAATTTGAGGCAACCAGTCTGAGGCAAAGAGCCAAAAAGGGGGCGTGGTCTAGCTGGTACAAGGCCATGCCCCATTTTCGGGAATCGTCGTCACATAAAATACACTGAAATAAGGGAGATTAACATAAAATACTCCAAAAGAGTCAGATCCACATAAAATACTTCCTAGAATCACATAAACGGGGTAATTCAGACCAAATTGCGGCTGTGTGAATTTGCATAGTGGCCAATTATGGATCGGTGGGCGGCAGGGTGGCGTCTGGTGCAGTCTTGTGAATGAAACAGAATAACCCCCCAAGTGT
Organism: Crinia signifera; assembly: GCF_055691185.1. Classification (NCBI taxonomy): domain Eukaryota; kingdom Metazoa; phylum Chordata; class Amphibia; order Anura; family Myobatrachidae; genus Crinia; species Crinia signifera. Next base: position 132,935,163 of record NC_139226.1, on the reverse strand, counting down.
ACAGCTGGTTTGAAAAAGCAAAATGCATTGGTGTCCATGAAGGTGACGCTATACAGCCCATCATCACCTAGACGATGCATGTCCAACCTGTGGCCCTCCAGCTGTTGGAAAACTACACATCCCAGCATGCCTTGCCACAGTTTTAGCATTCCCTAATAGCAAAACTGTGGCAAGGCATGATGGGACTTGTAGTTTCACAACAGCTGGAGGGCCTTGGTTTGGACAAGCCTGATCTAGACCATTCTGCCTTTACATCTTCAGTGACCAAACCAGCCCTTGAATCATACCTATGCAGCCTGTGGAGTGACCACCTTGAGGAGTAGTAGTAGTAGTAGTATGTTTATTTATAAGGCGCCAAAAAGTGTCCGCAGCGCCATACATAGCAAACAAAAAACAAATGACAAGGTAACGCACAGGGTGTGATGATAAAATACAGCATAAATAGGGGTAGAGCTGGTAGAACTAAAATCAGCATCAGTTCTGAAGTAGGTGTGGAAATTGTCGAGAAGGCTGAAGATGAAGTAGAGGAAGGGAAGAACAGGACAGGAGCACAGGTGAGGTAAAGAGGTAGGGTGAGTACGCGAGGAAGGAGGGCCCTACTCATAAGAGTTATCAGACTAAAAAGGAGGTGGGTGGATGAACGAAAAACAATAGGATAAGTAGGAATGGATGGAGGGGTAGGGTAGGCAGGATAGGAGGAGCGAAAGAGGTTAGGAGGAGGAGGAAGGATAGGCTAGTCGGAAGAAGTGGGTTTTGAGGGAGCGCTTGAAGGAGGTAAGGGAATCAGAAAGCCTGATGGGTGGCGGGAGGTTGTTCCAGTGCAGGGGGGCAGCGCGAGAGAAGTCTTGGACACGGGAGTGGGAAGAGGTGATTAGGTGAGAGGTCAAGCAGCGGTCAGCGATGGAGCGAAGAGGACGGGAGGGAGTGTGGATAGAGATCAGTGAAGAGAGGTATGGAGCGGTGGAGGAGGAGAGAGCCTTGTAGGTGGTGGTGAGGAGTTTATAGAGAACTCGGAAAGGAATGGGGAGCAAGTGAAGAGATAGACAGAGGGGGGAGGCGGAGGTAGAGCGGCGGTAGAGGAAGATGAGCCTAGCAGCAGCGTTAAGAATGGATTGGAGAGGTGCGAGGCGGGTGAGAGGAAGCCCAGAGAGAAGGATGTTGCAGTAGTCAAGGCGGGAGATGACAAGAGAGTGAATGAGAATTTTGGTCCCGTCAGTGGAAAGGAATGGTCTGATGCGTGAAATGTTGCATAGGTTAAAGCGGCAAGACTGAGAGAGCACGAATGTGGGGGGTGAAAGAGAGGGAGGAGTCAATGATGACACCGAGGCAGCGCATTTGGTCGGTGGAGGTGATCTCAGTTTCACCAATGCTGATGGAGATAGTGGGAGAAGAGGGGATGTTCGGGGGGATGGAAGATTAGAAGTTCAGTTTTAGCCATGTTTAGTTTCAGGAAGCGTTGGGTCATCCAGGCTGAGTGGCCATGAGGCATTCGGAGACCTTGGACAGGAGTGATGGGGATAGGTCGGGGGAGGAGAGATAGATTAGGGAATCATTAGCATAGAGGTGGAAATGGAAACCATATGAGCTGATGAGGGTGCCCAGAGAGGTGGTGTAGAGGGAGAAGAGGAGAGGGCCAAGGACTGACCCTTGGGGAACACCGACTGGCTGCGGGGTAGTAGGAGAGGAGGAGCACAGAGTGGAGACGGAGAAGGAGCGATCAGAGAGGTATGAGGTGAACCAGGAGAAGACCGTGCCAGTGATGCCGAAGGAGCGGAGGGTGTTGAGCAGGAGAGGGTGGTCAACAGTGCCAAAGGCAGCCGACAGATCAAGCTGGATGACGATAGAGAAGAGGCCTTTGGATTTAGCCGATAGTAGATCGCTAGTGAGCCACACTTCCATCACCTCTGGCTCCTATACCACCAGAGGACCCTCCGTTGCAAAACCATTGGCTGCCATCCCTTGGAGAAACGTCAAATCTTCAAGGCAATGGAAATAGTGCATCTGGAAATACCACATTTGAGCTGTTTCATCTGTTGAAAATCATTCCAACAAGGTCACAGGAGTAGCCGTTGCTAAGGAATGAAGGTTCTAGCAGCTTCTAGTTGTCCTCTTTATAAGTTTTGTGCAGGATAAATTGTCTCTGTAACTTTCCAAATTGTTCTGTGCTTAATATGTATTTTTGTAAACATCCCCAAGGTATATCAGATGGCTTCAAGCTCATTACTGTGAGAAGGTTAAAAAGATCGGAATCACAGTGCCTTACTTTGAAATGGAATGAAGAAGACACCCTTGGAAAGAAGCGGAAGGATAAAAGAAACAGAATATAGTCTACATACTATGGGTCTTATTCTGGTTCACTCCTTCTGACAAATTCCTTCTTAGATGGACAAAACCATGTGCACTGCAGGTGAGGCAGATGTAACACGTGCAGAGAGATTTAGATTTGGGTGAGTTATTTTGTTTCTGTGCAGGGAAAATACTGACTGCTTTATTTTTACACTGCAATATAGATCTTACTTTGAAGTAAAACCCCACCCAAATCTAATTCTCTCTGCACAAGTTACATCTGCCCCACCTGCAGTGAACATGGTTTTGTCCATCTAAGAAGGAATTTGTCAGAAGGAGTGAACCAGAATAACCCCCTATATACACCTCAGCAAGATGCCTGTGCAATAAGGGTTAAAACTACTCACCTAGAGATAAAGAGATACAGAAGAGAAGTTGCCCAAATTAACCAAATTTCACAGACTACACGAAACATTGTAAATGACATCTGGAAGCTGATTGGTTGCTTTGGGCGATCTTTTCATGTGATCTCTCTCCATGATATGATAAGATATATATGTGATGTAATTGTCATGTGGTTTAACTAGTAGCTCATTAGTTTCCTATTATGCTTTCCAATCATGTATTTTAAAAATAATTGTAACCTGTCGTGGGTTTACCACTATGGTATTATACCATATAAATCATTAAGGGGGGTATTCAATCTCCCGCCGCTATTCCTAACGGGAAAAACAGCGGTGGGGCCCTATCCAATGCTATCTTCCCCCAACAGCATTGAACGGGGATCTCGGCAGAACGCGCCCGACATTACGAGCAGTAGGTCACGTTCTGCCGAGAACGGCTGGGAATTGTTAAGCTCCCGGCCGCAGATCGGCGATTTACGTCCGCTTCTCGCAGGCCACGGCCTTTTCTCGGCGCTTGGCAGACGGGATATTGAATCCCACCTGCCAAATCAGTGCTGAGCCGGCCGAGAATGGGACAGGGTCTTACCTAAGTAACACAAGTTTTTGCATATTTTGTGTCCACTGCCTGTGCATCTTCTTTATGGTACATTAGCAATTTGATTAAACAGAACTATTATTTACACACACAGCTTCTTGCAACAGGTATACAGGGCTGCCCTCAGGAATTTTGGGGACCGGGACTCATTTCCAGTCTGGGCCTGCCTCCCCCCTCCTCACTTGACTTACCGTAACCCGACTCCTGCTCCCTCATCTTCTCTTCCACTGAGCTGCAGCCTGGAGATCCCGGAGCACAGTCTTCTTCAACTCAGGATGGCAAATAAAATGCAGAACTGACTGGTGAGCCAATCAAAGCTTGCATATCGGCAGCCGCTCTGATTGGCTGCCGGTACCTGAGCTCTGATTGGCTCAAAAGCCAGTGCAGCATTTTTATTGGCCGTCGGGGTCCTGGTTTGAATAAGCCTGCACTCCTAGACCGGCTTTGTTCAGCGCACTGAGCGCAGTGCTGCAGAGGCAGTCCAGGGGGTTGTGGTGGGCAAAATTAGCTGCCTGGGCCCTTCCAGAGGCCGGTGCCATGAACAGCTGTACCCACAACACCCCCCTATTGGCGGCCCTGCAGAGATATATATATATGAGTCTATCAGTTGATGACCAATCCCCTGATTCCTGACGTGTTTGCTGTAGTGCTACTGTAGAGCCATAGGAATATAGATGTTTAGCTGTGGATATGTGAAATAATTAATGCATACATCGATGTATTAGCAATACTGCCTATCTGTCCCAGTTAGAAAACTTTAAACCTACCCGGCTGAGTGGAGACATGGAGGACATCAGGTTGAATATTCTGCGTACTGTATTGGGGAAACAGTGTAACCCGATACGTGGTATTTGATCTTAAATCGCTTATAACCAAATTGGTTTCCTCTCTATACAAAGTCTTCTGTTGTGCCCTTGGATCAAAAATGGGCACATATTCCAAAACATAAAGCCCCTCGTCTGTAGGCAACCTTGACCAGGAGAGCAGAAAACTTGTACTTGTTATATCCTGAGCCTGCAAATTTCTTCTTTGGAGGGATTCTATGAGAAAATGAGATCAACAGGAGAACAGTATAAGGTGGTGAGACGTAAAGGGCAGAACAAACACAATGCAAAAGGGCCTAAGAGTGTGTGTGTGTGTACACTAAACGATGCGTGTACACAGTGATATCGTTACCAACTTGCCGAAGCCAGCCGCAACGTGTGTACGCAGAGCCATTATCGTGTGAACACACTGGACGATATTTTGAGATTGGAATCTGCTAAATTGTTACGAATATTGTTTAGTGTGTACCCAGCTAGATGCTAAAATCAAAGTAGAGTACAATATCGTAAAGCACAAAAAGTATCTGCAGGCAGTACTTTTTGTGCTTCATTGCATCGCATCAGTACAGGAGTACATGCGATGCGATGTGATGTCCATTAGTAACTATTAACTTTAAAAAAAAAAAGTGGCTAAAATCGCATCTCACCGCATCGCACGCGCAAAGTACAGTACATCGCATCCACTTCAAGTGACAAAATCGCATGGTAACTTGAAGTACAAAAAGCACAGCACACAAAATCGGTGAGTGTATGGGCATCTTAAGGACTGGAAGAGGAACATTTCCTCTGATATTCAATCACTTGCAAAAAAAATTATGAAAAAATAAGATCCAAGAGGTGACGATGGTGACATTCCTCACTAAGAGGGGGGCTGACAAACCTTTTTCTTACTACAAAAATGGTTTTGAATAAAATATGAGATATCAGCATGTTCCTCTATATTCCGCATAGGACACCTCATTATCCTTGATACAGATAAGCAAATTTGTACAGGCAAAAATACCCTTGTGGTAAGAATACTGGGATGCGCAATAAAAAGCCTGTGCCAATATAATAGCATGTTATACATGGCATGCGATCCTGCTGCCTGGGAAGGTCCCGGGTGGCTCAAGGCGGATTTGATGCACGTTCACCTCAAGAGTCATAATTATAACAATCAGTATTTTGAATGTGCATGCGGTAAATGTTTTTGTATAAATTCGCAAAGTTGAAATGAACAGTTTCATGCAAGTTGACTCTCGCCAGGAAAGGGGCTCCCTCATGGCAAAATAGCATTTTGCCAGGAGTAACATTATCACACTTCATCTGGGTACAGATCTGCCCCAGCCAATGAACATACATTAACCAGCGCATTCGTCACTGGGGAGACTCTCTCTCCAAAAAAATTGCATATTAGTCGCCTATGGTAATGCCACCTGCGGCGTTCTCTCATCGAAGCATTCTGGAGCTTGATAAATCCGCCAGCTATGCAGCCCCCCACAGAAATAGGAATGGAGGGCCACAGGAGATACCTGCTACCTCTGCCGGATAATAAATATTTGCAGGTAAAACAATGAGCAATAGTGAAAAAGAAAAATCTAAAAAAGTGATCGTAAAGTGTTTGTGGGCAATTAATCCACAATCCACAAACATTGTATAGGCTCAGAGAGAATATACAGGTCCAGCACACCATAGATCCTGCCACCTGGGAGGGTAGAGACCCGGGTGGTCTGTGATTGGGTGGGCAGCAGATTGGATTAAGGTGTAAATGTGATCTGGTAGGTGGTATTTGGCGTTAAGTATCCAATCACTGCACTGGTCTCACCGTACAATGACATCTGTGATATTACCCCTGGTTTATCAGAAAATACACAATTCACAGTATAATGTCCCGTATCGCCTGATAATGGTGACCAGGCTATGCGGAAACTCCTTGTCGTTATATTCAACACCTGCAGATTTCTCTCTCGGATCAGGTCTGTTAAACAGAATATACTACTACATAATAAAGAGGGAAATAATAGTTTCTTTTCATCTACATGCAAGAACAGATCATATATATATATATATATATATATATATATATATCCAGTACAACAAACGGCACTCCAGAGGCAACGTGTTAAAGCCAATAAACGGTGTATTAAAGCATATGACAAGCTTTCGGGGTATTAGCCCCTTCTTCAGGTCAACACCTACAGCAATAAAATACAAAACAGTGCATACCTTTATACCTCCTAGCAGGTCCCCCACTCGCGCCACAGAGCACGCCAGACGCCGCCGGCCGGACACTGAGTGTGACGCACTTCCGGATAGACGCTACCAGCGGCTACCTAGCAACCGTGTACAGCGTCTCACCCCGGGAGGCGCAACTCCCCAGCACCAGCCAGACGTGTCCACAGCAAGCGCTCAGCGGCTGCTGTGGGGTTCCCTGCATAGGACCAGTGTCACTCACCACAATGATCGTCTGCCCCTCATGCCGGCCAGAGTAGATCACCGTCCCTGCAGACCGGACCGACGCAGGTTCCCGTTGCTAAGCAACGTCAGCTTCCGCATTTCCTCAGGCTGCAGACGGACAATCCTTCCCTCTGTCAGCAGATGGCTCCCAATCACTAAGGGGAAGACAATGGTACAATACATGTTAACGTGCATGTGAAAAGACATACAAAAACAAAAAAATAAAAAAATATGAAAAAACATTGAATAAAAATGAAGAACAAAAAATACAAAAAGTATAAAAATGAAAATAAGAATAATAATGTTAGTAATAAAAATCCTAACTATATCAAAGGGAACAGAATTCAAGTGAGGCTATTCCAGTTCAATTTCTCATTCAACCCTCGCGGATGGATAGTATCCAACCTGAGGATCCATCTCGCCTCCATTTTAAGTAACATTTTAATCCTATCACCTCCCCGCATGGACTCTTTGACCTGATCTATAATAAAGTATTTTAGAGCTGATAAAGGATGTCCCTTTTCCTTAAAATGGCGGGCGACCGGTTGGTCACTTTCCCTGCCATTCAAGGTAAGGCTGATAGATGACCTATGGAGGCCCATCCGTTCACGAAAAGATCGCGACGTCTGGCCTACATAGTACAGCCCACAGGGGCATACAATCACATACACAATGTATGTAGATCTGCAGGTTAATACAGATCTAATCTGAAAAGTCTTCTGTACATGAGGATGCTGAAAAGTTTTGCATTTGAGCATATAACTGCATGTTACACAGTTAAAACAGCTATAACAGCCTGGTGGTTTATAATAGGTATTGGGTGCTCTTGGTAGGCCCATACCGGTAATATCGGTATGGACCAGGCGATCCCTCAAATTACGCCCTCTTCTAAAAGCAGCAATCGGGCGTACATCCTTGAGGCCTGGCAAATCAGCATCTGTTTTAACAATAGGCCATAATGCCCGAGTAGCTTGGCCAATCACTGGGCTGGCTACAGAGTACAAACTAGACCATGGCAATGACTCTTTTTTAATTTTAGGTTTTTGAGACAACAAGCGGGTTCTAGGCATTTGCAGAACTTTACGTTTCTGGTCCTCCAAGGTCCCTCGATCATAACCTCTAGCCATAAACTTGGCAATGAGGGCATCAAGGCGATCAGGGAGACCAGTGTTGTCACTCATGAGTCTCGCGATCCTCATCATCTGTGACAGGGGCAGACTATTTTTTAATGCTGGCGGATGATGGCTTGAAGCCATTAAGAAGGTATTACGATCTACATCCTTAAAGTAAGCATCCGTCATAATTTTACCATCTCGAATCAATACAGCCACGTCTAGAAAATGTGTCTCCGTGGCGCTCCAAGTCATGGTAAATTTAATTGTAGATTCACGGCTATTGATTGAAGAAATCAAAGCCGTGAGTCTATCAATGCCTCCTGTCCATAAGATGAATACATCATCTATGTATCTGGTGTATGCATACAGGTACTGATTAATCAGAGGATCATTGAAAAACAGTAGTTCCTCCTGCTGGACCAAAAACCTAAAATTAAAAAAGAGTCATTGCCATGGTCTAGTTTGTACTCTGTAGCCAGCCCAGTGATTGGCCAAGCTACTCGGGCATTATGGCCTATTGTTAAAACAGATGCTGATTTGCCAGGCCTCAAGGATGTACGCCCGATTGCTGCTTTTAGAAGAGGGCGTAATTTGAGGGATCGCCTGGTCCATACCGATATTACCGGTATGGGCCTACCAAGAGCACCCAATACCTATTATAAACCACCAGGCTGTTATAGCTGTTTTAACTGTGTAACATGCAGTTATATGCTCAAATGCAAAACTTTTCAGCATCCTCATGTACAGAAGACTTTTCAGATTAGATCTGTATTAACCTGCAGATCTACATACATTGTGTATGTGATTGTATGCCCCTGTGGGCTGTACTATGTAGGCCAGACGTCGCGATCTTTTCGTGAACGGATGGGCCTCCATAGGTCATCTATCAGCCTTACCTTGAATGGCAGGGAAAGTGACCAACCGGTCGCCCGCCATTTTAAGGAAAAGGGACATCCTTTATCAGCTCTAAAATACTTTATTATAGATCAGGTCAAAGAGTCCATGCGGGGAGGTGATAGGATTAAAATGTTACTTAAAATGGAGGCGAGATGGATCCTCAGGTTGGATACTATCCATCCGCAAAGGGTTGAATGAGAAATTGAACTGGAATAGCCTCACTTGAATTCTGTTCCCTTTGATATAGTTAGGATTTTTATTACTAACATTATTATTCTTATTTTCATTTTTATACTTTTTGTATTTTTTGTTCTTCATTTTTATTCAATGTTTTTTCATATTTTTTTTATTTTTTTGTTTTTGTATGTCTTTTCACATGCACGTTAACATGTATTGTACCATTGTCTTCCCCTTAGTGATTGGGAGCCATCTGCTGACAGAGGGAAGGATTGTCCGTCTGCAGCCTGAGGAAATGCGGAAGCTGACGTTGCTTAGCAACGGGAACCTGCGTCGGTCCGGTCTGCAGGGACGGTGATCTACTCTGGCCGGCATGAGGGGCAGACGATCATTGTGGTGAGTGACACTGGTCCTATGCAGGGAACCCCACAGCAGCCGCTGAGCGCTTGCTGTGGACACGTCTGGCTGGTGCTGGGGAGTTGCGCCTCCCGGGGTGAGACGCTGTACACGGTTGCTAGGTAGCCGCTGGTAGCGTCTATCCGGAAGTGCGTCACACTCAGTGTCCGGCCGGCGGCGTCTGGCGTGCTCTGTGGCGCGAGTGGGGGACCTGCTAGGAGGTATAAAGGTATGCACTGTTTTGTATTTTATTGCTGTAGGTGTTGACCTGAAGAAGGGGCTAATACCCCGAAAGCTTGTCATATGCTTTAATACACCGTTTATTGGCTTTAACACGTTGCCTCTGGAGTGCCGTTTGTTGTACTGGATATATTGGATTGTGTTCAGGCACCGGGGCCAGCTGATCTAGTTGTGTGGAGCAAGTGCCGGCAGGCTTGGATGACTATATATATATATATATATATATATATATATATATATATAGGGGCGTATCAATAACCCAGCTTCACGCATGATAATTGGAATTTCTCACCGTTATACATGGCAATAAGAAATGAAGTTTCACCCAAATTTACTAAAATACACATTCACGGGGGATGCAGTCAATATACCGATGGACAAAATCCCGAATGGGTCATAATACCGACAAGGACAAAATCCAGACAAGGTCAAAATCCCGACATTTAAAATCCCGACAAGGACAAAATCCCGACATTTACAATCCCGACAAGGTCAAAATACAGACATTTAGCATGTACAGGTGAAACTGTCAACATGACTTTGGGTCGACAGGTCGCGAGGTCAACATGTGGTTTTTCACTGTTTTTTGACCAGACATGTGCCGACAGGCGGTATTTCATGCCCTACCATCCACTAGGGCGTGGTGGGAGAATAAAATAGTGTGCAGAGCGCAGAGAGGTACCGTGCCCGAAGCATTGCGAGCGAAGTGAGTGGCTGCGGTTCACTTCCAACTGTGTCGACATTCGGTTAAAAAAACAGTGAAAAAACCCATGTCGACCAAAAGTCATGTTGACAGTTTCACCTGTACATTCTATATGTAGGGATTTTGACCTTGTCAGGATTTTAAATGTTGGGATTTTGTACTTGTGGGGATTTTAAATGTCGGGATTTTCACCTTGTCGGTATTATGACCCATTCGGGATTTTAAGCGGTAGGATGTTAATTAGATTAAGCAAGGGCTGCCTAAGCCAGAGCGTACTTAAGAGGCTTACATTTTTTGGGTTGGCAGGAAAGAGTTAATGACTGCTAGTTGGGCTAAAGTTAGTTTCAGTTTTGTGGTCAGCCTATGGGAGAGCTTAGGGGCGTGAGCTTAGGAGAGGGGTATATAGGCAGGTCCTTTCAGGAAGTACTTCCTCTTGAGAAGTATTTCAGCCCTGCAGCATACAGCCAATAACTCCAGCGAAGCTAAGTACCTGCCTGTATAACAATCATAATTAAAACCCCTTTGGTCCTTTCACCATGTCCCGTCCCCGCAGCTCCGCTCCCCCTCCCCGCCGTTTACTGGAGGATTACCTTCCCCTCCAGTTCACCAGTGTCCCCCAAGCTCCTGCACTTTCCCCAGTACACCTTACGGAACCTCCCTCTGCCCCCCTGCCCGCACTGGGTGTTCCCAGCCAGCCGGCTATCTCACCCCAGCTCCATGCCTCCTCCTCCCCACCGCGCCCGGCGCCCGCCCCGAACTCACCTGGACGGTTCCCGGGCGTTCCCTCCAGTCACCCCCTTCCACAGTCCCCCGGAGGTGCCCTCGCACCTTCCGGTGCCTTCCTCCAGCCCCCTCCTCCGGCCGGACCAGCCTCTCATCCCCCGAGTGAAGCCTGCGCCATTAGTCTTCAGACGGCGCAGGCCTATGACGCCGCCGTCACTTCCGCCCTCCCATGCCCGCCCGCTCACCGCAGCTCCGTGCCGGGCACCGCTCCCCCGCCTCACCACTCCTCCCCGCTGGTTACCCAAGCTCCTACCTCAGTCCCGGAGCAGGGGGGCGCCGAGGACACTGCCGCAGGAGGGGATGGCGGGTCCCGGCGCCCGGGTGCACGGTCACCCGCGGATGCCCCAGGGCCCCCGCCTCCATATACACCAATCCCTCCTGCATCTCAAATAAATAGGATCCCCCTGCCATGGCAGGGGGCCGGGCTCCGGACCCCAGTGCCGGCCTTGCGGCAACCCCCTCTTCCCCCAGTGGAGCCCGCCCCATCACCGGCCCCTCCTGGACCGGGGACCGGGTACCTTTACCCGGCTCCTCCCCCAGGGGGCTCAACCACCACTTCTGGACCCACGCCCGCAGTGGTCTTGCCGGAGGGGCCCATAACTGTCGCGGCTGCGTCGGTCCATGGGCGGGGGGCGGTGGGGGGACTCCCCCCTGCCTCCCTGGGCATCCCAGGCCCCATACGGGCCTTAGGCGGCTCTTTTGCCCCGCACTACCAGGCAGCTGGGACGACAACTGCCGCGGGGCCCGAGCGGGAGCTCAGGGCGATTGCGCCCCAGGCCCAATTTGTCTCTACCCAGTCGGCGGTATCGGCCACATTCGCCATACCACTGCGGCCATCACCGGCATCGACCCATGGCTACCGCCAGGGCGACTGGTACCACACCACCGGTTCATCCTGGCAGGCTTATTCCTCCCAGCAACACGCGCTTCCGGCGTCCACGACCCCAGCGTTTGCCCCTTCCCTTGGCGCCCGCTTCCCCCCATATTGCGGCCCCCAGACCACTTGGTCCTTCAACGCGCCACCCGGGGGGCCCCCATCCCTGGCATCGCCCGGTTACCCCTTCGGGGTCCCTACAGGGCCGTGGCTGCAGCATAACGCGTTACAGCAGCCTTACCGTTTCATCCAGCAGCCGTTCGGTGCTTACCCCCCGGGCACGGGGTGGGCCCCACATTGGGCGCCACCCCATGCCCCTTTGGCGGCGTCCCTGGCCACCCCCCCAACATCCCAGGTCACTGCGGGTCCGCCGACGGGGTACCCCGGCGGCGCGGTTGGTGCATCTGTTAACGTGACATCTTTTGTTTCTCCCGAAGGTTTTTCCGGGTCGTCCGCAGATTTCTCCTTCCCGTCCAGCATGGTTGCCGGTGAGGCAGCTTCTCCGACAATCCCCCCGGTCGTCCCAGAGTCCCGCCCGGTTCCCTTACCTTTGCCTTCGGCGGGGGCGGTTGTATCAGACACTCCGTCTGTCCTGGTTCCGACGTCTGGGCCTCCCACAGTCATTCCTTCTCCTGTGGTGCCGGGGGCTGCCGACACGTCCCTAGCTGGGTCATCCAGCAGGCCGGCAGATGAGGGCCTCCCGTCAGGATCAGGTGAGCTTCCTCCTGCGCATGCATCCACCTCTGGGTCATCCTCTACAGACAGCTCTGCCAGCAGCGACGAGTCGGTCTCGTCCAGGCGTCCGCGTAAGATCAGAAAGCTAATTGCGCGGGCGGTTGCAAAGAAATTAGGGAAGGCCACAGCACCTAAGAAGGCACCGGTGACCAAAGAACCGCCATTGCATGCGGAGATGGTGCACTGCTCCAATACCGCTGTAACTAGGGGGTTGCGCAAGAAGGTCAGGGACAAGATCAAGGCCGGTAAATTTGTAGATGTCTTTTCGATCACCGAGGAATTGAAGTCAGGGTTCGATGATGCAAAAAAGCCTGGTGGAATTGGCGAACATGCGTATCGCAGCTTCCACCATTGGCTCAAGGGTTTCATGGTTTTCTCGTCCTGTTACCTGGACGGGAAGCCAGAGGAACACCCCAATGTCGTCAAGTACATCTTCATGGTGAATGAGATGTTTTTGAAGTACGGGGGGTATGTATGGCGGGATTACGACGATAAGTTTCGTCGTAATCAGGAAGGTAATGCCACCTTGCCGCTAGGTTTTAAGGACGTGGAGATTTGGCTGGAAGTCACCAGACAGATCTCCACAGTAGATACACTGGTTCGGAAGCCCTTTTCAGGAAAGGAGGGGGTCACGCCCCCTTCAGCTCAAGGAAAGTGCTTCGCGTACAACGAGTCTGAATGCACGAGGGGCACTAGTTGTCGGTTCCGACATGCCTGCCGAGTGTGTGATGCGGATCACTCCGCCAAGGAATGTAGGGCTGGGGCGGACCCGGATTTAAACGCCGGGACCTCTGCCGGCTCTACGTAGGGCCCCCTCCCCTATTAGGGACTTTGCTATGGCGCTTTCGCCCGGATATAATCCTGGTTTTGGGGGCTGACCCCCTTTGGGTCACCGCTTCAGGCTTTGTGGCTGCGGCGTGATCTAGTGCTGAAATTGCCTGTTTGGTGCGCAGCGGCCAGCGGGCTTCCTGACTCTTCCATTCAAGCAATGGGGGCGATGGAAGTCCGCTGCATGTAGGAATTATATAAGGTTAGATAAGGTTTAGTTGTAGTGCGCCTGTTGCGCTGACCCAAAAACGTTGTTTACCTGCTGGTTTCGGAACAAGTAGTGTTCCGGAATCAGGGGTGTGAAGGACTTTCTTGCATTTTTACCTCCGTGGGTCCTTATTAATTTCAATTCGGCCCACCTCCCCCTTCCGGGACACACGAGAGGTTTTTTATCAAGTTTTCGACTTCACTTGGGTCCATTGTACTAACTTACCTTGCCGTACTAATCAATGCAATGTATAATTACTGACGGTTAGGAACCTTTTCTTTCAGATTCACCTTTAGGGGTTTGAGGTTATTGTTGAGGGTAGTTTTCTGGTTAGTTTAGGGAGGCGGACACTTAGGCGGTTCTTCGTGGGTGGCATGCGGCGGCTCTTGGAGCCTATCTAGCGGCTCTTAGAGCCTGGCGGTGGCGGTAGGGCGTCACGGTCCAGCGGTCACTTGTGGCATGAGAGGGCGCTGGGAGGCACTACCCCCTGGAAAGAAGGCGGGGTGTCCTGCCTTTGCGGGGGGGCGCTGTGGGCACTTCGTCAGCGGAGTGTCCACACCGGCCAGAGAGGGGGCGGTGAGACTTCCCAGCGCTAGGTTGTGCCTTAGTTGGATGGGGCCGTCTCAGTCGTCCCCATGTTAATATCAGTCAGTTGGGGCGTTTAAGTCGCCGCCATTTTTGATGTGACTAGAGCTGGTCATCCGTGGCGCCTTATTGCCAGCCCTTTACGAAGAAGGGTCATACCACATAATAAATACTATATGACCTTTAAATCTAATTGTTATGGTGTCCGTGTCTTTATTGTGTCAGCGTCAGTTATTCTTTAGTTAAGCTAGCTTAAAGTGTATGTTAAGGTTCAAGCCAAATAAATGTATAGACGGCTTAGATTAAGCAAGGGCTGCCTAAGCCAGAGCGTACTTAAGAGGCTTACATTTTTTGGGTTGGCAGGAAAGAGTTAATGACTGCTAGTTGGGCTAAAGTTAGTTTCAGTTTTGTGGTCAGCCTATGGGAGAGCTTAGGGGCGTGAGCTTAGGAGAGGGGTATATAGGCAGGTCCTTTCAGGAAGTACTTCCTCTTGAGAAGTATTTCAGCCCCACCCACCCTCCCTTGCCTTCGGCATCTCAATTTATAGTCCATTCTTTGGTACATTTACCATTTTCAGAACTGGGGCGGTAGGGCGTCACGGTCCAGCGGTCACTTGTGGCATGAGAGGGCGCTGGGAGGCACTACCCCCTGGAAAGAAGGCGGGGTGTCCTGCCTTTGCGGGGGGGCGCTGTGGGCACTTCGTCAGCGGAGTGTCCACACCGGCCAGAGAGGGGGCGGTGAGACTTCCCAGCGCTAGGTTGTGCCTTAGTTGGATGGGGCCGTCTCAGTCGTCCCCATGTTAATATCAGTCAGTTGGGGCGTTTAAGTCGCCGCCATTTTTGATGTGACTAGAGCTGGGCATCCGTGACGCCTTATTGCCAGCCCTTTACGAAGAAGGGTCATACCACATAATAAATACTATATGACCTTTAAATCTAATTGTTATGGTGTCCGTGTCTTTATTGTGTCAGCGTCAGTTATTCTTTAGTTAAGCTAGCTTAAAGTGTATGCTAAGGTTCAAGCCAAATAAATGTATAGACGGCTTATAGGAACTATAGGAAATATGCAGATTACCTGGTAGGGTAGACACCCGGATAGTCTGTGACTGTGTAGTCTGCAAACTGGATTCTGGGTTAAGTGTGACGAGATAGGTGGTATTTGGTCTCAGGCTGCTAATCCCCACATTGGTCTGATCTCCATACAGCGTCTTTCTGAACTCTGTCCTTGGATCAGATACTGAAGCGTAAGCCAGGAAGTAGCGCCCGGTATCTCCGGTTACCTTTAACCAGGTTACATCAAAACTTGTGGCTGTAATATTCACAACTTGAAGATTTCTTGTTAGGATCAGATCTGCAAAAAGAAAAGGAATATTCTGTACCCAAAAGGGATACGGGCATCGGGTCTACAGCATGTTTGTCGACAAGCATTGGGTCAACACCATTAGGTCGACATGGGAATAGGTAGAAATGGTTCTAGGTCGACATGGGTTTAGGTCGACAGGCCATTAGGTCGACACAAGCATTAGGTTGACAGGGTCTAGGCTGACAGTCATAAAGTCGACATGAGATTTTTCACAGTTCTTTGAGCCGACGTGCCGTCATTCAGTATTTCATGCCCTACCATCCACTAGGGCGTGGTGGGAGAATAAAATAGTGCCCGAAGCATCGCAAGCAAAGCGAGTCAACTGTATCCATGTCGACTGTGTCAACATTCGGGTAAAAAAACAGTGAAAAACCCCATGTCGACCTTTTGACTGTCGACCTAAACCCATGTTGACCTAAACCCATGTTGACCTAGAACCATTTCGACCTAACGGTGTTGACCTAATGCTTGTCGACCAAACGATCCCAACCCACACGTAATGTATTGCAGCAGTAACATCTCTGAGCCGGGATCTTTTCCCTACACACTTACATACACTACGATTGTGATCCCAGCTGCTGCCTGACACTATTAAAAATAGTGAACTACTGTAGTTAGAATTCACCAATGTGATTTGGGATGGTCGGTCTAACTTGGCTGTCCACAAATTTGGAAAGAATTTCTGTTGTCAATCAACTGTGTTTGTCCAAGTAAATGTTATTCAAAAATTATTCGGATGTTTTTTAATAACCCGACGCTACCGTAGAACAGTCTATTGCTTACAATGTCTAATGAGGTTGCCCTACAAGGTGTTGGCCAGAATATTGGCCAGGAACACATACAGTACTGTAGCTCTGATGGGAACCCAGCCGTAGAAAGATATAGTTAGTATAGTTAGTGTATACTAACAGATGTGCCCACATACTGTACATCTAGTTCAGCCGTTATAGTCATGCCTTACTATGACAACGACTCGGCAGCTCTGGGCGTCTTTTTTTGCAACTTTCTCCATTAAATATTGCAGCTTCTTTTTTGTATAATGGAGTGAAAAGGAAACACACGCAGCTTCTGCTGATTATAACGATATGCGTTCACTAGAGAAACACTGTAACGTTCCCTTTCAACGCAGATACAGGGACAGTCACAGACTGCATACAGATGAACCACATATATATATTTGGTACTTGTTTCCTAGCACGGCCACCACGATTTCTATCGTGGCGGTCGTGTCGGAAAAAATCGTTCGGTCGCGTCGGGTGCATACCAAAACGCACACGACGCGACTGACGCGATGTACCCGATTTCTTCATAGGCTTCAATGTTAAAATAATTTAACATTGAAGCCTATGGAGAAATCGAGTCCATCATGTCCATCGTGTCCATAGGCTTCAATGTTAAATTATTTTAACATTGAAGCCTATGGAGAAATCGGGTCCATCGTGTCCATAGGATTCAATGTTAAATTTTTTTAACATTCAAACTGAGTCCATTAAACATAGTAAAAAATGGTAAAAGGGCCAATATGGGCCATTTCTCATTGGGTATGGCCCCGTCATGCGTGTAAAAAATAATGGCCCCCCATTGTGGCCGCCACCCCCACGATTGACGCGAACCCGAAGCGTGGCGAGCGCAGCGAGCCCGCGAGGGGCGGCGGTGCGCGTCCTCCGACCTTTTCATTCCCCTACTATCCACGTCGGCGTGGAGTTGAGAATAGATTAGTGTGGCGAGCGCAGCGAGCCACCGAGCCCGAAGCGTGGCGAGCGCAGCGAGCCCCGCGAGGGGACGCTGATACCTTCACAGATCCCTGCGTCCCCTCTCGGGCTTCACAGGTATCAGCGTCCCCTCGCAGGGCTCGCCACGCTTCGGGCTCGGTGGCTCGCTGTGCTCGCCACACTAATCTATTCTCAACTCCACGCCGACGTGAATAGTAGGGGAATGAAAAGGTCGGAGGACGCGCACCGCCGCCCCTCGCTTCGGGTTCGCGTTAATTGTGGGGGTGGCGGCCACAATGGGGGGCCATTATTTTTTACACACATGACGGGGCCATAGCCAATGAGAAATGGCCCTTATTCAGCCTTTTCCCATTTTTTACTATGTTAAATGGACTCAGTTTCAATGTTAAAATAATTTAACATTGAAGCCTATGGACAAATCGGGTCCTTCGCATAGGCTTCAATGTTAAATATTTTAACATTGAAGCCTATGGAGAAATCGGGGGCATCGCGTCGGGCGCGCATAGGCTTCAATGTTAACATATTTTAACATTGAAGCCTATGGGGAAATCGTGGGCATCGCTTCGGTCGCGTCGTGTGCCTTCTTAAGGCACATGACCGACGCGATGTACCCGAGTACTGTTTTTTTCAAAGTAAATCGCGGGCATCGTGTGCCTTAAAGTTAAGGCACACGATGCCCGCGATTGTGGCCGTGATAAGAAACAAGTACCATATTTTAACCAGAAACATTTTAATCAGCAGAAGCCGCTTGTGCATTCTGCAAATAAGACAATTTTCACAAAAACAGATGCCCAGCACAACAGAGCAACACGGAGCTCAAGCATTATTTTTGAATTATCATGTATGTATGTATGTATGTATGTATGGCAATGTGGCTTTAGGGTTTTTTTTTTTTTTTTTACACCTGCCCTCCTATTCCCTGGCTTTATCACCATTGTGGAGGTGCCCATAATTTGCCGTCTTGCCTTGTGTGCTGTAACTTACTCACCAATATAATTTCTTGAGAATGTGTTGTGTATGTCAGAGGTAAGTACCTAATGGAATGACGAAGTGGAACAGAGCAGTGTCTGACTGATGGTAGTACACTGATATACAGTACTGTACGGTTTACCTGGTAGAGTGGAGACCTGTATGGTCTGTGACTGTATAGATTGCAAATTGGATTCCGGGGTGAATGTGACCTGATATTCGGTATTTGGTGCCAAACCGCTGATCCCAATACTCTGATCTCCATAAAAAGTCTTCCTTAGCTTTTTCCGTGGATCTGATACTGGAGCGTAATCCAGGAAGTAGCGCCCGGTATCTCCTGTTTCCTTTAACCAGGTTACATTAAAACTTGTTGCCGTAACATTCAGAACCTGCAGATTTCTTGCTTGGATCAAATCTGTTAAACATAAAGACCAGTTAAATTTTCGATGGGGGGGGGGGGTTTGTTGATTCAAGTGTTCTGCATGCCGGCGGAGCAGGTCAATTTTATTTTCCGGAACATACAGCTGCCAGGACATTACTATTAAGTTACGTGTCAAAATCAACCTCGTTTTTCAGTGTAAATGATTGCCGCTTTTAAAAGAAATGGGGAAACTCTCCTAACATCTCTCACTTTCTGATTCACATATATTATTACATTTGGCCCTAAAAAAAAACAAAACACTGCCGCTCATTAAAGTGGTAGATTATGGTAATATACAAAACATAAGAACTGCAGAAAATATGCAGATTACCTGGTAGGGTAGACACCCGGATAGTCTGTGACTGTGTAGTCTGCAAACTGGTTTCTGGGTTAAATGTGACGAGATAGGTGGTATTTGGTCTCAGACTGCTAATCCCCACATTGGTCTGATCTCCATATAGCGTCTTTCTGAACTCTGTCCTTGGATCAGATACTGAAGCGTAAGACAGGAAGTAGCGCCCGGTATCTCCGGTTACCTTTAACCAGGTTAAATCAAAACTTGTGGCTGTAATATTCACAACTTGAAGATTTCTTGTTTGGATCACATCTGAAGAAAAGCAAAAAAAAATATGAATTTCTGACAATGTTCTTTACTGTAGCAATGAAGGCGGTCATTCAGCTCATTGTCACCGGTGCGATTTTGCGATGTTGAGCGATATACAAAAATAAACATACAACACCATATATGGACTTCCTGTGGTCTGTGGGACTTTCTTCTTTCCGGTCCAGTTATGATTTATTCAAGGAGGATTACCACAAACGCAGTTACCAATGACTGCCGAACATGCTTATAGCCTCTGAGGCATTGCTCGCTGTTGGGGTTTGCACACGCACAGAAATGAGTGATCCTAATTGGCCCCATTGTTGGCTGCAGAGAAAGATTTTATTTCATAAATTGAGTTGGATGTTTATGGTGCGGTTCTTTGTCTGCAAGGGGAGATTCCCTTACACTTGTCTCTCTGTCACGGTGTGCCGTCCCTGAATCATAAGAAGAATTTGATGGCCACAAGGAGCAAACACAACTGAGTACCTGGGCATTACACTACACATGCCCCTGCCACCCCCTTTCAATTAGACCATGCCCTTTTCAACCGGTTGTCTTAATACTGAATGCACACTGGGTGTCACAACACCTGGTGACGCCTCTAAGTCGGAGGATATATATATTGCACCTTGTCCACCATTTGCTAGTTTCATGACTGTTATGGAGGTCTTCCAATGTGCCAACAGTAGCAGTGTACTCTGGCAATTACAGACGCCCTGTATAAACCAGACTTGTATAGGACGTGGGTCATAATTTAACAAACTGTGTTGAATTTTATTCACAAATATTAATTTGGGAGTTTTGTTATGTCCTGCAGGGTTAAATCCCTATGGAAAAAATAAGTTACTGATGCTGCTTTCAGACCGCAAAACTGGCTTTGACCAGGTATTTTAAAATATTTCTAAAAACGGGCCTGCCAGCTAAAACCCCTTTCACACTGCATGTCGTTAAACGGTATTTCAGTGCAGTTTTTGTTCCTTCACAACACCGAACCCGTTTTAACCCATAGAAAACAGTGGATGAAAAAAAAACGGGTCTGAAACGGGTAGGACCCTGCTTTATTACCGTTTAGAAATACCAGTTCAATAGAACCAGTAAATTCACTCTGCACCTTTCAGACTGCACAAATTACCGTGTTAAAACGGTAAAAAAACCGTCAAAATAATGGGTAAAAAGTGCGGTCTGAAAGGGGCATGATAGTATTGTATCAAGTACAAGTAAAGGATATGCAGTTTACCTGGTAGAGTGGAGACCTGTATGGTCTGTGACTGTATAGATTGCAAATTGGATTCCGGGGTAAATGTGACCTGATATTCGGTATTTGGTGCCAAACCGCTAATCCCATTACTCTGATCGCCATAAAAAGTCTTCCTTAGCTTTCTCCTTGGATCTGATACTGGAGCGTAATCCAGGAAGTAGCGCCCGGTATCTCCTGTTACCTTTAACCAGGTTACATTAAAACTTGTTGCCGTAATATTCAAAACCTGCAGATTTCTTGCTTGGAATAGATCTGTGAGATAGTGATAGAGGATATTAAGCTTAAACTGGAAAGTTTGGTAAAAAATATGTTTATATGTTACTATGGCTCAGCAGTTGGGACCACTAAATTAAGTGTTTACAAATTATTGAACTAGATTACACACTACGGGGGAGATTTTCTAAACTAAAAATGCGGTAAAAACCCCGTTATCTGGGGTTATGATTTATGCTCCAATCCCACTTAAACACCTTCTTTTATACAAACTTTAATTTGATACTGTAAACAGTAAATAAAAACTAAAACAATTTTGTCTGATTTGTACAAGTCTAATAACTGTTTTTGAGTCCCTCTCTAATGCCTGGCTATATTATTATTATATTTTATTATGAAAAATTCTAATAAACACTTATTGCAAAAAAAAAAAAAACAATTTCAACCCCCACTCACACACAAAAAACACACAGTAATGAAACATTAAACAACATTATTGGGGAAACATGTTTAAGGTGTGCACATATATCAGGGGCCAATTTAAAGATCTTTCAAGCAACCTTTTTGTTTTGAGGAAGGAAGCTAGGACACGTGGGCATGCGTTCAGACTACAGGTGAGAAGATTTTGTACCCTTAGAATTAATGTTGTACTGTCAGGGCATTTAAATTGTGGAACTCTCTTCCAGGAGAGGTGGTGTCGGCTGAGACAATAAATTAATTTAAAATAAGATTGGACACACATCGATTGGGTACAAAACATCCAGGGGTACAAACAAAAATCATATTTTGTCCAAAATGAAATCAGAATACTCAATTTATATATAGGGATATAACAAATAGATCATACACTCTAACCAAAAGGTTGAACTTGATGGACGCACATCTTTATTCAGCCTTAACTACTGTGTAACTATGTAACAACGGATCTTACCTGGGAGGGTGGAAACCTGAATGGTTTGAGGTGTGACATATGGATCATTGGAGTCAGAGAGAAGTATGACCTGGTAGGTGGTGTTCGGAGTTAAAGCACCGAGTACCACACTTGTTTTATCTCCAGACAACGTCTTCAGTAACTTTCCTGTTGGATCAGATACCGGTGCGTACTCCAAAACATAATTCCCTGTATCTCCAGACAGCCTCGACCAAGTCAGCTGAAAACCTGTCGTTGTTATATCCAAAGCCTCCAGACTTCTTTCTTCCTTTAGATCTGGAAATGGAAAGTGAGTCTTGCATAACCATTTGGACTAAGAGGCTGGTCACCTCCTGCCTGATGGACAATGGACACAATACATCCTTCTTTATAGTGGTGCCCCATTGGAACAGCTTGCCTTCTGCTGTCCCCACCCGTGTCCTGCAGCGTCCCATGGGTGGGAAAAGTTGGTATCCAATCTCATTAGGTCAACAGTCACTGGGTCCACCACTTATGGTTGACAGAAGGCTGACATGAGTTTTTCATATTTTTTTGTTCATACTTTACCTTAGCGAGGGGACGTGGTACACAAAGACAATGTCCCTGATGACTTATTTCGACATAGACAACAAAAAAAGTGAAAACTCATGTAAAATTTTGATCATCGCTACTCTGCTCTGCAGATGCGCACGGTGATGCACACAGCATCTCTTCAGTGACGGGAGGGGGGGAGTGAGTGCAGGGAGGGGAGTTATTGATTGGTGTACAATTGTTAGGTCAACAAACCGACGGTCGTCATGTATTGGGTTGACCACTGAAGGTTGACATGGGTTTAGGTCAACAGGGTCATTAGGTCAACACCGATGGGCTCCTGTCCCGAAGGGGTGAGTAGAGCTTCAACAGCATCCACTATTGCTCCAACACTGCGGGGCTCTAGTGACTGGTCCGCCATCCGCAACCTTAACAGAGGGGTCAATTCACAGAGCCGGCCTGGGCGGCAGGTTCTAGGCATTTCCCAAGATTTTTAAAAAAGCCGGCCAGATGAAGCATTCCCCTCCTCGCCAATATCCACCGGTAACCAGTGCCTACGCTAAACTGTGCTGTGCTGGTCTAGGATCAGGCTGCGCTAAACTGTGCTGGTCTAGGGAGAGGCTGCGCTAAATTGTGCTGTGCTGGTCTAGGGTGAGGCTGCGCCAAACTGTGCTGTGCTGGTCTAGGGTCAGGCTGCGCTAAACTGTGCTGTGATGGTCTAGGGTGAGGCTGCGCTAAACTGTGCTGGTCTAGGGTGAGGCTGCGCTAAACTGTGCTGTGCTGGTCTAGGGTGAGGCTGCGCTAAACTGTGCTGTGCTGGTCTAGGGTCAGGCTGTGCTATACTGTGCTGTGCTGGTCTAGGGTGAGGCTGCGCTAAACTGTGCTGTGCTGGGCTAGGGTCAGGCTGCGCTAAACTGTGCTGTGCTGGTCTAGGGAGAGGCTGCGCTAAACTGTGCTGTGCTGGTCTAGGGTGAGGGGTGACGAGAAGCATTTTAATACATATTGACAGCATCCTGTGTTTATGTAAATGGATGTTTTAAGTAACAAAAGGTGTGTGTTTATTTTTTAAGTGACAGAGCTGTATACAGTATGTATGTGTGTGTGCGTGTGTGTGTGTGTGCTTAGTGACAGAAATGTGTGTTTTTTTATGTTGACAGAGGTGTGTGTGTGTGTGTGTGTGTAAGAGACAGAGGTGTGTATGTGTGTGTTAAGTGACAGAGGTGTGTATGTGTGTGTTAAGTGACAGAGGTGTGTATGTGTGTGTTAAGTGACAGAGGTCTGTATGCGTGTGTGTGTAAGTGACAGAGGTGTGTGTGTAAGTGACAGAGGTGTGTATGTGTGTGTTAAGTGACAGAGGTGTGTGTGTGTAAGTGACAGAGGTCTGTATGTGTGTGTGTGTGTGTGTGTGTTAAGTGACAGAAGTGTGTGTGTGTGTGTGTGTGTGTGTGTGTGTGTGTGTGTGTGTGTGTGTAAGTGACAGAGGTGTGTATGTGTGTGTGTGTGTAAGTGACAGAGGTGTGTGTGTAAGTGACAGAGGTGTGTATGTGTGTGTTAAGTGACAGAGGTGTGTGTGTGTAAGTGACAGAGGTGTGTGTGTGTAAGTGACAGAGGTGTGTATGTGTGTGTGTAAGTGACAGAGGTGTGTGTGTGTAAGTGACAGAGGTGTGTATGTGTGTGTGTAAGTGACAGAGGTCTGTATGTGTGTGTTAAGTGACAGAGGTGTGTATGTGTGTGTGTTAAGTGACAGAGGTGTGTATGTGTGTGTGTGTAAGTGACAGAGGTGTGTGTGTGTGTGTGTGTAAGTGACAGAGGTGTGTATGTGTGTGTGTTAAGTGACAGAGGTGTGTATGTGTGTGTTAAGTGACAGAGGTGTGTATGTGTGTGTGTTAAGTGACAGAGGTGTGTATGTGTGTGTGTTAAGTGACAGAGGTGTGTATGTGTGTGTGTTAAGTGACAGAGGTCTGTGTGTGTGTGTTGACAGTCATTAGCTCGAAATTAGGTTTTTGTTTATTTTACTTTGAGCCAACATATTTCGACAGGTGGTATTCCATACCCTACTATCCGTGGTGGGAGAATATAATAGTGTGCCCAGCGCAGCGAGGCACCGTGCCAGAAGTATGGTGAGTGTAGCGAGCCATGCCAGGGGGTGCGGTACACATGGATGGTGTCCATACCGACCTATGTCGGGGGATGGAGACGGAGCCCCTCTCTTTCATTGCCTGCGCTCACCGGAACGTCCCAGCTGGAGAGCGCTGGCGGAGAGGGACCCTATTAGACTGGGATGCACGTGTGTCCCAGTCAGTCGGTGGCTGGGCGGTGGGACCCTGCCAGTCTTCGCATCAGGGACATGGGCAGTGTTGGGGGTGGGTGGAGGGGGGGCGCTAGGCGGGGACAGGCAGGGTGCTCCGTCGGAACTGGGTGCGCGCGCGCCCCTTCTGACAGATGGTGGGGGCTGGGCATTCCCATGGGAACGCAGGCGTGCCGATGCCAGCGGCCGGCAGCTGATGTCAGAGTGACTATTTTTTCTGATGGCAGGAGAAATCATTCGATGGTCATGATGTGGTGTTTCAGCGCTCGGTAATCAGCGATTTTTTGCTGCTTAGAGAGCCAAACTGAATCAGGCCCTTATTACAAGCTCCATCCTGTACTACTACATTGGAGCACATGGCAGAAAATCTTTTTCTTTATTTTTAAAGTGAATTAATCTTCACCCCATAAGATTATTGCTTCTATCTAACCCTTATAGGCAGCGGTGGTTCCTACCTCATTGAATGAAAGGGGCTGACGCTGACCTTGCTGCCGACAACCCCGCTGCCGCCCACCACTGCTCCCTGTCATGATCCTGACACCTGTACAGTGCAGATGACAGGTGCCTGGACTCGCGAATACGCAGTATCAGGGACAACGGTACTGCGAATGCGCATACCCACGGCTTCGATGGGCTGCATCGGCTGCAGCCCATCGAAGCCAAATTGGGCTGCACAGCAAGGCAGGGAATGGCTTCCTATAAGAAGCCAGCTCTCTGCCTATAGCAGCTCGGAATGGCAGTCCCAGAGGGAGGGAACACCTCCCCATTAGTTTGCCTTACTGCAGGTGACTGGCAGGTCCAATAGGAAGTCACCGCAGTCACAGTGAAGCCAGTACAAGTCTCACATACTGCAGTTGGCTTCACTTTGGCCTAACACATTGGCGGATATTACCTGGGGGGGCTGCAGTCCTGCAACCCATAAGTAAAAACTGCCACTGATTATAGGGGAAGTGTATCAAGTCTTGGGGCCAGATGTACAAAGCTTTAAAAGTGATAAAATGGAGAGTGATAAACAGCCAGCCAATCAGCTCCTACCTGTCATGTTACAGGCTGTGTTTGAAAAATGACAGGAAGGAGCTGATTGGTTCGTGGTTTATCACTCTCCATTGTATCACTTATCAAAGCTTAGTACATCTCAACCTTGGAGAGAGACAAAGTGGTTCAGCTGCCTTTTGCCCAAAGGAAATAATCAGTTCTTTGAAATGACAGTTTTAAGCGGATTATTTGCATTGGGCAATTTACATCTCTCTCATTGGATCATTTCTCTAAACGACTATTAATAAAAAAAAAAAAAAAACTCTTATCATAACTTTCTTATAATCTATCAAAAACACCATTGCCCTGAAAATCCTGGTAACACAATAAACCATTTTGAATACAATTAAATATGTTACAAGATGTATTTACCTTGAAGGGTAGAGACGTTGATGGTCTGAGGATGGACATAGTCAATATTAGATTCAGGAATTAGTGTAACCTGATAGGTGGTATTTGAAGTCAAGTCCCTGAGGACAATACTGGTTTCATCTCCCAGCAAGGTGTGCTGCATCTTCATCCTTGGATTGGATAGAGGTGCGTATTCCAAAACGTAATGTCCCGTATCTCTGGATAGCAACCTTGGCCAGATCAGCCGAACGCTTGTACGTGTTATATCCAGTGCCTGCAGTCGTTTTGCTTTGATCAACTCTGCAAAGACAAAAAAATGGCAATTATAGTATACGCTAAATACTTTACGATTTGGGGGACTCACATGGACTCCTGGGTCACAAAACCAAAAGTCCAGGGGCCATCGCAAAGGGCATCTCTTATCAGGAGAGCTGTCCTTGCATTGCTAATTGCATATCTTAGTACAGATGCAATAAATATCATTGGAATGTGTGGGGAAATGCTCGGTACATCCCAAATAATGACTTCATTTTCTAATTCACAAGTATTTTTAAAATACAAAGAATAAAGAGTCTGTAAGCATCAATTCTTCAATACAATCCTAGCATCCAGCAGTGCACCTACATTTTTCTTTGTCTACTGTGCAGGTGAGGCAGTGAAATCAAATCTCTGATTGGTTGCTGATAATCCAGATAGACAATAATTATCAGTATCATTACATAATTGCACCTCCAGGTATGGGGACGGATTTAGAGTTGTACGCTAATGCAAATGCGGATTTTAAAGATACAGAGCTAATGTTAGCAAATAAAGCTGCAACCCAGACCAGACACCGAAATTCAACACCAATTGGAGCTATCGCAACTCATTCGCAATTGTGTACATATTTGCATCCTTAATGCAAAAAATAAGGAACAACAAATGCTTGAGTACATAGGTCTATGGCCATTGTTTCCAGCACGTGTATATACACCTCTATGGTCACGCAGACTGAATGTGGCATTAGCGATGTTAGTGCCATGTTTCTCTGTGTACATGACTACAGCTGAGAGCATATACATGACCCCAGTGCTTTTCTACAGCACTGGATGCTACGCCTGCTTGGCTCATCCGATGACTGGTCTGGCACTGCTTATTGCCGCCTGGCTGCCAGTGAGTCCATGACCCGCGACCTCCTTGCCACCTGCCCATATTCGCGCTGGCCATGGCTCCATGTTTGGCCATCACATTATTAGTCTGGGATTATCATGAAGTGGAGTGTGATTGCGATAGTAACCGTCATCTAGGATCACCTGACCAGGGTGGTGCCCTGTGGCGGCATGTGGTGCTGCATGGCACACTGTCCAGATATCAGGGCTGGGGGCATCTGTAGTCACATTTGTAGATCTTCAATGGGATTGTGGACATGCGCTGACTCCAGTCTCACCGCACTTTCTCCTGAGGGGCTGGGGGTCGCACCCAAGGTTGTCTGCCCTGATTTCCATGCCCAGACTCTGCAGGTTGCCAATGCTGTGCTGAACCCTGTCCCTGAAAGGAGAAGTTGTGGTGTGTGTCCATCGCTTCTGCCCACTCGCGTGATGAGCAGCTTGTCAGAGAACACAGGCTGTCTGTTCATTTCAGAATCTTATTAAATCAATGGTTCATTGTGCAAATCTTTTAAACGCATTACAGTATTTGGGTTGAATGACGGTAGTGAGAAATGTCCCCACCCCCCTCCCCATGTTGTCCTTTGGGGTGTGATATAGTCTTTTTCTGCAGGGCCACACCCCTGTCAATCATTCCGCATTAAATTCCTGACTGTGAGCAGACTTGCACATGTAAAACTAGGTAAGGAATACTGTTCCCTACAGAGGGTTCAGATTGAGGTGCACCAACACCAGCTGCATGGGAAACCAAAACAGATGAAATAGAAGCAGCACTGATCAAATAGAAATAATATAAAATAAATCGATTGGATTGACTTCATAATTTTATTAAAATTACAGAAAAAAATAATACATGCATTGACTTAAGAATATACTAATAGTAGGTGCAATTTCAATATTAATTTGCTTAATAAGTATTAACCCATTAGTCAATGGAGGGGTATACATTGTTGGTCGCTAGGTCTGTTTTGGTGGAAACAGCATATTTTGCGGTTAAAAAAAAAGTCAAATTGATTTAGCCTATTCAAGGTCATTTTTTCTCGCCAGTCTAAAGCATTCCGACTGTCAACCCATTTCGTTTGCCTCATCTGTCAAAGTCGAATATTTAGACTTTTTTGTCTAATTGTCTAATTGTCTAAACTTTGTAATGTTAATCTGATTTAGCCTATTCAGTGTCAGACTGTCTAAATGGATTCTACGGTTTTAAGTCAGGTTCTAAACAATGTGAAGTAGACATGTTTTTTTTTTCGGTCGGGACTAGTGTACAAAGCATTACAATTTTATTTGAATTTCTCTCTCTCTCTCTCTCTCTCTATACTGTATATATATATCTTGGGATAATCCCTGCAGTCTGTTTCATTTATTCGAGTGCCGCTGCGCACCACACGCTATCTACAAGTATCCTCGGATACACCTGTCGGCGGGCACCGGTTTGTCTACGGTTATTGTGTCAGTGGAGTGCCGCATCAATCAAATTTCTATATATATATATATATATATATATATATATATATATATATATATAAATGCTTTGAGTGGCCGCACCCATGGGACTCCGCTCACTGGACAAAATAACACGCAGGAGCCGTGTCTTACAGCAACGTTTCGGGAAGATTTATTATCCCATCCTCAGGCTTCAACAAAGTATAACATACGGTATGTTATACTTTGTTGAAGCCTGAGGACGGGATAATAAATCTTCCGGAAACGTTGCTGTAAGACATGGCTCCTGCGTGTTATTTTGTCCAGTGAGCGGAGTCCCATGGGTGCGGCCACTCAAAGCATTCCTATATTATCTCACTCTGAGCCGGCACCAAGGCAGCTGAAACAGATTGGAAGTGTGCCAGCAAATCGCCCCACATATATATATATATATATATGTATATATATATATATATATATATATATATATATAATAGTCCAAGGTCCGGCACTCCCAATAACCAGTGGGTAACTGGGTCCGGTGCCCTCACGAAGAAGCGAAATAAAACAGGTGAAGGTGCGGCACTCCGAAGCAATTCATTGTGTTTATGATACTTATGATACATGCGATACATTGTACATTACACTTGCATTGTGGTACTGTTAGCGCATGTTCGCATTCATGTTTGTATTTGCTGGTAATCAGTACTTCTGTTTTCCTCCTCCAGATGCTTGTCTGTTGTCATGGTGATGGTTCATTTGTCATTGCATCGCGTCTGCCACGTGATGACGTCACTGCACGGCGACGAGGCCGGGGGATTGTCCCGCCCTCTCTGCCGCAGCTTCACTTTGCACGGGTGATTGCTAGTAGTATTTAAGGTATGTACTCGCTGTATGTTTTATATGTATGACTTGAAAAAAGTTGGTTAAATACAACTGAAACGTTGTCCTAACAGTCCTTTGTCGTCTGACTTTATTGGAGTATTGCTCCGGAGTGCCGCACCTTCACCTGTTTTATATATATATATATATATATATATATATATACATACATAATTGCATAGATACAGTGGCACTCGGAGACTTGATAAATAATTCAAAGCCTGTATTTAAATAAAGTGTATATTGCGTACAAGGGCTTGGTGACCTGCTCATTAATATTCACTGCAGGCCAGGTCCCCACGGTGTAAGTGCACCGTGAGGAGTGTCACTGTCGAAGCGGGAGGCGGAATGAACATGCCATTAGTGTTCCACCCAGGATTTATGCTGAATAAGCAGAGAGACAACCTGGCAGAAGACAAGCTGCATGTCGAGCTGACGGAAAAGTACGAACTGTAGGAACTTGATCCGCCTATTCCCGATGCAGGAATATGCCCCAATATGTCCATTCCAATTTTGCCTTGGACTGGAGTAAAAGGACCTTGAAGAAGAGGTAAGTGTGATTACCTTCTGTTTTATGATTCGGGGGCTCACTCTCATGCAATGTGGTTGGAGTTGGGGCTCCGGTCTCCACTAGAGAAGGTGCAGTACAAGTCCTTTAGTACTCAGCAAAAAAGAGCCACACCGTCCACTTGCCGGGACTCCTACTACACCTTGCTTATCACATCACTATAGGACAAATTCTCAAGACTCTACAATAAGGAAAGAAAAGCACGGAAGGGCCCTACTGCAATCCATTCATTCTTCTCAAGTTTTTCTGTGCTCAAATCACACAAATAAGGCACACATAAACCTGGTGTTCTCCAAAATAATATCACCATATTCAGTAAACATACAATGATGAGACTGTAGCACTACAAGGTTCCCAGAGACTGTGATGTTTGTAAGCATGCACTGGCTCAGCAGTAGTGCTCCTTGAAATTATTTTATGTTGAAAAGCTCTGCATTACCTTATACTGGACACAAGATGGCAGTATTGATTTTAGTTTCACATCAACGTCTAAATATTTTGTTAAGATTTACCAATTACTTGGGGGCTGATAAATCAGCTCTTTACAAATAAAGCACAAACCTTTTCTCCATGATATTGAGTCAATTAGATTTGTACTATTAGATTTGGTCTAAAAATATATATATAATACAAAAAGCTCAAACAAAACAAGCACCCAAAAAACCAACAGAATCTGCAAAGGGAAATTGCATTGTGTCAGGGTATTATTGCAATGCCTCAAGCTTTTCATTAGGTTTATTTTTATATTATAAAATTGTATTGTTTGACATTTGAAATGATGTGTCTATATACCACAAAGCAGTTCACTAAAACTACAAATGATTTTCAACTCCATCTTCAGGTTTAATCTATTCATGATGTCATACTATATAAATGTAATATACACTACTGTGAAAAAGTTTTGGTATAATCGCAGGACGGGCAGTTGTTGATACATGAGGCCGTCCTGTGATGAAATCCTGCTACTTTTTTTTATTGCCAAGCCCTTTATAAGGTGATTAAAAGGAAGTTGGCATCTGGGGGTGGAAAGCAGACATTGGCCAGTATTAAATGCCTCAGATTCGCCGTATTTTACAGCGAATCTGGCAATTCGTCGGGGTAACGGCAAAGCTTCTCTCTTAAAAAACAATTCGCCCTATTCAATGGAGACAATTCGCTGAAAATGAACAGTGAATATCTGTAGATTCGCCGTGTGCGATTCGCCGCAATTCGACGGTGGTTTTCAATGGGGTTTTTAGTCAAATTCGATGAGAGTGTATTCAATGCTCAAATGGAGAACTGATTTCTCCAGTGATCTTCGCCATGTTTCACTGTTTTGCATTCGTCCATCTTTTTTTAGGTGAACTGGAATGTGATCTTTTAAAATAACGTTTTGTTTTTTTTAGGGTGTCAAAAAATCAGATTTTTTTTCTCATTTTTTTACACATGAATATATATATAAAAAAAATTTAAACTATTTTTTTTACACATTCGCCAGCAGGGGGCCGGGAGCCGCTCATTAATATTCATATATTCACTGCACTCTGGTCCCATTACATATGCAGGATTGGGACCAGTGAGTGCAGCGGCTACTATCCCAGTTCCCTGCCAGCCCTCCTTCACCCCCACAGTGTCCGGGTGCAGGCAGGGAGGCTTCCACCTCCCAGCCTGCCACCGTCCCCCGAATATACCAGCCCTCCGGAACCCGGCTATTGTGCAGCGAATCCAAAACAGCATTCGCTGCACAGGACAAATTAGGGCATTGAATACCTGCCATTTAGTGGGAATGCTAAGAAATACACAGATGTGTCTGGGAAAACGCTGGGAGTGTCCGGGAAAATGCTGGGAGTGTCCGGGAAAATGCTAGGTGTGCCTGAGCATCTTAGGGGAGGGTGTGTGACGTCAGCTCCAGGCCAGACATTGCCTTTTTCCATTGCACCTCTGAGTAAGTTGATGGTGAGGCTGTTACAATGGGTTTTGGACAGATTTGCTCAGCTGGAAATACATTTCTAGCCATACACAACCATTTGCACATTGATTCGAACAAATGTAGAGCCTGGAGACGCTTATTACTGTACCAATCCCCAACCCTTCGGTGCAATAGCAGAACTTGTGATTGTAGGCCCCCTCCTCCACCCAAACCCAGGTGGCAGTTGGTAAGAGGGATGCAACATGGCAGTGAGTGAGAGGTAAAGGCAGAGGGTGAATGGGAGACACGGGGGGGGGGGGGTGCAGAGACTGTTAGGGAAATACAGTGGATGACCGGTAGCGGGCCCTTTAGTCCTCAGGGGCCCTGATGCACCGCACCTGCTGCACCAATGGTAGTTCCACCGCTGGTTCAGTTACCAAGCTGCCTTCTGTTACAATCACATATTTCAAAATTTTGACTAGAGCACCTGTCACCATTTTTTCTGCACCCCAGATCCTATGGTTTTATAACCAGATGTCGCCAAACAGTAGATGGGGGTACCTGGGTCCCACTGGTTTCTGCCAGTTCTAAGAGGATGGCACTGCTGGGCAACTTTCAATTTAGAAGGGAAGTAAGCATTACATGTCCTTCATCCGATGCACAAGTTTACTTGCCCGACCACTGCATTAACATTGCCTGTTTCTTTGCTGTTCTTCAAAAGCTTAACAGCACAAAACACAGTTTGTTTTGAAATCTTTGCCTCAGAGCATGTGTGTGCTGACGGCAGGCTCCGCATGGGCGTCTCACGGACAACTGTAGGTGTGTGCTGCTGCTGAACACCCCCCTCGACTTTACCGGGGCCCGGCATACGTCTCGGTGGCCCTGCCTACACAGCTGTTTTTGTTTCAGTTTATGGCTGTGTTTTAATCAACATATGAAAATGCTGATCATTGTCATCTGTCTGGTATAACTTTATTTATTTACAGTTTCTTTTATAGCGCAGCAGATTCCGTCGCGCTTTAATTGGTTAATCATACACATGATTATAATCCTACAAAATCCCTGATTGTGTGCAAGTGTACCTAGAAGAATTTATGCTGTTTTGAAGGCAAAGGGCAAATTCACATTGGATTGGTTCCCGGCGTATTCGCTGTGAGGACCGATAGTGAACCTCTGCGCATGCAGATGGGCGGTTATGGGCATGTGCAGGGCTGTGTGAACACCTTCAGCTAGTCGTCAAAGCATTCCCACAGGTAGGGGAGGGCAAGGGCCAGAGCAGGGGACTGCCCAGCGGTTTATGGGTGCCGACATAAACGCAGGCGGCCTGATGACTGCCAGGGGTGGGCAGCTGACCACATGAAATCAGCGCCAGCTCCGTTTAGACTGACTTTTATTTCATAGACATGATTCGGAGTTGAGGCCATAATCACAACAAGAGCCAGTTGCATAACTATAGAGGGTGAAGGGGATGTAGCTGCTATGGGGCCCGGCGGCTTGGGGGGCCCGAAGATTCAGCAGCTATCCCCTGCAGCCTCCAGAAGTTTTTTCCATTACTTTTTTTTTTAAACATTGATCTGCTTCACAAGTAATTGCGACACGCCCCCCCCCCCCTCCCCATCAGCGGATCTGGCCCCCGATTCCTCCCCTATGCTTCCCACATCACCTGTCGCCAGCATGTAAGACCAGGAGAACCAGCGCTGATGAAGAGACTGAGTCTGCCGGGGTACAGCCCATCCTAACAGCGCAGTCTACAAGGAGAGACTGCCAGGGCTAAGCGGCCGCCGATGAGGAGAGACTGCCAGGGCAGAGTCCATCAGAGAGCACAGTGCCGTAGACAAGGAGAACCTTCTAAACCGAGTGCATCCTCTGAGGAGAGCTCGGCGCCGCAGACCAGGAGCTGCCCGAGCACCTGCCAGGGCACAGCGCCACCAATGATGAGAGCCTGCTGAGCCTGAGGCTTACTGAGGTACACAGTGGTGGAGAGGTTATCCAGGTACACGGTGGGGGAGGGGGGCTTAGTGAGGTACATAGTGGGGGAGAGGGGACTTAGTGAGGCACACAGTGGGGGAGGGGGGACTTAGTGAGGTACAAAACCAGGCGATACCCCATAGAAGCCTATGGGCTTCTTATTGCAACCCCCGCTGCCCTGCACTGACCAACGCTGCACCGCAACGATGCACGCCACCCCCCTCACCTGAGTCCGGGCAGCACAGTGCTGTCTTTTGCAATAATTATCGCATATTTTAGTGCATATGCAAAAATGATCTATGCGGTAATCGGCGATGTGCGGCGGACTGGGGCTGCGGATGTCAATGAATCCCCCCTTAATCTCCCTCGTGATACCTAATATCTCTGCTTTGCTCTCTGTGTGTGTGTGTGTGTGTGTGGGGGGGGCCCTTTCCAAGATTTTGCTATGGGGCCCACAAAGTTCTAGTTACACCTCTGGCAAGGGCCCTAAAACCATTAAATAGAACACATTTGCAAATTATGGTTTGTCACTTGTTTGTGCGGTATGTGGATTATGTATTAGTCAAGAGAATCATTTGCAAGTTAGATTGTTCTTCCCTAAGGAAAGAGAACATTATCACTACAACCCACAGTCCAGTTTTTCTAGATGTCTTCATTTACTTCTGTGAATAAAGCTTAACTGGTTATGGAACTTTGCCCTGAGGACATTCATTTTCCATGTGATCTTAATGATCTACATGTCAGAAAGTAAAAATAAATCAAAAATATTTAAAAAACAAGTAAAGGAAAATAGATCTTTTAAATATGTTTTCTTTTTGCCTCTATTCACAAAGGGAGACATTATGGTGTGTAGGAAACTGGAATAGCCTAGATCAGGCATGTCCAAACTGTGGCCCTTCAGCTGTTGTGAAACTACACATCCCAGCATGCCTTGCCACAGTTTTAGCATTCCCTAATAGCACAACTGTGGCAAGGCATGCTGGGACATGTAGTTTCATAACTTGGACATGGCTGGCCTAGACACAATTAAATGGCACTTTTGTAACTATCCAGTTTGTTTTATCCATATTTCCAATTGTAAAACACAGAGGAACTGTATAATGTATATATATGCGCTGTATAAGAAACTGTTAATAAATAAATGACATAGGAGAAGATGCAATTCTGTCTTAATCAAGGTTCGCAGGTGCCATCCATCTATGTTACCTGAAGAAGGTAAATTTAGTAATAGATAGACAATTATGCTGCTTTCACACCGCAAAACCTGCTTAGACCAGGTATTTAAAAACGTTTTTTAAAACGGGTCAGAGCAAGTTCAACCCCTTTCACACCGCATGTAAATACCTGGTCTAAAGCAGGTTTGCGTTGTGAAAGCAATACAGTGAAAGTGGTACTTCTGGGCATCTCCCTACCCGCCCCCAAGTACCTCTTGTTCCTTTCGGGCAGACTGGAGTAGCAGGGCAGGGCCACCTCCGAGCGGCAGATGCCTCTGTCCCTCAGCTGGCCGGTGTCGGAGGGGAAGTGGGGCAGATACTGGCTATTCACCCTCCGGGCCCCCCGGCTCTCCCCCAAGCCCAGGGGCACCGCGGACAGCCCTGGGCTTCAGCCCGGGCAGGTAGTAGCCATGAGGAGGCTCCCCACTTCCCCAGATTCCCGGACCGGGCTGACCAGTCAGGGGTTAAGGCTTTAGCCGGGGGAACTTGTATAAAAAGTTTTCCTTGGTTGTAGCATTAGCCTGCTGACTGTTTGAGCCCGGTGCTAGTTGTCATGCCTGGCTCATGAGCCTGGTGCTGGTTACAGAAATACGGGGTCCCCACTTTTTTGTCCCCGTGAATTTCTAAAACAAGGACCGGTTTAGTGAGCCCGGGGCTGGTTATAGCTGGGCGGGGGAGTTTTTTAAATAATTTATTCTCTTCTTTTGTTTTTTTACACTGCACAGTATTGCACGGGTCTGACAGATCATTACAATGTATTTGGCTGCTGTATTTTCGACACCCAAATAATAACGGCTACGACATGGGAAAAAACAAAAACTGAGAAAATACAATACAATAAAATACAAATGAGGAGAATACAGCAGTTTTGTAAATGTGCCATATTCTCCGTTCGTCTGGGGATCACCCGTACAGTATATGGCCGTTCTTAGTCATTTTTTCCCATGGTCCGTAGTAATAAATGTGAGTACACTATCTCCTTACAAAGCGGGTCCCAGCTAGTAAACACAAAGACTAAAACCTTGCTGTGTGCGGTCTCTCTCTGAAATGTGTTGGATACTTCTAGTGTGATAAAATCTAGACAAATCCCAGGTTCCCACGGCCCTGAATATTTGCTGCTGGAATAATTCTTGCTGGCACCTAATCTTTTCAGGTTCAGTCAGCTTTCAATTTGCCATCATTATGCTGACCATAAGAATTAATATATGTTACTACAGAACAATTAGAAGCCAATAAATGATAAAGAGGTTACTCTGTTTATGTATATAGTATGTATGTATGTATGTATGTATGTATGTATGTATGTATGTATGTATGTATGTATGTATGTAGTATGTATGTAGGTACGTATGTATGTATGTATGTAGTATGTATGCAGTATGTATGTATGTATGTAGTATGTATGTATGCATGTTGTATGTATGTATGTATGTATGTATGCATGCATGTAGTATGTATGTATGTATGTATGCATGCATGTAGTATGTAAGTATGTATGTATGTGTGCATGTATGTAGTATGTATGTATGTATGTATGCAGTATGCATGTATGTAAGCATGTATGTGTGTAGTATGTATGCATGTAGTATGTATGTATGTATGTAGTATGTGTGTGTGTATGTATGTATGTATGTATGTATGTATGTATGCATGCAGTATGCATGTATGTATGTATGTAAGCATGTATGTGTGTAGTATGTATGCATGTAGTATGTATGTAGTATGCATGCATGTATGTATGTATGCATGTAGTATGTATGTATGTATGTATGTATGTATGTATGTATGTATGCATGTATGTATGTATATATGTGTGTATGCAGTATGTATGTATGTATGTATGTATGTAGTATGTATATATGTAAGCATGCATGTTTGTATGTATGTATGTATGAAGTATGTATGTAGTATGTATGTATGTATGTATGCATGCATGTAGTATGTGTGTATGTATGTATGTATCTAAGCATGTATGTATGTATGTATGTATGTATGTAAAAAAATCCTTTGGGGGGCAATATGTAAAAATTTCTCTTACAAATTGTCCTGCTGCAGCCGTCCCACGCTCTGGCGGCTGCTGCTGATACCGCTTTCAGACCGCACTCCGAACACGGCTTATTGCCGTGTTCGCGTGGCCTAAACACGGGTCACGGTGCGGTCTGAAAAGGCCACCACGGGTCGAGCAACACGAGTGTTCAACCCTGGTAATGACCAGGGTTGAACACGGCTATGACCCGTGTCAAGTGCAGTGTAAACGGGTGCCTGGGTCGAGCGACCCGTGTCCCGTTCACAGTATGGAGGAGGCAGCACTGTCAGCTCCAAGTACTGCCTCCTCCCGAGCCCCCGATGACGCGCCGCCGCCCAGCACCGCCCCATGTGACGTCACCGACTCGGCAATATGCCGTGTCGGAACTTTCAGACCGCATTGCCGTGTTGCTCTGGGGATGGGACCCGTGTCCTAATCCCGTGTGCGACACGGCATTTGCGGTCTGAAAGTAGTATGAATAGGACTGACAGTCTCCGGCTGGTGTTGATTAAGAGGAATTCTCCCAAGAACTACCGACCTCTCACGAGAATTCTCCTGTACTTGACTCCCGGCAAAGCCACCAGGCGGGTGGGAGGGCCACTCAGATCGGCTACAGGGGCCGCATACGGCCCCCAGGCCTGAGGTTCCCCAACCCTGATCTAATTCATATGTTATAAAACAACAAGACAGAACTAGAGAAAGATACAAACCTCAAACTGTGTCTCCTTATACTACTTATAATAGCAAAGCATCAATCTTTTGCTGTGTCTGTTAGAAACACTGGTCCTCTTTCTGGGCCTGGCTATCATACATACATACATACATACATACATACATACATACATACAGGTTTTACTAGTCAGCAGCATTCCAACTCTTTGATACACAACACACAGTGGCTTAGT
The DNA here is from genome assembly GCF_055691185.1 of Crinia signifera. Lineage (NCBI taxonomy): Eukaryota > Metazoa > Chordata > Amphibia > Anura > Myobatrachidae > Crinia > Crinia signifera. Next base: position 132,897,364 of record NC_139226.1, on the reverse strand, counting down.
GCACATTTACTCTAAAGTTAAAGACAATGGACAGCACCTCTCCTGGACACTGTTCCCCGAAGGCAGCAGTGTTGCGGAAATCGTCAAATAAATATAATAATAAAAACTTATGTCTAATAAAAGAAAATCAAGTGCATATGAATAAAAAGTGTAGTATAGCTATAACACCTCCGTTCATAAATGTGCTATTAAACAAAAATATATTCACTCAATGTTATCCTTATATATAAAATAGTGCTCTATAAACACAGATAATACTGTATAATGAAAATGGGCCAGCCCGGTAAACAATATATCAGGGGGCAACCCTCCCGCATAAACCCCCGTGATCCGTCCCTCGGCAGGGGGGTCCGAGGGTGAAATGACGAGATTGCGTCATTTTAACCCCGCCCCCCGCAGTGCAATGCCTGAAATACCGGCATTGCATTGCGGGGGCGTGGCTAAAATGATGCAATCACGGTTTCACAGGTAATCCTCTTAGGTAATTAACAATTTAAGGGGCCATCTACAATACTAAACTTTAGGTAAGTAAACTTAAACAGTTTAGGGAATTTAGTCAAAATGTAGTTTGGGATGGTTTATTTGAGGGGAAAACACTGAGGAAATGTGGGCAACTTTTTAAAAAGTTGCTGGACACACAAACAACTAAATTTATTCCAAAGGGAAATACGAGTAATATCACAAGGAAAGCCCCTTCACGGTTAAATTAAAAATTGAGAGAAGGAATAACCAATAACGGTGAGCATTCAGTATATATAAGGAAAGCGGGGACAAGTAGGAGTTCACTAAGTACAAGGAGTTAAATAAGGTTTGTAAAAGAGTAATACAAGTAGCTAAATTGGAAATGAGGAACATGTAGCCATGGAAAGGAAAACAAACTATTTAAATACATAAATAACAAAAGACTAATTAAAGAAAACATGGGCCTCCTAAACAACAGCAACAGAAATAGCATTACTAGTGATGAAGATAAAGCTGAACTGTTAAATGTATTCTTCTCCTGTGTATTTACTAGGGAGAAGTAGAGAGTGGAATCTCCAGGCTCAAGATATGGGTTGAGATCAATAGAACCAAACATAGAATTCACTATAGAGGAAATACTGTAGACACAAGAAGCTTATATCAAAAATAATAAATCTCCAGGCTCAGATGGGATTCATCCTAGGGTTTTAATGGAACTAAGGAAGGAGATAGTAAATCCACTACGTTACATTTATGCCAAATCAATTTTGTCTAGTATGGTGCCAAGGGACTGGAGATTCCCAGAAGTAGTACCAATATTCAAAAAGGGAAAAAAGATTACCCAGCAAACTTTAGACCAGTAAGATTAACATCAATCATGGGGAAATTATTTGAGGGAATTTTAAGAGATAAGATCCAGGACTTTTTGGAGAGGCATAGCATAATAAGTGGAAACCAGCATGGGTTTGTTAAAAATCAATCGTGCCAAACCAACCTAATAAGCTTTTATGAGGAGGTCAGCAAGAAATTAGATATTGGGAATGCATTAGACATAGTCTACCTGGATTTTGCAAATGCCTTTAATACCGTACCACACAAGTGTCACAGATCTGCTTAGTCAAGCTTACCTGTTTGGTGATTCTGCTCTGTGTCTCAGTCTGACTCAGTCCTGTCTCCATTCATGCTGCCAGACAGTCTGTGCATTGCTGGTTCATTGATTGATTGAACCTGATTGAAATCCAGGCAGAAGCTTGAATCACCTGTAACCCTTTGCTCTCCTGTTCCATGTGGCTCACCTGTTTAGTTCAGACTGAAGTATTCTGGATTCCTGCCTCAGATTGCAGATTGCCCTCTGTTATTTCCTCCAATCAATACAAGGCAGGGGGGATAAATATCTTGCTCACAGAGGCAGAACTGACTTCAGCAACTTGTCTTCCTGCTGCATGTGCTGGATGTTCTGTGCAGTTCAAGCCTGCTTCCTGGAATTCCTGCGTGAGTCTTCAGTGTTCAGCTCCCAGAGGCTCTGCTTGTCCGGCTGGTCCAGCGCTCACGGTCTGGTCCACAAATGGTCCAATTCCTGCTCCAGTTCCTGCTCATCTAGTTCCTGTGTTTATACTCGGTTTTCTTCAGTTATTTGTTATATGCCAAGTCAGCCATTTCAGTTCTGTTATCTCCGTCACCTGTTCCTGTGTCAACGCCAAGTCGCTACCCTGTCCTGATACCAGTTTCCTGACCTGCCTGCTACAAGCTGCATCCAGCTATTGTGTGCTACGTCTCTGCTGTAAGCTTCCAGTAATCCTGTCATTCAGCTGTATCCTGATCCCAGCCATCCAATCTTCAATCATTCAACCATCCAATCTTCAGTCATCCAGCCGTCCAATCTTCAGTCATCCAATCGTCCAATCTTCAGCCATCCAATCTTCCAATCTTCAGTCATCCAATCGTCCAATCTTCAGTCGTCCAATCTTCAGTCATCCAATCGTCCCATCTTCAGTCATCCAATCGTCCAATCTTCAGTCAGCCAATTGTCCAATCTTCAGGTATCCTTTTCTCTAAACTCAAATCCTGTACATTGCCTTATCCTCCCAGAACTACCGGCACATATCTTGTTTATTTTGAACGGACTGCCATCTTGTTTATTTTTGCCAAGGACTGCTATCTTTTGTTACTTGTTATTTATCAGAGACTTGCATCTAGTTATTATTTGTCCAATCAAGAAGTATTGATCCTGGTTACATTATCTGTTATATGAGTTCCTTCAATAAACCTGTTTGTGTTAACCCATCTCCGGCTGGTCACGCCTCTCTTCCTGAGATCCGCACCACTCCATCAATCCACCATCTGACCACTCCAGTCACGACTGATTCCACACACCCATTTCGTGACAGTTTGCTGAAGTCCCATGGACTTGGTCAGTGATCCGAGTGTGAGAAGTGTGGGTTGTCTAGATCACAGTACCAGCATGGAGAGACAGATTGATCTTCAGTTCTTACTCACAAAGTTCTGGCAAGACTTATCTGGTTGTTCTTGCAAGCTGCAGCAATCCTTGCCGGCTAATGAATCCTCACGTGTCACATCTGCAGCCGCATGTCATTTGGCCTCTTCACCTCTACCCCCTGACTACCTGGCTACTCCAAAGGAGGACGATGAGGCTTCTGCAGACAGTGGGTCTGTCATAAGTCCGTTACTTTGCCATCTGGAATCTGGTTCTGCTTGGACCTTTAAAGAGCCAGAATCAGAGACATTAAAGGTTTTACACCAGTTACTGAATCAACTACAGGAATTACCATCTAAAATTTTTTCTGTAGTCTCCGCCATATTGGACAGTTCTTTGGTACCCCTTTCCAGTGGAACTGTGCGCAAAGGAACTTCCACTACACTTCCAAGTACTCCTGAGAAGTCCTCTCATAAGCCTTGTAAGGACATACCACAAAGCAGACCACGAGCCCAGCTGTCTGAGGAGGAACGTCAGCGGCGCAGGCAGCTAGACCTGTGCTTCTATTGTGGTGGTTCAGACCATTTCATAGAAGATTGTTCTCTCCGTCTGCCCAGAAATGGGGAGATTCCTCCCGTTACAGCTCAGAAAGAAACCCGAGTTAATACTTGGGGCCCTAGAACAAAGATCATCTTGGCCAAACACGGTTTTACTGCTTTCCACAGAGCTCCTGGGAAGGTTCCTGTATCCATTACTGGAGGTGGAGTCTCAGGATTTTCTGCCCAAAAGCATGTGTCCGTCTCATCAACCTCAGGAGGGTTGTCCAATACCGCAGCCCCAGCAGAGGTATCTTGTGCTAAAGATTCAGAACGAGTATCCCGTCTCCAGCCCCAGAGGGGAGTTCAGCCTCTCCAGTCTCAAGAAGGGGTCTGCTGTATCCAGCCCCAGAAGGGGGTCCAGAATCTTCAGCCCCAGGAGGGGGCTCTCAGTCTCCTGCCCCAAGAGGGGGCTCTCAGTCTCCTGCCCCAAGAGGGGGCTCTCAGTCTCCTGCCCCAAGAGGGGGCTCTCAGTCTCCTGCCCCAAGAGGGGGCTCACAGTCTCCTGCCCCAAGAGGGGGCTCACAGTCTCCTGCCCCAAGAGGGGGCTCACAGTCTCCTGTCCCAAGAGGGGGCTCACAGTCTCCTGCCCCAAGAGGGGGTTCAAAGTCTCCTGCCCCAAGAGGGGGTTCAAAGTCTCCTGCCCCAAGAGGGGGTTCAAAGTCTCCTGCCCCAAGAGGGGGTTCAAAGTCTCCTGCCCCAAGAGGGGGTTCACTGTCTCCAGTCCCAGAAGAGGGCTTTCTGTGTCCAGCCCCAAAATGGGATTTCAAGTGTCCAGTCCCAAGTAGGGGTGAATCCAGGTGTCCAGTCCCAGAAGGGGGATATTCCAGGTGTCAAGCTCCAAGAGGGGGAAATTCCAAGTGTCGAGTCCCAGGAGGGGGTCCTGTATACCAGAGACCCTGGAGGAGAGTCGGACACTTCTGCCCTGGCCTCCGGGCCTGAGGACACTTCTGCCCTGGCCTCCGGGCCTGAGGACACTTCTGCCCTGGCCTCCGGGCCTGAGGACACTTCTGCCCTGGCCTCCGGGCCTGAGGACACTTCTGCCCTGGCCTCCGGGCCTGAGGACACACCTGCCCTGGCCTCCGGGCCTGAGGACACACCTGCCCTGGCCTCCGGGCCTGAGGACACACCTGCCCTGGCCTCTGGGCCTGAGGTTGTTCCAGTTATTCCAGTGCAGACTGCCTTGCCCAAGGCATCCGAGGGGTCTGCCATGCACAAAACACTCAATGTGCCCGCCGTGTCTGAGGCTTCCGTGGTTCCAGTTTTTCCTAAAAAGTCCAAGATTCTTGGTCAGCTGAAGCCTTCCAAAGCCCCAATTCCATCAAAACCATTTCAAGATTCAAGCAGAGAATATTCGCCCATCTATTTTGATGGGGATCTTGTCCATTATGAAGCCCTGGTGAACCAATATTTGTCTATATTGGAAACCTTCATCTGGTCTCACGCTAGCCAACATCGTCAGTTACCTGTTTTTGGCATTTAAAGGAGAAGCTTTGGAGTGGGCTTGTCCGCTTTATGAATCTAACGACTCCAGACTTCGAGATCTGACATCCTTCTCCAAGGCCGTAGTGGAAAGGTTCGGTTCAAAGACTCCCTGTAAGAATTCCTCCACCACTACAGTTAAAAGTCATCCGGTGGCCAAAACCAACCATTCTTTGCCATCCATCCAAGATTGTGCGCCATCTCAACAATGCCTTAGAACCTCCAAGGTTTCAAAAAATTGTCTATTGATGCCCAAATCTATGGGCGTTAGAATTGGGTACACATCCATGTCCACCCAATGTGTTGGTTCCTCTGGACTGTCCAATTTTCCAGGATCATCTTCTGAAAAGCAATCTGCCCCGTCAATACCCACCATATGTATTGGATCTTCCGCTTCATGCTACCTCAGTGGTCCTTCAGGGAGTTTCAATTCAACTGAGAGGTCTTCAATCCTGACCTTAGACCAAGACTCAAATTCAGAGTATGATTCTGATTATGATGCCACTCCCTTCCTGGGATGTCCTGTGCTCTCTGGTGCCTGTTTTGCAGAACCTAAAGCTTCACCTTCCTCAAAAAAATCAAAGCATTCATCTAAGAAAAAGAAGAAGCATCGTCGTTAACCTTGAGCTCCCTTCCAAAGAAGGTTCTGGCAAAGGTGTCCGGAGTCCACCCTGAAGGAGGGGGTAATGTCACAGATCTGCTTAGTCAAGCTTACCTGTTTGGTGATTCTGCTCTGTGTCTCAGTCTGACTCAGTCCTGTCTCCATTCATGCTGCCAGACAGTCTGTGCATTGCTGGTTCATTGATTGATTGCACCTGATTGAAATCCAGGCAGAAGCTTGAATCACCTGTAACCCTTTGCTCTCCTGTTCCATGTGGCTCACCTGTTTAGTTCAGACTGAAGTATTCTGGATTCCTGCCTCAGATTGCAGATTGCCCTCTGTTATTTCCTCCAATCAATACAAGGCAGGGGGGATAAATATCTTGCTCACAGAGGCAGAACTGACTTCAGCAACTTGTCTTCCTGCTGCATGTGCTGGATGTTCTGTGCAGTTCAAGCCTGCTTCCTGGAATTCCTGCGTGAGTCTTCAGTGTTCAGCTCCCAGAGGCTCTGCTTGTCCGGCTGGTCCAGCGCTCACGGTCTGGTCCACAAATGGTCCAATTCCTGCTCCAGTTCCTGCTCATCTAGTTCCTGTGTTTATACTCGTTTTTCTTCAGTTATTTGTTATATGCCAAGTCAGCCATTTCAGTTCTGTTATCTCCGTCACCTGTTCCTGTGTCAACGCCAAGTCGCTACCCTGTCCTGATACGTTTCCTGACCTGCCTGCTACAAGCTGCATCCAGCTATTGTGTGCTACGTCTCTGCTGTAAGCTTCCAGTAATCCTGTCATTCAGCTGTATCCTGATCCCAGCCATCCAATCTTCAATCATTCAACCATCCAATCTTCAGTCATCCAGCCGTCCAATCTTCAGTCATCCAATCGTCCAATCTTCAGCCATCCAATCGTCCAATCTTCAGTCATCCAATCGTCCAATCTTCAGTCGTCCAATCTTCAGTCATCCAATCGTCCCATCTTCAGTCATCCAATCTTCAGTCAGCCAATTGTCCAATCTTCAGGTATCCTTTTCTCTAAACTCAAATCCTGTACATTGCCTTATCCTCCCAGAACTACCGGCACATATCTTGTTTATTTTGAACGGACTGCCATCTTGTTTATTTTTGCCAAGGACTGCTATCTTTTGTTACTTGTTATTTATCAGAGACTTGCATCTAGTTATTATTTGTCCAATCAAGAAGTATTGATCCTGGTTACATTATCTGTTATATGAGTTCCTTCAATAAACCTGTTTGTGTTAACCCATCTCCGGCTGGTCACGCCTCTCTTCCTGAGATCCGCACCACTCCATCAATCCACCATCTGACCACTCCAGTCACGACTGATTCCACACACCCATTTCGTGACAACAAGAGCTTGATTAATAAAATGGAGGAGGTGGAACTAGGGGTACAAATCTGCAGCTGGGTGAGCAGCTGGCTGCAGGATAGGGATCAGAGAGTGGTGGGTAATGGATAATTTTTTTCCAGTTGGATACCAGTACTAAGTGGGGTAACACAGGAATCGGTGCTTGGGTCTCTTCTATTTAGATTATTCATTAATGATATAGAGGGAATACTCAGCAAGTTATCAATCTTTGCAGATGTGTCAGGTGATTCGTACGGATAAGGATGTCTCCACGTTACAAAGGGATCTACAGATGGGGCATGGTTCATCTTTGCAGGGGATGGCGATGGCGATGCCAGCCGCCATCCCCCACCAGCCGCCATCTGTATAGCGAGAAGGGGACGCGTGCGCACGAAAGGCATGCGCGTCCCGCTTCCAGTGCTTCCCCCGGGTCACCGTCGGCTTGTCGGCGGTCACCCGGCGTCCCCGCCGCCTGCCTGCACCCCCCACCCCCAACCCTGTCCGTATCCCTGAAGCGGAGACGGACAGGGTTCCCGTCGCCCCGGCGACTGAGACGCGCGTGCGCGTGAGACTTACGCGCGTCTCATTCAGATGGCGAGCCGGGCTGCAGGCGGATCGCCAGCGGTGACGTTCTGGCGATTCGCCAGCAAAGAAGAGCCCAGCCCCATCTGTAAATAAACTAGATGAGTGGGCAAAATAATGAAAAATGCGGATCCAATGTCGACAAATGTAAGGTTATGCATCTAGGGAGATATAACCAATGTGCTACGTATAACATAAATGGTGTAAAATTGGGTAAATCAGATTAGGAAATCGACCTAGGAGTCCAAATTGACAATAAACTGGGGAGCAGTGCTCACTGTCAGGTAGCAGCAAATAAAGCAAATAAGATGCTAGCCTGTATAAAAAGGGGCATGAAATCTAGGGACGTCAATGTAATCTTACCAGTGTACAGGGCACTTGTTCGACCTCATCTAGAATTTGGAGTGCAATTCTGGGCTCCACAATATAAAAATCATAGAAATGGAAAAATTCCAGAGAAGGGCAACCAAACTAATAAAAGGGATGGAGAATTTAGTCCATTGATTATAAATATTGCATTGTATATCCATTGAAAATGTTGTGTATTCAGGTTTTACTTTTTATGTCGATTGGTTGCCATAGTTACACTGTTTTTTTTTTTACAGCGTTGCCACCACCATGCTGAGGGAGGAGGCAGGAGTGGGTAAGACACTTTTTATTTGTTGTGATATCACCTGGCCACAGTAAGTCCCTGTTAGGAGAGGGGTCGGCCGCCTGGGATACATGGCAGCCATGCCGCACTTCCTGCGCGAGCATACCCACGACATCAATGCACGCTGTAGCTCAGCAAACCCATCCCTGCCCCCCAAAATGGCACAACACAGCGTTGTGTTACCATAGGAACAAAAAAAAACAAAAAACAAAAAACAAAGCCAAAATCAAAACAACAAGAAAAAAATAATATATAATATATACATAAGATATGTACAAATGTTAGCAATATATTAGAATTATTTATCTAAATTAGTAACATATATGCAAAGACCTAATAGCAAACCGCATAGCAATATCCCAAACAACTGAATATAAAATACTATCAAAAAGTATAGGGGCAGATTGATGCAAGTCAATAGAGCAATAGAGAAAATTATACACTAAATCAGACGTCCTCAAACTATTTGGCTCTGGGACCCCTCAAACAATAAAAATAATGACAGGACCCCAGCAAGTTACTGCAGATGGTCATCTTGTGTGATCAGCAGACAGCACATACATGGGAGCATTGTGGAGGCACAAAATGATGGGTGGAGTCTGATATACCATAACCCAGTGGTAGCCAACCCTAGCCCTCGAGAGCTACCAACAGTTCACATTTTCCAGACAACCTAGCTGCTGCACAGCTGCACTCATTAATCACTGACACATTTTAAAAGATCCACAGGTGGAGATAATTAGCTCACTTGTGATTCTGTGTGGTCAGCAGATAGCACATACATGGCAGCATTGTGGGGGCACAGAGTGATGGGAGGAGTCTAATATACCATAACCCATCACATCACAGGTGTAGTCAGCAGACAGCACATACATGGCAGCATTGTGGAGGCACAGAGTGATGGGAGGAGTCTAATATACCATAACCCATCACATCACACGTGTAGTCAGCAGACAGCACATACATGGCAGCATTGTGGAGGCACAGAGTGATGGGAGGAGTCTTATATACCATAACCCATCACGTGTAGTCAGCAGACAGCACATACACGGCAGCATTGTGGGGGCACAGAGTGATGGGAGGAGTCTAATATACCATAACCCATCACATCACACGTGTAGGCAGCAGACAACACATAAATGGCAGCATTGTGGAGGCACAGAGTGATGGGAGGAGTCCAAAATAACAGACAATTAAACAGATTTTTTCAGACTCCTTGTATCACTGACTGAGATTAGAAAAGTCATCAGCCTGATGGTCAGCAACATGGAGTCGCGACCCCATGATGAGAAGGTGGGGATCCACTTTGGGGTCAGGACCCACAGTTTGAGAACCACTGCACTAAATTAATGATACAATACCAGAGTATTCATTAAGGCCAACGTACCCAAACGGGCAATCCACCGCGCCTCACACTGTAGAAGTCTAATCCCATGATTGCCACCTTGAATCGAGGGTGGAATGTGGTCAATCATTCAAAATTTTAAAATAGCAACACCGTTTGATGTCTGGAAAAAGTGCCTTGCAATGGGGTGTTCACTCTTACCTGTGGCCAGGGCACACTTTATGGCAGAACGATAGGCAGTCAGCCTTTCTTTAAAGGGGTGTTTGGTTTTGCCCATGTAGACTAAACCACATGGGCAGATGATCTCATAGACAGGGTACTTAGAATTGCACGTGAGGTCATGTCTGATGTATATTGGTTTGCAGGAGTGTGGGTGGTAAAATGTGTCTCCTGTCTATCAAATACCTACAGGTGACACAGGTACAGCAACTGCATCCAAGGCGACCTAAGTTTTTAATAGATGGGTCCACCACAATATTGGTCTTGACCAACAGATCCCGGAGATTATGTCCCCTATGGTAGCATGACAATAATGTGGTAGATCCTAATGTAGGGTCAGGGTCCAGATTGGACCGCAGACCACAATTTCTTTGAAATACGGTTATTGTGTTTGATAATATATATAAGATGATGAATACACATACCAATTATAGAGTCTTGTAGATCCTTCGTAATGAGGCCAAGGTCATCCTTGTCTACAAACTTTAGGTATTTCTCTTCTGGTTGACTGGCAGCTGACGAAAGAACCTGGTAGTTTCCTCGTCCAGTGGTACAAACAATAAAAACTGTAACACCCATGTCCTTGAGAAGCTGCATCGGCCCAGCTATGTCATCAGTCGATAATCCATCGGTCATCCACACCAAGACTTTTGGGACATCAGCCCTAGAACCAAACTTTTCTGTATTGAGATTCTTTCGCACATACTCAAGTGCTTTGCCTGTGTTTGTATCCCCCATGTGCTGCCTTACGTTCTGGATGGCCTTTTGAACATCTTTACCGGAACTATATTGGTTGAGGGGAAATTCCAAAGTAGGGTTGGTGCTGATCTGCACAACACTAGCTTGAACGTCGTGTGGACCAATTTTGAATGGTTGAAGGAGGTCACCAATAAACTCTTTGACTTTGGAAAACTCATCATACGTGATACTTCCCGAACTGTCCAGTAGAAAGAGAAGGTCTCCTTCAGAATCTGGGACAACGCTGGAATGATCTGATGAAATGAAGAAAAAAAAATATTTTTTTACAATTGTTTTTCAGAAAACATGACAATATAATATTATGTCAAACTCTTAAGAAAACTCGTTGCTAACGTTTAGTGTTTATTTTATAGCAGCTCTCTGTCAACCTGACAAATGTTTTTTAATACCAGTAATATGAAAATTTATATTCCTTTGTAAATTGTATTCTTTGTCTCTGTGTTGTATTCTGGTTCCAGTTAATAGATCTACAGAGTCTACTCTAGGCAGACACAAAAAGGTCAACATGGTCAAATGATCAACATGGTCAAAAGGTCACTATGAAAAAGTTTGACTCGAGAATAGGTTGACATGATTTTTCACATTTTCAAAAAAAATGTGGACAAATATATACAACAGAAACACACACTCAGAACAATCTATGTGTCTGATTTTTGATACCTTCGCCCCCCCCCCTGCACGTTTGTGATGGTTTTGGCCTGCGCAAGCGCATAATCAGTTATGCGCATGTACAGGGCTTCTGGGGACCTTCTGGGGATCTTCGCAAGAGGACCTGGGTGAGTAGGATTTCCTTCCACAGGTCCCCCATGGATTTCTTCGGCTCCAGGACCCCGGACTCTTCAGCCCTGGAGCCCCGGATCCCAGACCAGCCCCGGAACCAAGGGACCGGAACCAAGGCACCGGACCGGACCCAGGGACCTACCGACGGGCTCAAGATAGGTAAGTATCAGTATATGTGGGCTTTGGATGTATTAAAGTTTTATTTTTCGTGTGTGCCAGTGTGTTTATTTGACTATTTTTATTACTGTGGAACTACAAGTGCCAGCAGGCCCTTTAATGCCCCGCATGCTGGGACTTGTGGTTCTCCAAGTCCCAGCATGCGGGGGAGGCTTGCTGGGACTCATAGTTCCACAGTAAAAGACAATAGGCCCTCCTACCTCCAAGTCTGTCTGTTGTTGCACAGTTTGTCTTATCACTGTTTACTATTGTAAAGCGCAACGGAATCTGCTGCGCTATATAAGAAACTGTAACGGAATCTGCTGTGCTATATAAGAAACTGTAAATAAATAAATAGTTTTTATGCTATTTTTTTTTACACTTCAATCAGCCCGGTGACCACTGCACAGGGTCACTGGGGACAGCACCAGGCTTCAGCCTGGCCAGGTAAGTCCTGTTGGGGGGGGACCCCTTTATTCGGGGGCCCCCACTTCCCCAGGACCCCTGGCCAGGCTGACTGGTCAGAGGGCTGAATGCTTGTATAAAAAGTCTCCCCCCCCCGGCTGTGGCATTACCCTGCTGGCTGGTTTGGCCTGGGGCTGGTTCATAAAATACGTGGGACCCCTAGTCATTTTGTCCCCCGTATTTTGGGAACCAGCCCTGGACCTGGAGCCTGGGGCTGGTTTTAAAAAATCAGCGAAGCCCTATTTGTCGGGTTTCCTGATTTTTTAATACCAGCCCCGGCTCTTCAGCCTGGTGCTGGTTACAGCCGTGGGAGGGGGACCCAACGTCGTAATGGGTAAAAGGGTGACTAAAATGTAGACGCATAACCCGTCTATATAGAAGTTTAGTCACCCTGCCGGCTTCTTAAAATTTAGACGCAAACCCGTCTATATGTGCTGTAGGAGAGATCATGCACCTATGGAACGCCCACATGGGTGTTCCAGCTTTGGCAGTATAGTCGCAAGGACGGCAGCATATCGATTGAACGAGCGTACACACTGCACTTTTGTTCCGATATGGGCCGTCCTGTCGGATGAAAATTAAACAGCAAAGAACCTTCGACCGACCGAGTATGGACGGACAAGACCGTTTTTTTGCCATTTATCGCTCGTACGGGACAGCGTACACACATATACAATTGAACGGCCGTCCGACCCAGAATGGAAGAACGGCCCGACAATTGTATATATGTGTACCCAGCTTTAGTATAATGATAAAAAGCAGACGTACTTATGTAGTATCTGGGCGCCCGATTTTGTGATTGTATGCCTTACCTTAAGGCATACAATCAGATGCGATTCGACGCGATTTTCGGCAAAATCGCATCGAATCGCATGCGATGCAGAAAACATTTTAAGTAATCCGCGGCCGCTCGCCACGCTTTATAAAATCAACTCTATGCCCACTTGGATAGTGGGGAAATTCATGTAAACAATGACTCCTTTATAAAATCGCATCGGATCGCATGCGATTCGATTTTTCCGACCCAATTTTAAAATCGGGCGCCCAGATACTACATAAGTACCAAAGCAGATAACTAGTTACCATCCAAATGTTAGTTTACTGCCTTGCACATATCCCCTGCAAATTGCCAATTTTTGTTTTTTATTATTATTTCTGTTACGCTGGGATCATGTGACACGGTTGTGCTGTCCTTTCTGCACTGGGTGTCAGGGAAGCTTCCATCAGTAGAGATATGAAGTGTATCTAAAAAAACTATGTCAATGAAGTGTGCACAAGTCGCTGCATTAAAGTTGAGTTCATGTTCTGAAACAAGGCCGACACTAGTGAGTCAGACCACAGATAAGAGAATCTGTAGTGAAAGCAAAGTACAAACAGACTGGGGAATATAACTGAGAACACCTGCTCCTCAAATGTTCTACAGATACTATCAAGTCAGTATATCAAGCATCGCAGGTTAGTGATGTGCGCTTCTCTGACAGGTGACATTGCAGACATAAATCTCAAGGTAAATGCCTTACCTCATCCTATAGGAATTCCACCGATCATAAAATGACATGTTAATCCAATATAACTGGCCTTTGACCCCAAAAACTCAATATACTATTACACACATGCAACATGGGGCGGGGGAGAAAATCCTTTACTATGACATGCGGGAGGTGAGTTACTTTTTACACTCTTCCTATATGTAAACTTGTAAGTAAAGCTTACTGACAGACTAGCTTACTAACGTGCAGCAGTTCCCCTGATTGGTGCAGACATTGCTTCACCGTACAGTAGTATGTGAGGAAAGAGTCATATAAGCACTGAAAGCGCCGATTTCTTTTCCACTTCTCCTACAATATTTGTCATCTCAGGATGGCGTAAAAAGGCAGCGAAGACAGCAGTCTCCCTGACTACTCCCTGTTATCCCCCTCCCTTTCTGTGGTAGTAGCCAATCAGAGTAGCCCATGGCATATGCACATGCTGGATCTCCTACTGCCCCAGTGCCCCCTCACTGCCACGCTAAAGAAAAGTGACCCAACCTATGCATACGCTGTATCTCCTCCTCCTGGCCTCGTCACCTGTGGTGCCTCGCACCTCTCCAATCCATTCTTAACGCTGCTGCTAGGCATATCTTCCTCTCCCGCTGCTCTACCTCCGCCTCCCCCCTCTGTCTATCTCTTCACTGGCTCCCCATTCCTTTCCGAGTTCTCTTTAAACTCCTCACCACCACCTACAAGGCTCTCTCCTCCTCCCCCGCTCCATACCTCTCTTCACTGCTCTCTATCCACACTCCCTCCTGTCCTCTTCGCTCCATCGCTGGCAGCTGACTGACCTCTCACCTAATCACCTCCTCCCACTCCCGTGTCCAAGACTTCTCTCGAGCTGCCCCCCTGCACTGGAACAACCTCCCACCACCCATCAGGCTTTCTGATTCCCTTACCTCCTTCAAGCGCTCCCTCAAAACCCACTTTTTTTGACTAGCCTATCCCTCCTCCTAACCTCTTTTGATCCTCCTATCCTGCCTCCGTTCCTACTTATCCTATTGTTTTTCGTTCGTCCACCCACCTATTTTTAGTATGTTATGTCTTATGAGTAGGGCCCTCCTTCCTCACGTACTCACCCTACCTCTTTACCTCACCTGTGCTCCTGCCCTGTTCTTCCCTTCCTCTACTTCATCTTCAGTCTCCTCGACAATTTTGACACCTACTTCTGAACTGATGCTGATTTTAGTTCTACCAGCTATACCCCTATTTATACTGTATTTTTCAACACACCCTGTATGTTACCTTGTAATTTGTTTTTTTGTTTGCTATGTACGGCGCTGCGGACACTTTGCGGCGCCTTATAAATAAACGTACTACTATTACTACCTGTCCCCGCTGCCATCAGTAAAGTGACCTGACATATATTTGCTGGGTCACCCCCCCTAAGCGCCTGGTGTCATACGCTTGCCTACCTCGCACTGCCCAACACAGACCCTCCAACATTACTCATTCCATCTGGTACACAATGCTCTGCTCCTGGACTTCCCTCTTAGTTTATGATTGCAGTCACCTGTGCTGCAACACCGTTATTATCAATTACCTAGTTCAGCACATAGAAGGGAAGTCCAGAAACAGAGAATTCAGGGCCTAACGGAATGGGTAATGTTGTAGGGTATGCCACTGAGGCACTGACATGAGATTACCCAGCGCCTGGCGTACATGCAAAAGGGCAAAACTTAGCTAATTCAGAGGTAAACAGGAGAATATTGTCATGCTGGAGCCCTGGTTACGTGGCTGAATGGCAGGAAGTTGCCCTGGCATGTGTATTGTGATTAGCAATGCCCGTTTGTGAATCGTTTGTGGAGTGGACATTCCATGTCACCCTATGGGTCGCAGGTGCTTAGGTTTGTGAACATACTGGTGGAATAATAATTGGATAAGCATGGCTACATCTGTATAACTGAATCTAAACCACAGCTATATATAGCATCAAAGTGTACAATCCACAAAATTGTATGAAATGTAGCCCGGCCCATGTCCTCTTCTTCTATCTCTATTCGAGAGGTTGCCAACCACACTCCTCACAGTACAGGTTTTAAGCATAGCCATAACTGAGCATACAGGAGGTGACTAATACCCCTTTCACACAGAAAATGAAATACCCAGGTGAAGCAGCTCCACCCGGTAATTTCATTAAGTACACGGGTACTTTTTCTGTAAAGGGATGGCGGCTGGCGGCCCCTGAAAGAACCACAGGTGCAGGACCGTCCCATTTTTGTGAGTGTGTGGGGGGAGATAGACGCTGTGCGCATGTGCACAGCCTCTATTCAAAGGAACAAAGGTGCTGTGAAAAACAGGTGCACACATGGACGCCACAAGAGCGTCCCAATTTCTCAAATACTGTATAAATGTTGGAAGTATGCTACTACAGAGCCCTGACTGGGGAACAATGACAGAGTTTCAGAAACAAACATGAAACCACACCTTGGCCTATTGATAGAGTTAATGGAACAAGAGCAAATTCCATGCCAAAAGTGTGCCTATAAAGCAGACACACCCAGGAACTCTGAAACACAGACACATCCTGTCAAGAGATTCAAACACTATGGCCTGAAGAGACCTGTGGAAGTGTCAGTCTGGCAGACACATTATATCACTTCAAACAGGGCTGCCAAGAGAAATCCTGGGCCCCGGTACAACAGCGTCACGGGGCCCCCCTGGAGTGGCGAGCAACAGAAAAGAGGTGTGGCCATTAAAGGATATAGGGGTGTGTACCACACCATATACACTTTATGCAACACAATAGTAGACCCGTTATACTTGCCCCTTACACATTATGCTACACAGAATGAGCCAAAATTCAAATCGATTACTTGCCGCCCCGTTCGTATGCAGCAGTGTGGACAGAAGCGTGGGGTGGTGGATATGGGTTGCGCCCATGGGAGTAAGGGGTCGTGGCCACAGATGGGCAGATAGCGGCAGGGTCCCTGCGGAGGATGGGAACTAGGTAATAGCTCCCATCCTCCGCAAGGACCCTCTGCCCCCCTGCGCTGCCCAGACCCCTATGCCATACAGCAGGGGTGGCCAGCCCACGGCTCCTCTCTCCAAGATCTGTGGCTGGCACGATCATCCCCATTTGAAGCGCCGCCTCTGGAGTATAAGGATCCCAAGCTCACACATGCAGCAGGGAAAGCGGCAACAGTTCTTTCAACCTGCTGGCAAGAAGCAGCAGATGCCACTACTTGCAGTATCGCCGAGCTGAGCTGCCGGTATCTGCTGTGTCCCCCAAAGCTACAGATCCGGCGCCAAGAGCAGCTACATTGTGATGGCCAGCGGTATGTGCACCTGGAGGGAGAGGGGGGATTGTGTCCATTAAACCTCTTTAATCTCATGTAATCCTGGGCAGTATGGTCCCACCCAGATCGCATTCCATATATGATCCGTCATAAATGGGCCCCATGTAGCCTGTTCCCTTCACACACATTGGAGGTCATTCTGATTGACCACAAAGCTGCAAAATTTGCAGCTTTGCGGGTTATCTAAATACCTCAGATTTCACGCATGCGAACGGATGTTTTACATACAGTAATCATCGATTTGCAGCTTGTGTGCAGGGCAGTGCGGTTGCCGACCATCAAATCATTTCTCAAGCGCTCGCAGATCTAAGTCAGTCTCTGCTGTCTTAGATCTGTGGCGCTCCTGTACGAGAAGAGGGCGGGCAGCTGACATCCGGTGACATCAGCTGCCCTCCCCCGGCACCCTCGTCATGGGAGTTCCCATCGGCGCAACCCATATCCACCACCCCACGCTTCCGTCCACACTGCTGCATGCGATCGGGGCGGCAAATAATCGGTTTGCCACACCCGCTCACACAAAGTGGCTGCACATGCACAACATCGCTCCCCTGTGTGAACGTGCGGGGGAGCGAACCAACCTGAATGAGGGCCATAGCCTGTTACACACACACATAGCCTGTTCCTTCACACATACAGTACATAGCCTGTCACACACACATATACATACATAGCCTGTTACACACACACACACACATATACATACATAGCCTGTTACACACACATATACATACATAGCCTGTTACACACATATATACATACATACAAAGCCTGTTACACACACACACACACACACACACACATAGCCTGTTACACACACATATATACAAAGCCTGTTACACACACACACACACATAGCCTGTTACACACACACACACACACACACACACACACATATAGACATACATACATACATACATACATAGCCTTTTACACACACACACACACACACATACACACACACACACACACACACAGCCTGTTACACACACATATATATACAAAGCCTGTTACACACACACACACACACACACACACACACACATATAGACATACATACATAGCCTGTTACACACACACACACACACACACACACACACACACAGCCTGTTACACACACATATATATATACATACATACACAGCCTGTTACACACACACACACACACACACACACACACACATATACATACATACAAAGCCTGTCACACACACACACACACACACACACACACACACACACATAGCCTTTTACACACACACACACACACATATAAAATACATACATAGCCTGTTACACACACACACACACACACACACACACAGCCTTTTACACACACACATATAGACATACATACATAGCCTGTTACACACACACACACACACACACACACACACACACAGCCTGTTACACACACATATATACATACATACACAGCCTGTTACACACACACACACACTTTTTGTCTGTTCCCCCTGTCCATAGCCATGCATTGCGGGCGGCATTACCTTTTGAACCAGGAACTTGGAGCAGGAGCAGGAGAGCCATCGCTGACCGGGCTTAGGCAAAATCGGGGGCGTGGCCTAATCGCGGACCCGTGGCCACGCCCCCTTTTTTGTGTCGGGCCCCCCTGGCAGGCCCGGGCCCAGGTAAAATGTACCCGCCCCCCCTGCCTCTCGGCGGCCCTGACTTCAAACAGTCCGCTGTCTGCTGCTCACGTCACTGTGTCACTGTGCCTATAGTACTTACAGGTCAACCTCATGTATCTGTACAAAGACATTACGCCTGCTGCAAGTAAATAGCTCATGTGTTTTATGTGTGCCATTATAAACAACATTAATGCATCTGTGCAGCACCAGTGTTGGGGAAGTATAGATATTGCCTCAAACACTGAGGTCTGGGTTCAAGTATTACCATGGCCCAAATTGTGTATATTCACCAGACTTGCAAAATCCTCTCCGGGAGAAGCCTGGAGAGGAGTGAAAGGGGGGCAGGAAGAGGCTTCGTTTTGAGGGCGGGGCGAGGGTGACGTCACCAAGCCCCGCCCCCATGACAGACATCCTCATCTATTTTTCGGGTCCTTGGATGGGGGGGAGGGGCTAAGATGACGCAAAATGACTCAAATAGCGTCATTTTAGCCCCGCCCCCTCCCCGCGGACCCGCAAAATTTGTCGTTTTATACCGCAGGGAAGGGGGAGCAGGGGTTGTGAGGAAAATGCGGGAGACTTACCCCCCTTCCCGGGGGGCCAGATTAGCGGGACCCTCCCTGCCATTCTGGGAGGGTAGGCAAGTATGGTATTACCATGGCCCAAATTGTGTATATTCACCTTATGCTTGCAATAGATAGGATCTGATTGGATTTTACTATGCAACACATAGGGGGAAATTTACCAATATGAAAAACCTAGTTTTTCGTATTGGTATTTTCCCTACGACTGCATACGACTGTTTAAGTCGTATGCAAAGTCGTGTTCCGGAGGATCAGTTACAAAGCAGTCAGATACGACTGCTTTGTAACCCTCCGATGGTGTAATGATTCGTATTAGCGGCCGTATATACGGCCGCTAATACGAATTATTTCTAGCAGTCTGCACGGATCAGTCAGATCCGTGCAGGCTGCAAGGTGTAAAAAAAAATAGAAAAAATAAATAAATAAATAAAAAAACGGCGTGGGGTCCCCCCCACAGCCGAAACCAGCACCAGGCTGAAGGAGCCGGGGCCGGTAATTAAAAATCAGGGAACCCAACAAATAGGGGTTCCCCGATTTTTAACAACCAGCCCCAGGCTCCAGGTCCGGGGCTGGTTCCCAAAATACGGGGGACAAAATGAGTAGGGGTCCACCGTATTTTAAGAACCAGCCCCAGGCACAACCAGCCAGCAGGGTAATGTCACAGCCGGGGGACACTTATAACATAAGGTCCCGCGGCCAAAACATTCTCCCTACCGACCAGTCAGCCTGGCCAGGGGCCCTGGGGGAGTGGGGACCCCCCCAATGAAGGGGTCCCCCCCCTCCAGGACTTACCTGACCAGGCTGAAGCCTGGTGCTGTCCTCGATGCCCCTGGGCGGTGGGCATCGAGCTGATAAATGGTGTAAAAAAAAGATGAACCTATTGTTTTTTACTGTGGCACTACAAGTGCCAGCAAGCCTCCCCAGCAAGCTGGGACTTGGAGAACCACAAGTCCCAGCCTGCTGGGCATTAAAGGGCCCGCTGGCACTTGTAGTTCTACAGTTAAAAAAATAGTGCACAAAACACACTGATACACTTTTAAAATAAAACTTTATTACACACAAAGCCCACACATACTAATACTTACCTATCTTCTCTCCGTAGGTAGCCCTGATGTCCTGTGTCGGCGTCTTCTGGTCCTGTGTCGTCTTCTTCCTCCATGTCGACCGTCGCTGTCGCCGTCCGGATCCGACGAAATCCATTTGGGAAGCTGTGGAAGGAAACCATACTCACCTGTCCCAGCGCGACGTAGTCCAGGTAAGGGTCTTTGCAAAAAAACAAACCGATTCCCCGAAACCAGACCGGACTGACGGAGACGCACGTGTGTTTGTTTACATTGTGCGGCTCCGCCTCCCGAATGCCGCTATTGGCCGCCTTGCTGCCTAGTGGCTCCTGATTGGCCGCTAGGCCGCAAGGCGGCCAATAGCGGCATTCGGGAGGCGGAGCCGCACGATGTAAACACCGTGCGTCTCCGTCAGTCCGGTCTGGTTTCGGGGTGTCGGTTTGTTTTTTTGCCAAGACCCTTACCTGGACTACGTCGCGCTGGGACAGGTGAGTATGGTTTCCTTCCACAGCTTCCCAAATGGATTTCGTCGGATCCGGACGGCGACAGCGACGGTCGACATGGAGGAAGAAGACGACACAGGACCAGAAGACGCCGACACAGGACATCAGGGCTACCTACGGAGAGAAGATAGGTAAGTATTAGTATGTGTGGGCTTTGTATGTAATAAAGTTTTATTTTAAAAGTGTATCAGTGTGTTTTGTGCACTATTTTTTTAACTGTAGAACTACAAGTGCCAGCGGGCCCTTTAATGCCCAGCAGGCTGGGACTTGTGGTTCTCCAAGTCCCAGCTTGCTGGGGAGGCTTGCTGGCACTTGTAGTGCCACAGTAAAAAACAATAGGTTCATCTTTTTTTTTACACCATTTATCAGCTCGATGCCCACCGCCCAGGGGCATCGAGGACAGCACCAGGCTTCAGCCTGGTCAGGTAAGTCCTGGAGGGGGGGGACCCCTTTATTGGGGGGGTCCCCACTCCCCCAGGGCCCCTGGCCAGGCTGACTGGTCGGTAGGGTTAATGCTTTGGCCGGGGGGACTTGCATAAAAAGTCTCCCCCCGGCTGTGGCATTAGCCTGCCGGCTGGTTGTGCCTGGGGCTGGTTCTTGAAATACGGGGGACCCCTAGTCATTTTGTCCCCCGTATTTTGGGAACCAGCCCCGGACCTATAGCCTGGGGCTGGTTGTTAAAAATCGGGGAGCCCCTATTTGTCGGGCTCCCTGATTTTTAATTACCGGCCCCGGCTCCTTCAGCCTGGTGCTGGTTATGGCTGTGGGGGGGACCCCACGCCGTTTTTTTATTTATTTATTTATTTTTCTATTTTTTTACACTGTAGCCTGCACGGATCTGACTGATCCGTGCAGGCTAAAACGCAAATAGAACAGGAAAATGGTGTTCTATTTTCCTGTCGTATTTGCGTGGGTGTTTCACACCACTAAGCAGCCGTATTGTCAGTACGGCTGCTTAGTTAATCAGAAACCACCATTCTTTTGAATGGTGATTTCTGTCGTATCCTATCGATGGTGTAGGGCATTCGTATTTGTAACTACAAATACGAATGTTCCATCTTTAGGACTACGAATTGTTGTATTTTTGGGATTGTAAATCCCGAAAATACAAATTCGTAAAAAAAAGGTGTATTTCTCCCTACGAATACACCTTTTTTCTACGAATCCATTTTGGTAAATTTCCCCCATAGTATATCTGCTCCAAAGGCAATTAACACACTTCTTTAAAACAAGCCACCATGAAAGAATAGGTCTGACTTCAGGGGTGTACAGACGCTTCGGTTTTGACAGGTTTTCGATTCGATTTTGCTTATAAAAGCAAAATCGACTCAAAAGCGAACGGCTTTAAGACGCTTTTGATCCACATTCAATTCGATACGGGCTCCCGTTTTCTCTGTATCGAAAAGAAAGATAGACCGTGCAGGCAAGGAAATATCTAAGTCGATCCAGTAAATGGAAAGTGTGCACTGCGCCTTGAATATAAATCGAAATCGATATCAAATGCAAAAGTGCAATGTGAAATCGAAAACAAATCGAATGCAAATTGAGTCGAATGTAAATCGATGTGTGTGTACACACCTTTATTATCGTTTCAGGAATAAAAAGAAACAAGCAATTCATCGGTTTGGAAGAACCTTAATCAGGAATTAATATTAGGCTGAATGGACATTAATACTCACATCTGCAGTTCAGATCATTTCTTGTGTGCGCCAAGAAAAGTTTTATTGTTCCTCAGTGAGAAAAACAAAATAGCAATCTAGCAAATATGATACCTTTTAATGGCTAACAAAAATAAATGTTGTTAAAATGCAAGCTTTCGAGACTCCTTAGGTCTCTTCCTCAGGCATGGTATAACAAGGTGTGTGAAGAAACACATATATATATACACAGCAGAGTAGGAACAAGATGTGATAGATGGACATTCTTAAGATCAAAACAAAACAAAATAACAGAATGAGCTTGTAAATTGAGTCCTTAATTAGTTTGTAGATAAGTAGTGTGAAAGTTTTATTGTCTCTAAGTTGATGACAGACCAGAGTTAGAGCTCCGATGCCCTCACTCTCTCTGGGCCAGATTCCTCAGATGTTGTAGTGGGCCATAAATCCCTCGGATAGATTCAGTCCTGTGTTAAGGGTGTCAAACGTTGTCATTAATTTGTATTCCCAGACCCTCCTGTCCCTTTGTGATTTGAAATTTCCTTTTAGTATAATCACTTTCATATGATCCTGATTGTGTCCTGGGCTGCAGAAATGTTTGGCCACAGGAAAGTGTGTCTTTTTTTCCTTTATTGTGTGGCGATGGGACCTCATCCTTGCCTTAAGTTTTTGTCCTGTTTCTCCAACATACAGACCCCCAATAGGACATTTGGTGCACAGAATCAGGTACACTACATTGGTAGTAGAACATGTGAATGTCCCTGGGATCTTATAGTCCTGTTGTGTGTTGGGGATCCGTACACTGTCTGTAGTGAGGATATGGGCACAGGTTTTGCAGCTCCTTACATTGCAGGGATAGGTTCCTCTTTGTGTAATGGATTGCAGTGAACTTCGGATTATAATATTTTTCAGGTTTGCAGGTTGTCGGTAACATAGTAGTGGAGGGTCTGGGAATATTGTTTTCAGGCGGTCATCTTTGTGTATGATGTGATGTAGTTTTTTTGCAGTTTTTCTTAGCACCTCAAGCTGTGGGTTGTAGGTGACTACCAGAGGTACACGGTTGTTTCTTTCTCTTTCTTTATATTGGAGAAGTTGATTTCTGGGTATCCTGATGGCTCTGATAATCTGATCGTTGATTGATGTGGGATGATATCCCTGATTTAAAAAAGTCCCTTTAAGTTGTTTTAAGTGGACATCTCTATCTGCTGGGCTGGAGCAGATGCGATGATATCTGATGGCCTGGCTGTAGACAATGGATTTTTTGATGTGTTTCGGGTGGAAGCTGTCCCATCTGAGGTATGAAGGCCGATCCACGGGTTTTCGGTATAGGGTTGTCTGTATTGCGTTGTTTTGAATTGTCATAGTGGTGTCAAGGAAGTTTATCTCGGTATATGAGTAATTCATTGTCAGGTTTATTGTTGGATGAAATCTGTTAAATTTTTCATGGAAATGTATGAGTTCTTGTTCAGAATCAGTCCAGATGATCAGGATATCATCGATGTAACGGAAGTAAGCCAAGGGTTTGATTGGGCAGGATGCCAGGAAGTCACTCTCGAGTTTTGCCATGAACAGATTGGCGTATTGCGGTGCCATTTTACTGCCCATGGCGCACAATAAAGGAAAAAAAGACACACTTTCCTGTGGCCAAACATTTCTGCAGCCCAGGACACAATCAGGATCATATGAAAGTGATTATACTAAAAGGAAATTTCAAATCACAAAGGGACAGGAGGGTCTGGGAATACAAATTAATGACAACGTTTGACACCCTTAACACAGGACTGAATCTATCCGAGGGATTTATGGCCCACTACAACATCTGAGGAATCTGGCCCAGAGAGAGTGAGGGCATCGGAGCTCTAACTCTGGTCTGTCATCAACTTAGAGACAATAAAACTTTCACACTACTTATCTACAAACTAATTAAGGACTCAATTTACAAGCTCATTCTGTTATTTTGTTTTGTTTTGATCTTAAGAATGTCCATCTATCACATCTTGTTCCTACTCTGCTGTGTATATATATGTGTTTCTTCACACACCTTGTTATACCATGCCTGAGGAAGAGACCTAAGCAGTCTCGAAAGCTTGCATTTTAACAACATTTATTTTTGTTAGCCATTAAAAGGTATCATATTTGCTAGATTGCTATTTTGTTTTTCTCACTGAGGAACAATAAAACTTTTCTTATCAACTGGCTAACACGGTACCAAACCTTTTTCTTTTGTGTGCGCCACAACTGTACACGCAGGCTGTCTCTAATATCAAGTAGACAATAGACCGGGGATTCACAATTTCAAAAGGAAACGAAATCAGGTCATATCCCCAAGTCAACGTTTCAACCTACTTCCAGGATTTTTATCATGAGCATAAATATTATTACACAGGTAAAATCTGAATAACTGAGGTCCTTACTAACCATTTTAGTGCCAAATTAATTTGTCAAAATTGGTGTGAAAATTGTCAAGCAAACATTTTTATTCCTCATAAAGAACTGTAATATTTACCTTATATGGGAAATCTAATATTTTTTACACAAGATTTTTTCTTTGAATTTATATAACAAATGTGATCGATGCTGGCACTCAAAGGTTTAAATCGCCTGTTCTCAAGCATGGATATCACTACAACCTCGACTGCAGTGTGCCTTGAGGAGCAAGGCTGGGAAGGTCCTGGTGTACACTGTGACCCCAGGTGTTCCTGATGTAGAACGATTGTACAGTTAACGCCAAATGGGCGTTCCCATGGACGTGTCCCCTCACTGCTGCCCCCCCCGTCTGCATTAGCACCCAGCGCATGCACATAGCCCCCAAATTAACCCCCAGTAAATGATATCGGAATGCAACCAGTAATGATATAGTCAGATTGAGCTACATTCGTTAACGATATTGAGTATACACACTACGGCCCTTATTCTGGTTCACTCGCAAAGGGAAATTCGTCTCAAATGGACAAAACCATGCTGCACTGCAGGGGGGCAGATGTAACATGTGTAGAGAGAATTAGATTTGGGCGAGTTATTTAGTTTCTGTGCAGGGTAAATACTGACTGCTTTATTTTTACACTGCAATATAGATCTCACTTTGAAGAAAAACCCCACCCAAATCTAATCCTCTCTGCACGAGTTACATCTGCCCCCCCCCCTGCAGTGCACATGGTTTTGTCCAGCTGAGAAGGAATTTGCCAGAAAGAGTGAACCAGAATAAGGCCCTATGCGAGGTTCAGCAGTGATGTCATCATTTCCAGGCAAAACAATGTGTCTTTCTGTGAGAAATAGACAAACATTTATCATTCTCAATGTTTTTCCATTTTGTAAATATCACATTGTTTATTTCATCTTGTCCACTAGAAAAGGTCACGATAATAGAAGTTTGCAGATTAGTTGTCTGTATTCCCCCCTTTCCTTTCGTGTATTCATGTTCGAATTCATGGTCATTACTTATGTAAAATAATGAAGAAACATTTAACCTTTTCTACAGGGACTTTTAGAGAAATAGGAACCTGAAAGTCCCTTTCCCCGACAATGGGCCTTATTCTAGTTCACTCTTAGAGGCAAATTCCTTCTCAGATGGACAAAACCATGCTGCACTGCAGGGGGGCAGATGTAACAGGTGCGAGAATAGGCCCCAGCAAACATCCTTCCTGGTCTGCTGAAATGGGGTTTATGCACAATATTGCCTTGTATAAAGGTCACATTTTATTTTTGTGCAGATGATTCCAATTCACTGGGAACGTGGCAAATTTGACCCCGTTCCAATATTTGGGGGTCTGTGCATGTACAAGTACATATTTGTGCATGTGCAGACCATACTTGCCTACTTTTGAAAACTAGTTTCAGGGAGATTATAGTTGGTAGTAGAATTTTGCACAACGCCCCATTGAGGGGGTGTGTCATGCTCCACCCAAAGGGCGTGTCTAGTTCCATATATGGAGAGATTGTGAAAAGAGATTGTGAACGTGGCACCTAGCAGCGTGGGTGTGCACTGCTACATCTGAGGGGAATATTTTAAAATGACTTATATCCAAATGTAGATGAGCCCCAAAGCCGTTAGTAAGAGATACTATACTTGGTAATGTGCTGGGAAATGGTGCTGATGATTCAATGTAAATGTATCTGTCTCTCATTCCTTTTTCCCCAAAAAAAATGTAACAGTGTAATGTGGGCTAGGTGACATGAGGGAGATTGCTAGACTAATGAGGGAGATTGCTGCTATGTCAGGGAGTCTCCTGCAGAATGCAGGAGGTGAGGTAACTATGATGTAACAGTGTAATGTGGGCTAGGTGACATGAGGGAGATTGCTAGACTAATGAGGGAGAGAGGGAGATTGCTGCTATGTCAGGGAGTCTCCTGCGGAATGCAGGAGGGGAGGTAACTATGATGTAACAGTGTAATGTGGGCTAGGTGACATGAGGGAGATTGCTAGACTAATGAGGGAGAGAGGGAGATTGCTGCTATGTCAGGGAGTCTCCTGCAGAATGCAGGAGGGGAGGTAACTATGATGTAACTGTGTAATGTGGGCTAGGTGACATGAGGGAGATTGCTAGACTAATGAGGGAGAGAGGGACATTGCTGCCATGTCAGGGAGTCTCCTGCAGAATGCAGGAGGGTAGGTAACTATGATGTAACAGTGTAATGTGGGCTAGGTGACGTGAGGGAGATTGCTAGACTAATGAGGGAGAGAGGGAGATTGCTGCTATGTCAGGGAGTCTCCTGCAGAATGCAGGAGGGGAGGTAACTATGATGTAACAGTGTAATGTGGGCTAGGTGACGTGAGGGAGATTGCTAGACTAATGAGGGAGAGAGGGAGATTGCTGCTATGTCAGGGAGTCTCCTGCAGAATGCAGGAGGGGAGGTAACTATGATGTAACAGTGTAATGTGGGCTAGGTGACATGAGGGAGATTGCTAGACTAATGAGGGAGAGAGGGACATTGCTGACATGTCAGGGAGTCTCCTGCAGAATGCAGGAGGGTAGGTAACTATGATGTAACAGTGTAATGTGGGCTAGGTGACGTGAGGGAGATTGCTAGACTAATGAGGAAGAGAGGGAGATTGCTGCTATGTCAGGGAGTCTCCTGCAGAATGCAGGAGGGGAGGTAACTATGATGTAACAGTGTAATGTGGGCTAGGTGACGTGAGGGAGATTGCTAGACTAATGAGGGAGAGAGGGAGATTGCTGCTATGTCAGGGAGTCTCCTGCAGAATGCAGGAGGGGAGGTAACTATGATGTAACAGTGTAATGTGGGCTAGGTGACATGAGGGAGATTGCTAGACTAATGATGGAGAGAGGGAGATTTCTGCTATGTCAGGGAGTCTCCTGCAGAATGCAGGAGGGGAGGTAACTATGATGTAACAGTGTAATGTGGGCTAGGTGACATGAGGGAGATTGCTAGACTAATGAGGGAGAGAGGGAGATTGCTGCTATGTCAGGGAGTCTCCTGCGGAATGCAGGAGGGGAGGTAACTATGATGTAACAGTGTAATGTGGGCTAGGTGACATGAGGGAGATTGCTAGACTAATGAGGGAGAGAGGTAGATTGCTGCTATGTCAGGGAGTCTCCTGCAGAATGCAGGAGGGGAGGTAACTATGATGTAACAGTGTAATGTGGGCTAGGTGACATGAGGGAGATTGCTAGACTAATGAGGGAGAGAGGGAGATTGCTGTTATGTCAGGGAGTCTCCTGCGGAATGCAGGAGGGGAGGTAACTATGATGTAACAGTGTAATGTGGGCTAGGTGACATGAGGGAGATTGCTAGACTAATGAGGGACAGGGGGAGATTGCTGCTATGTCAGGGAGTCTCCTGCAGAATGCAGGAGGGGAGGTAACTATGATGTAACAGTGTAATGTGGGCTAGGTGACATGAGGGAGATTGCTAGACTAATGAGGGAGAGAGGGAGATTGCTGTTATGTCGGGGAGTCTCCTGCGGAATGCAGGAGGAGAGGTAACTATGATGTAACAGTGTAATGTGGGCTAGGTGACATGAGGGAGATTGCTAGACTAATGAGGGAGAGAGGGAGATTGCTACTATGTCAGGGAGTCTCCTGCAGAATGCAGGAGGGGAGGTAACTATGATGTAACAGTGTAATGTGGGCTAGGTGACATGAGGGAGATTGCTAGACTAATGAGGGAGAGAGGGATATTGCTACTATGTCGGGGAGTCTCCTGCGGAATGCAGGAGGGGAGATAACTATGATGTAACAGTGTAATGTGGGCTAGGTGACATGAGGGAGATTGCTAGACTAATGAGGGAGAGAGGGATATTGCTACTATGTCGGGGAGTCTCCTGCGGAATGCAGGAGGGTAGGCAACTATGGTGCAGACCCTGAAATGGGCCGTTCCTTGAGGGGAGGGAGGGCCGGGGGCGGTTACAGAGCTCGACCATGGGAACACCCAGCATTTTACAGGGGTCCCCATGAAAATTCCCATGGGCACACCGGCAGGTGGTTGAGATCACAGGACTTCAGTCACCTGCCCCGTCCTCGTAGAGGTAGCGAAGGGATCCGGTGGCGGGGGGTAGGGGGCAGTAGTTCGGCAGGGTGGCGTTTCAGCGCTCAGTAAGCGGCGATCTTTGCTGTTTATCGAGCCAATGTGAATTAGGCCCATGATTCCCTAATTTCCACAGACAGTGCTAGGGCATAATTTAAAGATTTTGAGGACTTAAAATGTCACTGCTAAAAAAGTAAGGGGGTTATCCAATTCAAATATTCCCGACGGGGGAAATAGCGGCGGGAGCCTATTTAATGCTGTCTTTCCTGGCAGCATTGAACAGGAATCTCTGCAGAACGGACCTGACTTTAGTAGCAGTCGCGAACAGACGTGGATTTTCGAGGTCCTGGTTGCAGCTTGACGATCCCCGGGCTGTATCTCGCGCCCACACCCTCTTTTCATCGTTCAGCAGGCGGGACATTGAATCCCGCCTGCCGATTCTTTGTCAAGGCAGCCGACAATGGGACATGGGCCCTTATTCTGGTTGGTGCGGTAATATCCGCGTGCATTCGTGCCGCCGATGTTTTGTGTCTGCGCATGTGCAGAGGCGTCTCTGCGCATGTGCGAGCATGGCGTACGGCAAAGTCCCGCATGAAATGTGAACACTCCGAACAGGGGGTGGAGAGGGGCGTGAAGGGCTATTTGGGCTCATTACCATATGCATACGCCCCGCGTTTCATGGGCGTTCCCATGAAAACGCTGGGCGTACGTATGGTAATGCGCACGTGTAGGGGGCGGACATATGACATCGCCGGATGTCAGCTGCCCGCCCAGATCCCTGCTTTTGCACGGAAAAATGTCCGTGTGGTCTGAGGTTGCGGGAGCTGGTGGAGCACTCGGTCCTGCATTCGATGGTCTGCGACCATCGAATGATGGGGGAGGTTCCCTGAGATGGAGGAGGCGTATTCCATGAAAAATACATGTGCGGTCCGTTCGGCCAGCTTCTTACCGCGTACGGACGGAGTTGGCGATCCGTATGGAAGGCGGGGTTTCGCACGCACGGTCCTGGCCGCATATTCGGATCCGGCAGCACCGATCAGAATAAGGCCCCTGGTCACGTGACCCGGGATTAAATATCTCCCTAAATATTAGAGCTTTTTCATGTAAAATAAATGCGCTCAAATCTTGGGGTACATGAAAATTGCAAAAACAACTGATTACTCCAATCTGCAAGCATAAAAACACTTGTCCCACTCATAAATCACTCGAATATAACTGTCCCATAACTTGTAACCCCCACCTTTTTCACACCAAAACTGACTTCTCATTGTTTGCTAATTAAAACCTACCTGCCTAATTAGTAATTAAGGGGGTGGCCATGGGGTTCTAAACAAAGTCCCATTATTTTTCCCCAAAAAAGGCATTTTCCCCAACTTTTCACATGCTTAGGGGGGTATTCAATCACCGGCGACCATCTCCCCACGGGGAAGATGGTTGCCGGGCTCTATTCAATGCTGTCTTCCCCGACAGCATTGAGCAGGGTATCTCGGCTGAACGAGCCCAACATCACTAGCTGTCGGGCTCGTTCTGCCGAGAACGGCCGGGAAGTGACGAGCTGCCGGCTGCAGCTCGTCTCTTCCCGGCCACACCCCCTTCACGCTCCCAGGCACGTGGGACATTGAATCCCGCCTGCATGTTCTCGGTCGAGCTGCATTTTCAGCTAAAATGGGTAATCGCAGCTAAAGAGCTACCCCGATGTATAATATATGTGATCACAGTGTAATTGCTTGTAAATATATTTTAATGCGGGTTGTAGGCACTAAGGGTGCCCATACACATGCAGTCATACATGCGATAACTCGGTTACCACACGCCAAGGAGCCGCCAGATGGGCAGCAGGATCGTTCCGTATGTATTTTATGTGGTCCTTATGCATACAATGTATCGTATGCGTTTCCAGCAAGGGCTGCTGGATCAGACAAATCTTACGTGCAACCCTTGCGATTTCTGACTCAATTCCGAAAGGATCGCACATCGGATTGGAATCTGAGGTTAGGCTCTTAGGGTTTGGGCACTTTTAACCCAATTCATCGTCCCGATCTGTCAGAATCAGGTGAAAAATGTCCAAATAGTTTGAGCGTATGGGCACGGGCCAAATACACATCCAAATGTCCAGCAATGTTGCTGATGGTCAGGATGAATTAAATGTAGACATTGTAAAAATGTCAACATTACAGTTAGTGTTCAGGTTTAGGCGTTAGATATGTCACAATGTAAATAATATTATGGTACTGTATACCTGTTACTATTTGACATCTTGCAAGTTGACATTATGTCGACAGTCAACATACTGTACTGTATATCAACATTCTAAATGCCTACACATCGTATTTATCCCCTAAGGCTCACTTTTAGGCCAGTATTCAATGCTCCTGATTAACTGTTTGTTTGTTTTCAGCGAATCGGGCTGTTTTCACTCCTTGCGGTGAATTTTTTTTTAACTGAAAATGTGATTTTTTTTTTCATGTGCTTGCAGCACATCAATATATATTTAAAAAATTTTTTTTACACATTCGCCGTATGTTGTCTTTGTTTCACTACTAGAAAAGTTTATAATATAGTTGTCTCTCAATTGGGTAGAGGTATAAACATTACCCAGGCATTACTAAACTAATAGTTTAAATCTATTATACTATGGTACTATTAGTTTATATGTAAACTACACAATCAATACTTCCCAACATAAACCTACTTCAGGAGGAACAAACTGTTCTCTGCCTGAGCTCCCCTCTTAATCCAGATAGATAGCATTTTAGAAGTCTAGATAGAGAGCATTGTGTCCCTCATTTTAGGAAGTATGTACAATCTAATATACAACCCCGCCCCTTCTCCAGGACCCCCTGTTTTAAGTGCCAAAGGTTCCCCCCTAGGGCTAAATGCAGCCTTGCATGTATGGGATGCACGACATCTATTTGCTATAATGAAATCATTTTCCTGATTCTCTGAATAAAACGCTGTCTCAAATAGATCACAAAAGAAGAATTCTGTTATAATATCCCCAATTTTTCAGTCTCTAAACACATATACCAGCTTGTCATTCTAGTCATTTCTCAGTACATGAGAGAGGAACATCAATCCATCTGCTGTTCTCCGATTGTATAACATATGGGAACATCTTTCATTGTGTTCCGTCTGAACTCATTGGCAGATTCCGTTAAATATCCAATTCCGATCTGTATCCTATTCAAGAGCTTTTCCAGTGAATAGAGTAGAATAATGACTACTCGAGGCCCTGCAGACAAATTATTGAACATGTTGCTTTCATCGCACACGGACTGATAAATCAGGAAGGTTTCGCTACAGAAATAATGTAAATTTATGGCAAACTTGTTCAAGTAAAAGTTGATTGAATCGGAGAGATCCTGTTTTTACTGATATAATTACAGGCCGTCATACATTACATTTGGAAAAAATGATGTCAATCCATGGTAATAGAAAAAGGGATGGGCTGTTTTACTAGTACATCTAATACCCCTTTCAGACAGAAAATTCCCAAAAACCCAGGTATTTTCCGGATACAAAAACCCGGGTAGAACAAGGCTGAAAGGTGCTGACCCCCTTTCACAAAGGAGCAAAACCCTGGGTATTTCCCGTGTCGACCCCTTTCACACAGAAGCCGGATTATTCCTGCAAAACTCTGTGTGTCATAAGAAAAGGACAGTTTCAAAGGCACACAGAGATGAGGTCATGAAAAGTGGGAGGTGTCTGCTCATTGCATTGCATTAACCATGGCTGACAAGTTGCAGAACCTGGAGG
This sequence comes from Crinia signifera, assembly GCF_055691185.1. NCBI lineage: Eukaryota > Metazoa > Chordata > Amphibia > Anura > Myobatrachidae > Crinia > Crinia signifera. Next base: position 132,864,953 of record NC_139226.1, on the reverse strand, counting down.
TCATGAGTGCTCTGTGTGTTTTGCTGCTGGGTACGCACAATGCCCCTTGAAGTGAGGATCTTGGCAATGTTAGTGTAGACTACAGCGTCCTTCACTCTGCCAGTAATCTGCTTTCTGATTTCTTCCTCCCCTCTGACATTGAGCAGCTCACAGATCTCCTCATCTTTCCAATGCGCCATGGCCATTTAGTGCTGCGCTCAGCCAATCAGGGAAGCTGAAAAGATCAGCCAATCGCGCAGCGCCATGCTGCACAGCCAATTAGCATAATTTTTCAATAGCCGGGAGAGAAACACAGGTCTGACCCTTTCACACAGTCGCAAGCACGTGTCAGACACAGGAAAAACCCAGGTAAATACCTGGGTCGAAGTCCCGGAACTTTAGACCCGTGTTGACCCTTTCTGACAGAAGAAAAACCCGGTCGACACGGCAAGAGCCAGGAAATTACCGGGTTTTATTTTCTGTCTGAAAGGGGTATCAGTGTTTACTTTAGAGTTTCACCAATGTATACATGCATGCTTCTGATGACAGAGATCATGCTCAACTCATTAGGAAATTGTCAGTCATGTGATTGTTCGGTTTGTAGTAGGTGAAGATGCCATTTGTATCACCCCCCTGCCTCCTACTGGACTTTGGGCCTGATTCTGTTTGGCTCTGTAAGATCACCAGAGAGGCCGCCCTGCTGAATTACAATGTCTGGTTCGTTGCTATGGTTTGCATGAGTTTTTTTCAATTGTCTTCCACAGTATCTTGGTCTCCAAGGAAATGGGGCTTCTATCTGTCATGTAGGATAGCGACATACTAAAAGCAAGGACTATTTTATGGCTCCAGTACAATTAAAGGTGGATTCTCCTCCTAAAGATTTAGCCATACCTTCCAACGGTCTCCATTACAGCTCAACAGTCCAACTAATTGGAGACTTCCCCCAGGTCGTTGCCCTTGTTAACGATGTGTTATCTGTTCCTGTACAGACGACATGGGGCAGGAGGACGCACCAAGGGAGCCCACATTAATGGACGGACATAGCATGCACATTTGCCGTTATTATGAATGATATTGCTCAGAAGGGCTAAAATGAGCGATATAGTTCCCTAGTAACTTAAGAGGACCCCCAGCCTGACAGCTGCCACGAACCCGCTGATTACCCACCAACTCCCATAACACTTGAAGGATAGAGGGGCCAGCACCCTGGTAGGTACCTGCAGCCTCCATAACTCTTAAGCCCCATATACACTAGATGACCCGCGACACCACAATATTGTTGAAGATAACGGCGGTGGCCGTGGGTGATCATTATATCTTGTACACACTGAACGATATCGGCTACCGATATTGTACAAGGACGTCAGTGGGACTGCGGCTGTGCATGCAGTCGCTGATGATGTAGTCAGATTAGGCTGCATGCACCAATGCCGGGGAAGGGGGATGTTAACAATTAAGCATAGACAATAGACTTTGTTTTAAAAGCTATCGCTCAGAAGGGCCCTTCTGAAGATATCGTATAGAATCTTGTCCCCACGTACCCACACACCAATGGACCAACAGGGCTGCTCCCTCCCACATATGGTAGCTAAACATTTGGTAAGTATCCCATATATCAATGGTCTTGGATCCAACCTGTTACCAATGAAAGGAATCCAGAAAACATGAACTGTTGGGTTGTATTGATGCACTTCTTAGAAGACCACTTGTTCCGATCAAGCAGAACCCAGGAACATTTTGTAAATCAGTAACACAAGTCAGTAGCAGGAATCCACAATGTCAAACTGACCCAAATAAACATATTTTTTGTTATTTTCATTTCAGCCTTCTTAGCTGCTGTAACGTTACAAGTCCATGACCCAATTTCTGTAAATTGAGCTAGACTTTCAAATGTGGCATGACGGTGTTACAGAACAGCCTGGCTGCATCGCTCTCTGTTTGTCAGCAACAATCTCTCATACATCCCGATGCCAGGCAGGACAAACACATTGCCACATGATTGTCAGAAACACCAAATATCACAAATTCATCACAGGTATCAATAAATCGGGTGTTTGGTCACCAAAATCGTGGAAACCACAGGTCATCAACCACAAGCATGTACTTGGAAGTCCAAACAGTCATATGGGAATCTCCAGACTGCGTTCATACTGCACCTTAGACCCGAGCATTCCCGTGTCTTCCCTGTTCACACTGCTTCCCCTGGTCTGCCCTGCCAACAAGTGTGAGGGATCTTAAAGCAGGTTTGATTTGCTGTCTAAAGAGCAGCTTTTATTGTCCGGCTAAGATCATGTAATTTAAAGGGGACTTTAAAGCACATTGCTTTAATCATGGCCGAGGAGCAGTAGCGCACGCAGGGGGGTTTCTGAGTACCCAGAACCCCCCCCCCCCCCACAGGAGTCTAAGGATGCTAGGCTTAAAGCTGAGGGTCCCCTCTTTCCATGGGTACAAGAATTTAAAAAAATCAGCCCTTGGGAACCGGAGATATCTGACTTCAAAGTAGTGGTCCCCATCCAAGCCTGTTAATTGCTCTTCCCTGTCAGATATTTCAGGTTCTTTTTGACTTAGAGTTTTTCTGAGGGTATATTCCAAAAGCTGGGATTCTCCACCTTTGATGAACACTAGTAGCATGTCTCTACTGTTCCCAGAACCAGAGATATCAGCCTTCCAGCAGCTGGTTACTGCTCCAGCTCCACACACCTGGTATGTAGTTTTATATACTCATTGGCAGATTGCTCTGCCTCCTGAACTCTGATCCCCTAGTCCCCAATACCATTTGGTAGGTGGGATTCTTTAATTTCATTAAAATCTAAGAAATCTATTTCTGGGAACTGGAGATATCTGCAGTCAAGCAAGCTGTCCTCCCACCAGAAAATTATAAATAATAAGCCCACTCCACTATACACCCCTCCTCTGCGTATTAAACATCCTCTACCACCCCGGAAGTTATGTATCAGGGCCCCTTCATTCAGCCCAATGCCCCCTTCTCCCACCCCATCTCCCACCATCTGTGCAGTAAAGGGGTAATTAGTGGAAATTATTGATCCAGGCACTACATGCTGAGCGGTTGATATAATACCTCCTACCACCCGCGGGACATCAATGCTTACCCCACCCCTACCGCTGGAGGATCGGTAGGGGCCCCAATACATTGCTATGCCCAGGGGTCTTCACTGCTGTTATTTTTATGTGTGTGTGTATATATATATATTTATTATTATTATTATTTATATACATTTGGTCTATCTATAATACTTTAACTGACCCGGCATATACTGGGTCACCTAAGTGTCCATCTCCGTGCTTTGCTCCGCCCCTCTGGAAACCCCCTTCTGAATATCCTGCGTTTGCCCCTGGAGGAGGTACTACTGAGTAGCTTGAAGTTCCTGGTTTATTGCACTGCTTGCAAAGTGCTTTCAGTTTGTTAACTACCTTTTGCTGGGTTTTAATGATGCCACGGGCAGACAGGATTTTCGAGATGTTATAGTATACTGTGGAATCCTTCACAGTGCCAGTCACTTGTTTTTTGATCTCCTCCTCCCCTCTCACAACAAGCAGCTCCAAAAACGCCCTCATCCCTCCAGTGCACCATCTCTGCTCTTTTCTCTGCAGCATAAAATGGATGTCACATGTCACCTGATTTCATTCCCCAATCAGCTTGCTTTTTCATGTCCTGTGTGAAAAACACCAGTGTATTTACCAGGAATAACCCATCAAAAACCCGTGTGAAATTATCGGGGCGTTACACCAGGGAATTTCACTCACACCCATTCACACTGAGACAAGGAAATTACCGCTTTCCCTGGCAAATACCTGGGTTTTTGCGGCAGTGAGAACGGGGTAGAAGACTGCTTAACAAATTAAATGTAAGCAATGTCTCCAGCAGGAGTACTGCAAACCCCACTGCATTAATCACTACACAAAGATGACATTTTCAGAGATCTGTAGCCTAATTATGCCATGTACTGTTCAGTAATGTTCCCAGACACACCAATCACTGGAAGGTGCTATTGAGTAAGTACAGAGTTACAGCTATTATGGGCCATATTTATGAAGCCTCAAAAAGTGATAAGGTGGACGGTGATAAACAACCAGCCAATCAGCTCATACCTGTCATTTTTTCAAACCCAGTCAGTAACATGGCAGTTAGGAGCTGATTGGCTGGTTGTTTATCACTCTACATTGTATCATTTATTGAAGCCTACAATCTCAAAAATTTACATTGTCACTGTATCTCGTTAAATAGTAAAATATTGCCTCTCTCTTCTACATTACAGCACCCACATTTATAAAACAGTCAGTACACACAGTGGGCCTGATTCAATAATGGCTGCTTTACTTTTTTGCGGAGTAGCAGCGATGCTGATATGCAAATTTTCCTTGTCTACTAGCACGTGAGGGACTGTGCAACGCTGCCGCTGGTTCTGAACACTCCACCTTTAGCGCAAAATAGGTTCACAGATAAGCAGAGCATATGCTATGTAATAGGGTCTGAGTTTGACAGAGGTGGGGGATGCCGGGCGTCTCGGAAGTTTTTTTTAAAGCGGAAATCATTTACAAGGAAAAACCTTGTTGTCGTCCGGCAACACTCTAACCCAGGGCTGGGCAACACTGGCCCTCCAGATGTTAATGAACTACACATCCCAGGATGCTTAGCATTAGTTTTGCTATGCGGCCATGCTGAAACTGATGCAAGGCATGCTGGGATGTGTAGTTCATCAACATCTGGAGGGCCGGTGTTGCCCAGCCCTGCTCTAACCCTATTATATTTGCCCCAAGAGTATATTCTGTGATTTACACAGGTAAATAATCGAAAGCCACCACTGCATGTGTGACCAAAATGCACTGTGCATCCTTCCCGATGTGTACAGCCAGGGGAAGTGATCCCAATTGGAATTGTGAATTACCCGTATACAAGGGACCTCAAAAGGGGAAGATCTTACGCTGAAGTTACAAAATGAATTGGGTGGAAAGTGGCGTGTTTGGGTATAGCCAGGGCACATCAGGTGCAGGGCTTATTTTGTCATTCTATTGTCACAGCGAATCTTGCAAGGTACAGTATGACAGACCAATTTGGCCACACACATAAGTACCTTAGGGGTCTATGCAGGGCCGGCGCCCTCCTGCTCCACGGGGAATGGGATCATTCGTCAGACTGCATTTAGGTCTACAGTCATTAGGTCGACCCCACTAGGTCGACTGGCAGGAAGGTCGACCTGACTTAAGGTCGACATGGGTCAAGGTCGACATGACTTAAGGTCGAATTTGCATAAAGGTCGACATGAGGAAGGTCGACTGGTCATAAGGTCGACATGGGTTTTTCACTGTTTTTTGATCCGAATGTCAACACAGTCGACATGGACACAGTTGGCAATGAGAATCGGACCCTCGCATCGCTCGCTTCGCTCGCAATGCTTCGGGCACGGTGCCTCGCTGCGCTCGGCACACTATTTTATTCTCCCACCACGCCCTAGTGGATGGTAGGGCATGAAATACCGCCTGTCGGCACATGTCGGCTCAAAAAACAGTGAAAAACCCATGTCGACCTTATGACCAGTCGACCTTCCTCATGGCGACCTTTATGCAAATTCGACCTTAAGTCATGTCGACCTTGGCCCATGTTGACCTTAAGTCAGGTCGACCTTTCTGCCAGTCGACCTAGTGGGGTCGACCTAATGACTGTAGACCTAAGTTCATTCTAATAGATGACCGCTTCCCATCCACGGAGAGGTGGGGGTGTGCAGGCGGCGAGAGATGGAGGGGGTGCAGGCGGCGGGAGATGCGGCGGATGTACAGTTCCGGCGGGCGTGGAGTAACTCCACGGGGGGAGAAGGAGCAGCGTGACATGTCTCGCTCCACAAGCGGTGGGGCTCTCCATGGGGTGGTAGCGGCAGGAGATGCGTCGCTCCATGGGAGGGAGAGCAGAGAGGGAGACCGTGGTTTCTCACCTTCTCCTTCATCCGGGGGCTGCTCCCAAGTGGCCGCCCTCCAGTGGCCGGCGCCCTAGGCAAATGCCTAAGGCTGCCTAGTGGTGGCGCCGGCCCTGGGTCTATGGGGTAAATGTATGAAGCTTGGAGAAATGGTATCTATCCCCATAAATAAAACGTCATGTGCAAGGTGATACTGCTCCAGCCAATCAGATCCTAACGTCTCAAAGATTCATATACATCCCCATGTTCTAAGCCTTGGAAAGAGATAAAGTGGTTGGAGAAAAAAATACCAGTCAACTAGCTCATCACTGTCATTTTTCAAACAAAGCCTTTAACATGAGTTAGGAGCCGAGTGGCTGGTACAGTACTTGATCTTCTTCAACTTTATCTCTCTCTGAGTCTTAAGCCCCCCATACACGGTCCGTTTTGCCGGTCGGTTTTGTACTTTTAAAGCACACATCGTATCGGATCGCATGCCTTGTGCATGCACTGCGATCAGTTCCGATGTGTACCTAGTACAAAAAGTATGTGCAGCACATTGTACCGTACTATGTGATGCGCGGGAGCGCACATCGCATAGTACAAAGCGGAGCCGGCGGAAACAGAGCGTCTATGGGCTCCTTTAGTACGATATTAGGCTCTTCTGCACACAAATACGTCATCTGTAGACATCTCCTGATGTTTATAACAAGCGTGCACTGTAATGATCTATGGGGGTTATTCTGGTTGGTTTGCAAAAACAAATTCCTTCTTTAATGGACAAAACCATGTGCACTGCAGGTGGGGCAGATGTAACATGTGCAGAGAGAGTTACATTTGGGTGGGGTGTGTTAAACTGAAATCTTAATTACAGTGTAACAATAAAGTAGCCAGTAATTTCCCTGCAAAGAAACAAAATAACTCACCCAAATCTAACTCTCTCTGCACATGTTACATCTGCCCCACCTGCAGTGCACATGGTTTTGTCCATTAGAGAAGGAATTTGCTTTTGCAACCCAACAAGAATAACCCCCTATATGAGGGGATGTTGGGACATGTAAGGAGAGGTCTGGGAGTGTCTGGTCTAAAGTCCGGCCTGGCTTGTTAGGGAAACCTGGTGAGTTATGGCTTCATTCATTGTCTTCCCTCAGTGACTGTGAGGGTCCTGCATTCCATCTCCAGGGAGATACTGTGTGAACATTACCAAGTACGTCTGTGTGACACGTTATTCCCAGCACATGTAGGTCTGGCGTTTTCATTTACTGTATCATTACCCTTTTACACTAGTCAAGCACACTCTCAGTGATTCCCCCTTTGCTTTGTACTCTGTCCCCTAGCCCAGGGGTTCCCAATTTTTTTTGAATCACGGCACCCTAGAGTACAATAGTTTTTTCACGGCACCCCAAGGCCAAAAAAAATATAGAAAATTTTTTTGTGAATTGTGTTTATATGTGATCCTTAGGTTCAGTCATATGGTAAAGGGTTCTGTTTGTACACTAATGTTATGATTGGTAGTCACCAGAACTGGCTTTGTCCATAAATAATTGACCATTAATAATATGAGTTGGTCTTAGACCACCAACCCGGTCCGAGGCACCCCTGCAAGTGCCCTGAGGCACCCCAGGGTGCCACGGCGCACAGTTTGGTAAGCACTGCCCTAGCCCATAATGGTCCTGTAATCCTGTAAGCCTGCGATTGAAAACTGATAATGTTGACCATCATATCTCCATAACATCGATACACTATCGATGTTACCAATATTTCACTCAAATCAGTGATAAGAATATAATCATTGGTCAAATGAAACCATAAACAAATAAAGTATCTCTTATATATTTAGCCAGATCTGTCACTCATCCCCTGTGTATATAACGTTCCCGCCCAGCATTATACACAAACCCGCCCCCCCTAAGGAAAAGACCAGTGTTCTACTCACCCCACCCCCTTGACATCACCTCCCCCCCGCCCAGCCAGGGCTACAGTACACGCCCACCATCCACCATTTCTCCACAGCCACCATCCACCATTACTCCAGCACCCCCCTCTCTGCCAGCACCCCCCGCCAGACCCAGCGACCCCCCCCTCCCGCGACTTGCGTCCCCCCCGCGCCCCCCTCCTGCGATTTGTGGACCCAAGCCCCCTTCTGCGATTCACGGCACCCCCCGCGGACCCCCTCCCACGATTTGCGCCCCCCCCCGCGATTCGCGGCAACCCCTGCAGCACCCCCCGCGCCCACTTCTGCGATTTGCAGACCCCATCCCGCGATTCGCGGACCCCCCCTCACATGATTCACGTCCCCCCTCCTGCGATTCAAGGCACCACCCGCACCCCCCTCCCATGATTCGGGCCCCCCACAACCCCCCCTCCTGCGATCCATGACCCCTCCGTGCCCTCCTCCCGCCATTCGCACACACCCCCTGCGCCCCCCCTCCCTTGATTCACAGTGTGAGGATACGGGGTTCCTCAATCACTCAGACACCGAGCAGATGAAACCAAAATATGGTTTATTTTTATCACAGCACACAAAAGTAGATGAAGACAGGAAAAAGATTCAAATGGTAGCATAAAAACATCCGGGTAGCAAAGTCCTTGTAGCATCACAGTCCAAATAACGAAACTATCACTTATTCCACACAGCAGTGACAGCAGAAACCTGTGCGAATCCACACAGCACCGGACGCTCCACACCAGAGCTTACGTAGGATGCCCCCCCAGGCAAACGATGCGCTCACAAGGTCCAGTGGCAGAGTATGACCTCTTAGCCAGGATTGCGACTAACATTCTGAGCTGGCAGGTGTACAAGTCATTTTAAAAACTTCCAATTTCCCACGGGGCTTAAACTGCCAGGGGGCCGGTACTTGGTTCGGATTGGTGGACCCAAGAGTCAGACACATCCCCCCAGGTAATATCCAGCTGGCCATCTGCTGCTGCCCCCCTGCCGGGTCTGGTTCCAGAAAGTCTGGAAGTGGCCAGAGATATGCAGAGAAGTGTCAACACAAGATACAATACCCAGCTGATTACGTTGTGTGGTGGTCACCCCCTGTGGACAACCTTCCTGTTGATAGCAGGGGAATTGGATCACCCCCTGTGGACATAACATATGGGTGCATCCATGCAATGTTCTTTCCTGGCTATTTCCTGTCAGACCATATTTGGGCAAGAGCGATCTGATCTGGAAATACACGCAGCTATGGGGAATATGGACATATATGGAGAACAAGAGGGTACCGACGGACTAAAAAGTACATTAAGCACTACACCTAATAAAATATAATAATTACAGTCTAACAGTGAGTCTGATAAGTCTGATAACTTCACATTCCTTCCCCTACTATTTTAGTCCCGGTACCAAGTTGTTCAGGAACCAATAACAACCTGTAGTGGGATGCAGAGCAGAGAATCTGAGGTTTGGATGTACCACCTGAGTCCCACAGAGTGACATCATACCAAACCCATCTTGGAAGAGGCGGCTGGTTTGCAGAATCAGCAAGGGCAATATTACAATATAAGTTATGCATGTTAACTAACAAGTGAGTTAGCAATTCCCCGTCTTCAAATGTTGGGTACCCCCCCTCTGCAACATCGTAAACTTTCACACCGGGCACACCTATAGGGTGTGCTTATACTTTTGCCTCTGGCACAATGGGGCAGGGAGCAGTTTCCACCTCCCCCTCTTGCCCAAGGAACATCTGCCAAACGGCAGCCCAATATCGGAGCTCTGGCCCTGGCACTTCCGCCCCTCTGTCAAGTCATTCCTCCCTCAAACCCAAACTAGGGGCATGGCAAATTTCAGTACAGCATTTGGTCTCAATGCCCAGGGCTGAGAAGGGACCCTCCATCAGGAACAATTCCGCTGGTGGCTGCAGGGCAGGCTGGTCCAAGGCCAGTCCTACCCCCTCAAAAGCCTGGGTCTCACCTGCCGCTTCCTCTGCGCAGTCCTCAGTCTCCAGGATAACCACCTTCCCCAGCTGAATATGCTGGGCAGCCCGAAGCAAGACATCTTCTGCGACTGGTATGCTTGTGGCCTGGATGTTGTTGGATACTCCTCTAACCACGGTGATCTCCTCTTGGACGCAGTCCTCATAGATCCCCTGGCAGCAGGTTAATAATTCTGCATCTCCCACCTCAGCAAAAGGGAAGCTGTAGTGCAGCTCCTCCCGGGGTGCCTGGCTAACGGGCCCCACTTCCTTCACTTTGGGGATAACCTCCCCCTGCAGAGAAATCTGAGCAGCTTCCTCCCTAGGATGGGGGAGAAGCAGTTGCAAACGGTGCCTTTCATCACGCCCCCTGCGACACTGATCTTGCCATGCTGGGGTATCCAAGAGCCCGCGATCAATCGCCTCTTCCTCTGCCACCACGAAGCACTCCTCCAGACACTGCAATTGTTCCCACACACTCAACTGTGCACCGAAATGGAGGATCCATGCCCGATAATCAGCAAATGCATTTGTAGGATCTCCCTGATCGGGAAGGATCTGCTGAAGGATTTCCCCGCGAGTGCAGGATCGGATGGGTATACCTCGCAGCTGACATTCTGCTATCAGCTCCTCCATACTCATTTCTTCAAGGGCAGTTAGGGGCCCCCCTGACAACGACCCTTCTCTTGCGGTAACAATTAATTCTGTGGCAGACGCCTCGGTTGTCTGCCCAGATTGCAGTAGCCCCCTTCTGGACCCTTCCTCTGGTTCTATCTGGGGCATCAATTTATTCTGGACTTGTCCTTCAGCCTCAGAATATTGTCCTCTTTGTAGCATCTGTGTTACGGTTCTCGCCTGGGCTCTGGGTGATACGACAGCTGGCAGGAGGAAAAAGGTCAGGCGTGAGCCCGCAGCTGGGACCGCTGTTTAGAACGGCCACAGCGAAACCTACACTGACTCTGTTGAGTCCCCCGGGCAGATGGAATACCCCTGCAAGTGCTAGGCTTCGCCTGCAGCCGCCGCGTTCGACAGAGCCAGTTAGGCCGGCTCTGACCCCGATGCAGCCAGGTGTTAGGTAATGACAAGGGGTGAGCAATCGTCAGGGGGTAGCTCAAAAGGATGATCTGGCTAAAGGACCTAGCTGGAAAAAGACCCCTGACTACCGGCACCAGGCCAAGGACGGGAGTTGCGACCCAGTCACAGACACAAGAGATACAATAGGGAATCTCGGAACAGGGGCACACCAAGGCGAGTGATTCCCCAAAACCGGTTGCAGATGGAAAGGGAAACACCCCTGCCTGATGGAAGCTAGGGTGACAGACAATAACAAAACAGGAGGAACAGCTGGAAAAATGACACAAAGGAATAACGACGGACCCACAGCGGGGAACAGCCACGGCGGGCAAATGAATAATAAAAGATAGAACCACCGGGCTCCAAAGGAGCACTTACGTGACCCACAGGGAGAAGAGGGAAGTGGATCAGGTGCAGGCTCTGGCCCAGGACTGGATGACACACCAAGCAGACTTGGAAGCAGGAAACCAGGAGAGCACTGGAATTTCCAAAGGTGAACAGCAGGAACCAAAAAGCTCCGGGGTCCGGGTATACAGGCTGATGCTACAGTGAGCAATGAGCTGCAGAGGATAAATCCTGAGATCCAAACAGCAGACGGAACAGGGAACCAGGTAGCGAAGCTGAGAGCTGACAGAGAGTTCTCTCCACAGGAAGCAGGAACTAAACAAAGGTTAACAGAAAGCTATCACTGGCAGAGTACTGCAGGTGATTAATTACACCTGAAGATTCAGGGAGCTCCCAGGATAGTGCTTGATTAGCTTAATTATCTCACAGCCTAGTGGATAAATTAAGCTCCTAGAACACAAAGCTGTAATGGCAACAGACCTGCCACTGGAGGCCACCAGTGAGTCAAAATGCCAAACAGAAATTGACAGAAAAACAGACTGGTTCCTGACAGTACCCCCCCCCCTTGAGGAGGGGTCAACAGACCCCAAAATCCAGACCTCCAAAAATTAAATGTATCTGGATTCTGGATAACGGGGCAAAGGCAACAGAAAGGTGAACACAAGCTAAAACCACGGCTTGTCTCAGTGCCCCCCCTAGAGGGTGACCACAGGGCACAACCAAAAAGACAAAGATGATCCAGGAAAGCGGAAAAAGATTAATGCTTCTTCTTTTTCTTTTTCCTAGATTTTTATGGAATCAGCAGTTTAAGGCCCCACACATTATCAGATCTGATGGTACCTTCTATCAAATCACAGCTATGGGTTACCAAATCAGAAACAGAGTTGAAGTCTCGATCTGAGGAGATCATGAGAGTCTTTTTAACAGATGGAATCTCAGAAAGAGAAGAATGTCTTAATTGGCCATAGGCAGAACTCTTATTGGATTCCCCAGACCCAGAATTACAGGTACCAGATGTGTCCAAAATTTTTTTGTCAGGAGTCAGTGAGACAAAACCAATAGCTAAACTCCTGGATTCCGGACCAAGCGATGAGGCAGAAGAATGAACAAACAGAGACTGTGAGTCTCCAGAAGCCAGGTCCTTAAGCCCCTGGCTTATGCTGGGCACCACATTCCCAGGAGCTGGTGGAACCCCATCCTTTTTGGGACTAAACTTCTTAATAACTGCATCACAGAAAGAAGATAGATCTCGGATACAAGGGTCACCAGAATTGATCCGCTCGTAGGCCCATGTCTGAGGTCTACCCCTAAAGGCAGAAATGATGAGGTCCACAATGTTAGCCCAAGTGACCCCTGAAGATGGTCCTGATTCAAAAAGGGAAGTATAGTGTTTAACCAGGGCACTAAAATGGGCAAGATCTCCATCAAATACGATGGACGTAGGGACATCCATCTCTGGGACCTCAGAACTGGTATTCTCTATGGGAACGACCCCACTAGAAGTTAAAACTCCAGAAGTCTCCCTAGAAGCTGGCATGACCGAGACCCCAACTTGGTTTATGGCTCTCAAGTCCTTTGCTGAGGCTGTGGTCTTTGGGACCTCGGACAAGGATATGGCCACCCTTTCCGGGGACACAGCTTCAATAATATCACTTGAGGCTAGATGGACTGAGCCCCCATCAGGGACCAGACTGACAGAGTCCCCTTCTGGGACTGAACAGACAGAGTCCCCTTCTGGGACTGAACAGACAGAGTCCCCTTTTGGGACTGAACAGACAGAGTCCCCTTTTGGGACTGAACAGACAGAGTCCCCTTTTGGGACTGAACAGACAGAGTCCCCTTTTGGGACTGAACAGACAGAGTCCCCTTCTGGGACTGAACAGACAGAGTCCCCTTCTGGGACTGAACAGACAGAGTCCCCTTCTGGGACTGAACAGACAGAGTCCCCTTCTGGGACTGAACAGACAGAGTCCCCTTCTGGGACTGAACAGACAGAGTCCCCGTCTGGGACTGGACAGACTTGCCCACCTTCTGGGGCGACACAGACTTGACCCCTTTCCGGGGCGAAACAAACTTGACCCCCTTCCGGGGTGAAACAAACTTTTGGGCCCCCACTCGGGGTGAAACAAACTTTTGGGCCCCCACTCGGGGCTACGGCCTTTGGGCCCCCACTCGGGGCTACGGCCTTTGGGCCCCCACTCGGGGCTACGGCCTTTGGGCCCCCACTCGGGGCTACGGCCTTTGGGCCCCCACTCGGGGTGACGGCCTTTGGGCCCCCACTCGGGGTGACGGCCTTTGGGCTGAACACTTTCCGCACGGTTTTTAGGAAAGCCGGAAGATCCCTTAGGATGGGATCGTCAGCCTCTATGAGAGGTTTAACCCACTCCAAAGCTCTTCCTCTAAAGCATGATAAGAGATAACGGATAGCAGAAGTAGGAGTTATCTTCATATTATGTGAGAAGTCCATTTTAGCGAGGAATTGCTGAGCAATTGGTCGGAGCTGGGCCAAATCTCCATCGAAGTATGGAGTGTTAGGAGTATCATCAGACATGCCCGGCGGGCCTTGGGCATCAAATTGGCTCGACTGACCTCGAGCACCACAAACGTTCAATGAGCCCCAAGCGCCCTTGCCGCTAGATGAGCCCCCGGCATCGGACTCGCCTAAGGAGACCGGGACTCCTGGATCCACAACCTCAGAGGCAACTCCGATAACCCCAAGATCGGGGAAGATGTCACTAGAAATCCCGGCTGAGACTGATGTCAGGGATTCTTTTTTCGGAGTTATGCCTCCCAAGGCCTCATCAGGAGCAATGACCTCCATAACTCCATGTGGGGTTAAGTTCCCCAAGACCCTCTTAGGGGTGACGGCTTCAAGGACCCCCTCTGGGATTATGCTGCTTGAAGCCCCTTTTGAGGGAAAAACCTGATACTCCTCTACGGGACTTAACAGTTCCAATGTTGAAAGAACGTTGATCTCCCTGACTGGAAGATTAGTATCCAACGTCTTTCTGTCAGGAAACTTTGTGGAAGAATTCCACATTCCCGTCTGATTCCGTACCTCAATATGGGGCGCTCTAGTCTTAGGACCCCAGTTGTAAGTCGGAGTGTTACGTATGTGGGGTGTGTGGTCAGGCTCCTCCTGCTTAGAGGAGACAGGCATAGATGTAATCTCCTGATACCACTTGGATTGAGGAAAACCCTTCCCAGTACCACCACCAGGTCTGCGCAATTCGCAATACTGGAGAAAGTGGCCTGATTCCCCACAATACAGACATAGGTTAAAGTCTTTACGCCATCGCCGCTCTTCTGGTGTGAGCCTTGGCCGTAAAAAACTTCTATGTCCCTTCTGAATCTCCTGATCTGAAGTTTGACTGACTACCCCCTTAGCCAGGGTCTCCTTAGGAGCTGGTTGAGCCCCAACAACCTCAGACAGGTCCAGGAAAATTTGGGTTAACAGATCTTGCAATCGCAGAAATGACTGCTGCAGACCCTTAACCCGCTCAGGTTTTAAAGCTGTAAAGGCAGTATTTAAGGCTATCAAGGAAGCTTGCAAGGCCTGCATAATTAAGTACAGCAATGAAACAAACACCAGACCACCTGGGCAAACTGAATAAAGCAAAACCCTGTAACGGGCAAAATGCAGGAAGAAAAAAAAAATCTTAATATGGACAAATCTATAAGTCCCGCAACCAATCAAAAACACCCAAATCACCTTGAAGCAAAATTTTATATATGCATGTATACCTATGACTACTGTGAACACATGCATATATCGGTATGGCCAGTGATAATGTTACGGTTCTCGCCTGGGCTCTGGGTGATACGACAGCTGGCAGGAGGAAAAAGGTCAGGCGTGAGCCCGCAGCTGGGACCGCTGTTTAGAACGGCCACAGCGAAACCTACACTGACTCTGTTGAGTCCCCCGGGCAGATGGAATACCCCTGCAAGTGCTAGGCTTCGCCTGTAGCCGCCGCGTTCGACAGAGCCAGTTAGGCCGGCTCTGACCCCGATGCAGCCAGGTGTTAGGTAATGACAAGGGGTGAGCAATCGTCAGGGGGTAGCTCAAAAGGATGATCTGGCTAAAGGACCTAGCTGGAAAAAGACCCCTGACTACCGGCACCAGGCCAAGGACGGGAGTTGCGACCCAGTCACAGACACAAGAGATACAATAGGGAATCTCGGAACAGGGACACACCAAGGCGAGTGATTCCCCAAAACCGGTTGCAGATGGAAAGGGAAACACCCCTGCCTGATGGAAGCTAGGGTGACAGACAATAACAAAACAGGAGGAACAGCTGGAAAAATGACACAAAGGAATAACGACGGACCCACAGCGGGGAACAGCCACGGCGGGCAAATGAATAATAAAAGATAGAGCCACTGGGCTCCAAAGGAGCACTTACGTGACCCACAGGGAGAAGAGGGAAGTGGATCAGGTGCAGGCTCTGGCCCAGGACTGGATGACACACCAAGCAGACTTGGAAGCAGGAAACCAGGAGAGCACTGGAATTTCCAAAGGTGAACAGCAGGAACCAAAAAGCTCCGAGGTCCGGGTATACAGGCTGATGCTACAGTGAGCAATGAGCTGCAGAGGATAAATCCTGAGATCCAAACAGCAGACGGAACAGGGAACCAGGTAGCGAAGCTGAGAGCTGACAGAGAGTTCTCTCCACAGGAAGCAGGAACTAAACAAAGGTTAACAGAAAGCTATCACTGGCAGAGTACTGCAGGTGAGCCTGCCCTATAAAGGGCTCAGGTGATTAATTGCACCTGAAGATTCAGGGAGCTCCCAGACTAGTGCTTGATAAGCTTAATTATCTCACAGCCTAGTGGATAAATTAAGCTCCCAGAACACAAGGCTGTAATGGCAACAGACCTGCCACTGGAGGCCACCAGTGAGTCAAAATGCCAAACAGAAACTGACAGAAAAACAGACTGGTTCCTGACAATCTGGGTAACTGTAGCAATCACTTCCTCTGTAAATTCTACAAACTCTGGCTCCCCCAGCAGATTCCACGAGGTGGCCTCACCTTTACAGTGCAGGAATGCATCCCCCAGGTAACACAACTTGTCCTGTATGCTGGATACTCTCCACCCGCTGATCATCTGCTGAGCTTCTTCCCAGTACTCCCAGATATACAGTATGTTACTACTGCCATCCTTGCTGGCGGGTCGCCAGAACGTACGCGCTGGCGACCCGCCAGCAGCCACGCCAGCGAGGAGACTGAGACGCGCGTGCGTCTCACGCGCACGCGCGTCTCAGTCTCTGTCGCTAGCGCGACGGAAACCCTGTCCGTCTCCGCCTCAGGGAGACGGACAGGGTTAGGGGGGGTTAGGGGGGGGTGCGGGCAGGCGGCGGGGACCCCGGATTACCGCTGGCAAGCCGGCGGGGACCCGGGGAAACGGATGGAAGCGCCGTCGGAAGGGGACGCGCGCGCCTCTCGTGCGCGCGTGTCCCCATCTCACCATCGCCATGTCGCTGGCGGGGGATGGCGGCTGGCGACGCCAGCGCCATCCCCTGCCAAGATGGGAGAAGACCCATCTGTACTGCATTTTTCTGACAATAAATAACAGATCTGACTTCCCAGCCTGCCGATACACTGAAGAACCTCCATCCCTGAGCTCCTCTGCTCCAGGGGTCTTGAGGCATCGATTTTTTTTCCTTGGAAACATTTTCCCTTTCACAGGACTGACACCTGCTCACTTGCTGAACATCACCTTATTGCATTTTCCGTTTCCTTACATATGGTCTGATCCTCTGTTCTCTGTGCTTTCTGTGCTCGATGGTTGGTGTCTGAATGATCCCACTGTCGCTGCCGCCAAATGTGAGGATACGGGGTTCCTCAATCACTCAGACACCGAGCAGATGAAACCAAAATATGGTTTATTTTTATCACAGCACACGAAAGTAGATGAAGACAGGAAAAAGATTCAAATGGTAGCATAAAAACATCCGGGTAGCAAAGTCCTTGTAGCATCACAGTCCAAATAACGAAACTATCACTTATTCCACACAGCAGTGACAGCAGAAACCTGTGCGAATCCACACAGCACCGGATGCTCCACACCAGAGCTTACGTAGGATGCCCCCCCCAGGCAAACGATGCGCTCACAAGGTCCAGTGGCAGAGTATGACCTCTTAGCCAGGATTGCGACTAACATTCTGAGCTGGCAGGTGTACAAGTCATTTTAAAAACTTCCAATTTCCCACGGGGCTTAAACTGCCAGGGGGCCGGTACTTGGTTCGGATTGGTGGACCCAAGAGTCAGACACATCCCCCCAGGTAATATCCAGCTGGCCATCTGCTGCTGCCCCCCTGCCGGGTCTGGTTCCAGAAAGTCTGGAAGTGGCCAGAGATATGCAGAGAAGTGTCAACACAAGATACAATACCCAGCTGATTACGTTGTGTGGTGGTCACCCCCTGTGGACAACCTTCCTGTTGATAGCAAGGGAATTGGATCACCCCCTGTGGACATAATATATGGGTGAATCCATGCAATGTTCTTTCCTGGCTATTTCCTGTCAGACCATATTTGGGCAAGAGCGATCTGATCTGGAAATACATGCAGCTATGGGGAATATAGACATATATGGAGAACAAGAGGGTACCGACGGACTAAAAAGTACATTAATCACTACACCTAATAAAATATAATAATTACAGATTTACAGTGAGTCTGATAACTTCACACACAGCACGCCCCTCCCGAAATTCACTGACCCCCACAACCCCCCTCCCACAATTTGCGGACCCCCCTTCCCGCGATTCAAGACCCCCCGCACCCCCTCCCGCGATTTGTGGACCCCCGCCCCCTCCCGCTAATCGCAGAACCCCACCCCCCCTCCCGCAATTTTCAGACCCCCCTGACCCCCTTCCAACAATCCCCCCCAGCGGACCCCCGCGACCCCGCTCCCACATTTCACATACCCCCATGAGAATGGGGGATCCTGTACCGCCACATGCAGGTGCCGCCCCAAGGTGGGAAAACCGGTCCTAGCTGCCGCGCTGCAGGTTCCCCCACTGCCAGAAGTGTCCCCACGGTCCTCTGCACCAGCACCACAACTTTTATCAATGTCTTGCCAACATACCACTATTATACAGCCTCCTGCTCTCATGCACCCTCACTCCCTCCCAGTGGGAGGAGACGCTCACCCACTGCCGGGAGCTGCATACTGTCCCCCACCCTCCTCCAGTTCTAGGGATGCCCATCGACCATCAATGATTTCAAATCATCGATGGTTTATGGCCAATGTTGAATACTTTTGCTATCGATGTGGGAGGACCAGATGGTTTCCCTACATCAATGGCAAAGGAGAACCAATCAAGTTTCACATTTTTTAAGGTGCCGGGACACGGAGCATAGCTCCGCCCCCCCACACCCGGAAGTCCCGCCACCGAGTTCTGATTGACCCACGGCCTATTCAGTCAGATATAATGGATGACCATCGATAGCTACAACAATCGATGGTTATCCAAGTAATATGTTACTACTATCGATAGCAGGGTGCAAAATCGCCATCAATACCAACCATCGATGGCATCTGCACCAATGCCCATCCCTACTCTGCAACAGCCAAAAACCTTTATTACCCCTCATGCCCACACACCTCTATCACTGCCCTGCCTCCTGTTCTCCTGCCCCATAACTTCCGCCAGTAGGGACCCGCTCACCCTGTGTTGCCCACATTCCCCTATCAAGCTTTACCACCCAGCCTCCTGCTCTCATGCACCCTAACTCCCACCCAGTAGGAGGAGACACTGACTCAGGGCCACCGTCCTGTACTCCTGTGCTGCCACGCTGGACCCTCACCCACTGGCAGAAGCTGCACAGTGTCCCCCACCCTCCTCTTTAGTCCCCCGTATGCCCAAACACCCCTATCACTACCCAGCCTCCTGCTCTCCTGAACCGTAACTTCCACCACTGGGGAGTCGCTGACGCTGTGTTGCCTACATACCCCTATCATGCCTCATAGCCCAGCCTCCTGCTCTCATGCACACTAACTCCCACGAAACTGACTCAGGGCCACCGTCCTGTACTCCTGTGCTGCCACGCTGGACCCTCACCCACTGGCAGAAGCTGCACAGTGTCCCCCACCCTCCTCTTTAGTCCCTCATATGCCCACACACCCCTATCACTACCCAGCTTCCTGCTCTCCTGAACCGTAACTTCCCCCACTGGGGAGTCACTGACACTGTGTTGCCCACATACCCCTATCATGCCTCATAGCCCAGCCTCCTGCTCTCATGCACCCTAACTCCCACCCAGTAGGAGGAGACACTGATTCAGGGTCACTGTCCTGTACTCCTGTGCTGCCACGCTGGACCCTCACCCACTGGCAGAAGCTGCACAGTGTCCCCCACCCTCCTCTTTAGTCCCCCTTATGCCCACACTCCCCTATCACTACCCAGCCTCCTGTTTTCCTGTGTCGTGACCTCCGCCAGTGGGGAGCCGCTGACCCAAAAACAACCTACTATACTATTGCACACACACACACACACACACACACCTAAACAACCGCTTTTTAATTAAACAAAACAATACACACCCCCTTCCAAATCATACGCTCTCTATTTAACACATTTCACCTATAACTCAAGTTGCAATACAGGGCATCAATTTAGCATACAATTCTAACCATATTTCTCACAATACAAACATTCACAAATTAAGGGGGCGCAGCCCCTTACGACGGTGTGAAGAGCGCCCGTAGAGCGCGATGAATCATCTAGTTTATATATATATATATATATGAAGAAGGTATTGTGGCCCTAATAATGCGCTTTGAGAGAGCAGCACCCCTATAGTACCTCACTGTCAATAAAGGCACAAATGGAAGAAGAAAATAGAAACAAAATAGAGGTGCGCTAAAAAGAATCACCACTTAGTGGCTATGTACATACAATGGACGAGATTCACCAAACTCAAAATGCTGTAAAAACCCAGTTTTCAGGGTTTTTACCGCATTTCCATATGCAGCAAAGCCCCATCACCGGGGCTTCACTGCGGGGGATTACGCCAGTTCTAGATGGCGTAACCCCATGGAAGCCTATGGGCTTCCGTTCGCGTCCCCCGCTGCCCCATGCCGATCAGCGCCGCACCCCCTCACCTGTGTCTGGCAGCCTCCTGCTGTGCTGCCCGGACCAGTGACCTCCTACTCCCTGCACAGCTTCCGGGTGCAGGGAGGAAGAAACGGAGCACCCACACAGCGGGTAAGGGTGCAGGGAGGGAGGGGGGACCCGCTGCACATCGCCGGCCTTCGCCTTGGCGTTAATAATCGCATATGTTAATGCATATGCGATTATTAACAATGCAAATGCCGGCGATGTACAACGGGGGTTATTAGTGAATCCCGCCCAATGAATCAAATATAAAGTTAAAAACAAATTGACATTTATTAGAAGTTTTTCCAGAAGATAAAATTTCATCAATATTATTTCATGTCCTTTATGAACGCCACTAATAGTATAACTCCGCACCAACGCATTTCGGCCATTCAGGACTTCATCAGGGGCAAAGAATCAATCCAGAGGTAATGAATCCTCTGCATGAATGAAGGTATGACTGAATACAATAATGGAGGTTATTCTGATCGGAGCGGCCAAACGTGCGTACGTTCACTATTAACGTACGCTCTCCGTACGCGGCCGTTGGGGTTAAGTCCACCCACAACTCAGCCGCATACGTACGGCCAGAAACAACGTCGAAGGGGAGTGGCGTACAATTGTGCGTACGCCAACGTACACGGACGGACCAGCCCTTACACTCCGACAACTGGCGTACAACAGAGTGTACGCCACCGTTTACGGACGTCTCTCGTCCGTCTTCCCACCGACTTCTTGCGGCTATCTGAGCGTACGCCAGCTTGCACGGACGGGTCCCTATTGTTTTCAATAGAAAACTTAGCTTATGTCACCGCTCGTGAGAGTGAGCGTACGTCCGTGCACGCTGGCATACCCTTCACATATATGGACCTGCAAATCTTGCCTTTCAACTACAATTCTGACAATTAATTAATTATTCTAATTGTTATTCAATTATTGTTTTCCATTAACTCAATTGAAGATTGTGTGCAAAATAGTGGGCATGGGCTTAAAACATTGCTGAAACATACTTTGTAGGTGTTAGATGTGGTTTATGTTATTGTATCATAAATACAAAACCTATGTTTGTATTAGAGTGAACACGTTGACACATGTCGACTTGTGTAGATTGAGTGTGCTACTGTGTAAAGTCTATGAAAGCACGTAGTGAATGTGTATAACTGTTTAACAAATACCTACCTTAGCATATATAAGCAGGTCTTAAAAAGATTCTTACCTTAAATTAAACAAACCTTTAAATGTAGAGAAGTATAGAAAGATAAGCTTCCAATGTGTTTGAGTGCTGTGTGTGGCTTGCAGGTAGTGAAATCATGGTTTTGACTTAATAGACTGCAGCATTGCTTATTACATTCAGGTGTATGTGTTTGAGTAGTAATCAGCGTAAATTAGCAAACCCAGGCGCACGAAGGCATGCGGTATCTGTAGGGGTGGTCTGAGCTGGCGGTTGGCGGACGCCTGTTTTGTGTCCGAAATGAACGGTGCTTTAGGCGATCGTGCGGTAGTAGCACCGTTCATTTTTGGTGCACACCCCCGTGTACGCCCATATTTACGCCCATTTTCCCTCATTATTTCGGCCGCTCCCCTCATCACGCCCCTATGCCGCCCCCAATGCCCGTACTCTCGCGTACAGGTTTTTTCGCACGTAGAGACCCGTCCGTAAGCGTTGTGGAGTGTTCGCGCCTGCGCATTGGCGATTGTACGCATGAGCAGATCATGAAAAAACCCGGAACGTACGCGTACGGCCCGGCCGCACCAACCAGAATAAGGCCCTATATGCTGGAGGTAATTGGAAGAGCAATGATGGTAGTTTGTTTGGACCAGCGGCGTAACTATAGCACCGCAGACCCCGCCACCGCGGGGGGGGGGGGGGCGCTGTGCATGTGGGGGCGCCGGGGGCTGCGGTGCTATAGTTAACCCCCCCCCCCCCAATCCCCTGCAGACTTACCTATCGCGCTGGTCCCGGCGGCTCCGTTCTTCTGCTGAGGACCACCACAAAATGGCCGCCCCCATATAGCACACAGTTCTCTGAAACTGTCTGCTGTATGGGGGCGGCCATTTTGTCGTGGTCCTCAGCAGAAGAACGGAGCCGCCGGGACCATCGCGATAGGTAAGGCTGTGGGGGATTGGGGGGGGGGTTTGCATAGGCGGCGAGGCGGCAGGGCAGGGGGGTAGGGGTGCTTGGTGGGGCGGCGGCGAGGGGGGGCGCCCCCCCTAACGGCGGGGGGGGGGGGGGGGCAAAACGTAGCTACGCCACTGGTTTGGACCACCTATTTAACAAATGACCGACAGAAACTTCGGACAGATAAACGCAATGACAGATAAGTGACAGTTGGCGGATAAAAAAAAATTTTCTCCTGTCCACAAAATTTGGATATGGCCCTACTTGCTGAATGGGGTGTATATCATACATGAACAATCCGAAATCCGATTATTATCAGGGGTATTCAACCGTAGGTGAGATCTTCTAAGGAATGGATCTGCTCAAATGAGCTTAGAATCTATGGCCTTATACCAAGCCACTACAGTATATATATAAGATGTGTATCGCTTTGATCCCAAAACAGGAGTGAGGTTCTGGGATCAACTCCTGTTCTGGGATCAAAGCGATACACATCTTATATATAAATATAAAGTTATTTATATGACTTGCTCTTAGTGTAATTAATAAAGCATTCAGTATGTATTATCAGCATTAACACCACCATATATATATATATATATGATAAGCTCCTGTATCAGTTCATTGGCCTTAAATTCTACCACTAGAGCTGCACATGGAGGGACACAGGGCGATATAAAAGAGAAGAGAGGGGGCCGCTCGCCTGCAGCCGGCACTTCAGTAGTGCTAGCCGCTACACCGGGAAGTGATCGTTTACCGGTCCTGTGGTACACAATGCCGGGAGTCTCCTGGTGCCGCTCTGAAAATCCAATTGCTGACCGGAGATGGCTTCTGCCGGTCACGTGTGCGCTCACGTGATTGGCTACTTTCATTTATACAGATTTAATAGAAAATAAGGTACTTGTATACCTTCACGGCTCCCATCGCATGCCATCGCATGCCATCACATGCCATATGTAGTGGCATGCGGTGCGATGCGATTTTTCCGGGGTTTTTATGCATTTGTTATAAAAATCGCATGCCATCGCATCGCATGCCATGCGATGCGATGGCATGCGATTTTGATCACAAATGCATCCAAATGCATTTAAATTAGTAGCAAACATGTTAAATGCACCCCAAATGTCTTTTTTCACACTGTACCACCCCCACTATCAAAGCCAACCCGAAGCGATGGCATGCGATGCGATTTCCTATACGATGCCCATCGTGGGAGCCGTGATACTACACAAGTACCGAAAATAATAAAAGATTTTTTAGTATGTAATATCATTTCTATTGGGGATAAAGCGCGCACCTCATCTAAGTTTTTTTCTTTGTCCTTTTCGATATATAAACGTGTCAACTCGGGGGTGCACCACAGACATCACAAAAACAATTAAAGGCCTAAGGGCCAATATTGCGAGGTGATGTTAAATAGAGGATTCCTCTTTAATAATAGTCAGTTATGACTAGGGTAGCCAATCCCAGGATCAGGATCGGCGGGATCCCGGGATTTGGCACCTAAAACGCCAGGCAGTCTAATGCTCAGACGCTGCCCGGCTACACCCGTCCCAGGCAGTGTGGCTCTGCGCAGCGTGCCGACGTCAGAGGTCACTCTGCACAGGCCACACAACAGCCGTCTCTTACTGTGCGCACCGCACTGACCTCCTGCCGCCTCCATGAGACCGCCCACCCACCCAGGCTGCCTGCATTTCCCTCTTCCCGGACCCCCGTACCATCGCCCAACGCCACCCACACAGGCTCCATCCTCTCGCCAGGCTGCATTCACCCAGCCGCACCGCACCTGTAAGTAAATTTGCGGGTGGCCAGGGGGGTTTTGTATTTGTATGTTTTTGGATTAGGGAAGCCAATCCCGGGATCCCGGGAATCCCTGGATTGGGCATTTTTCAATCCCAAATTCCGGGATTGAAAAAATGCCCCCGGGATTGGCATCCCTAGTTATGACCTCAAGATTAATTTTCATAAGAGAATAATATTATTTCCTGATTATTAGTGCGGACCCCCTAAAAATTTTCTCTAAACCCACATCCATTTAGTAACGGTGTGAGTGGTTCACTGGACTGCATTGGCGAAACATGACTAAAGAAATAGTTGAAACCAATGCAGTTTTGACAAAAAGACTTGGATCAGTAATTTGCTGATTCAACTGTTTTTTTTTTTTTGTCCCTGCCAGATTTTTGCACAGGCAAAAAATTGACACTTTAACTGAATAAGTTTAATGCAAAGTCGACCTAAAAAATGGCGAAAAGTGCAGATTTTTCGACTGGCATGTAATTGAATATCCTTTAGTATTTCAATAGGAAAGTTTTGAGAAGAGATTAAAATAAGCAGGATATACAGTGGCACGTGTAAGGAAAATTTAGTTTTGTATTACCAAATATTGGGGCAGATGTATTAAGCCCTAACAAGAGATAAATGCAAGGGTGATATAGAGAGATAAACGTCCAGACAATCACCTCCTAGCTGCCATGTTACAGGCTGTGTTTGAAAAAAGTCAGTAAGAAGCTGATTGGCTGGACCGTTATCTCTCTTTATCATCCTTGCATTTATCTCTTGTTAATACATCTGCCCCATTGACACCATATTTATCTGAAATCTTGACGAAATCTCTGAACTGTCAGATTCCTCCACCCTATTACTTTTGGCACAAGCTTTATTACTGGATTACTGACTACTTTCCAATTTGCCAAAGAATAACATGCAGCCATAACTCTTTAAAGGCAGAAGTCACAAAAAAAAATAAAAAATACATCCATTTCAAATGTATAAATGCACTTTATATGGACAAATACGATTTTTTTTCTTTAGTCCACCCGATTATGCTTTTTCGAGGATAAAAGGTATCATTTCTGTCTAGAGAGTACAAAATGATTTGCGGATTTTCATACAATAAACCCCGCACAGAGTAGATTATTTCTGCTCATTATCCCCATTACTTTCCAAATGATACAGGAGTCTCAAAACTGCTGAAAGATAAAATTATGTTGGGGTTAAAAGAGATTGCACTTCAATTGTGGAAGAAGCCAAGGCCACAGGAACACGGCTCTGTAATAATCACCGTAAACTACGAGTGACTGAATATCAATGGAACCTTTGCTGAAAAATGTCTCTGTTGAAATATATGATGAATAACAAAAATGATGGAACAGTCAGTGTGTCCGGGGAGTGTTCAGCGACAGAGCGGAAAGACCTAATCTGGGATTTAAAGACTTTCTCTCTGAAATTATATGACATGCACTGCATTCTGGCAAATGCCAGCAGCATTTTTCCTTTACAAGTGAAAAGTACCCAACAGTCATTGCTTGTGCTGGCAGGCCCAGAATACAAAGCACCGTTGTCCCACCAGTGGCACAATGACTGGCAGAGAACTCTCCTCTTCTGCCAGGAACCCTGACATTCCCGAGCAGCAAGTATGAGGATGTTCTACTAATGAGCAAGATTAATTTTCAACTTGCAGATTGAAAAAAATAATAATAATTTGGTGGATGTTATGGGTGTGAAGTATTCTCTATGGAAAATGGGACTCGTCTGATATTCAAGGGATACTTGCATTACTAAACACAGAACCTTAACAGCACGTCAAATAATAATTCCTCGCTAATTGTACCATTACCCCACTAATGAGTATAATTAGCGACCATGGCAGTGATAGAGAATGTAGTACTAAGCAGTATTCAGCCCCAACAATACTACAAGGTAATAATTGCCTCCTAACTGTCCTGATTCCCTTCCTTGGAAGAGGCAGAGTTTCCCTCAACACACACAGTTTAGGCAGTTAGGGGAGAGTTTCTGGGTAGATATGGAAAGGATTCGGGTGCCGGTTTGTCCCAATTGTCTGATGTGTAATCATTGGGAGGAATGTCTGGATACACATGTGACTGTTTGAAATTGTCTTTCTGGTTAAAAGTAAAAATTATAAAAGACGTTTAGAAAAACTTGAGGATAAAAATACAATTTATTTTAGAAATAATGCTTTAAATAAAGCATTTCCATGTATTATTGTTTGTTGCTATCACAATCCTAAAGTCGCTCTCTTATCTTATTCTCTTCAGTACACAGCTCCTCTCATCACGCACAACCAATACACTGCCCCTTCACTTCACCCACTCTTCCCAATACACTGCCCCTTCACTTCACCCACTCTTCCCAATACACTGCCCCTTCACTTCACCCACTCTTCCCAATACACTGCCCCTTCACTTCACCCACTCTTCCCAATACACTGTCCCTTCACTTCACCCACTCTTCCCACTACACTGCCCCTTCACTTCATCCACTCTTCCCACTACACTGCCCCTTCACTTCACCCACTCTTCCCAATACACTGCCCCTTCACTTCACCCTGTCTTCCCAATACACTGCCCCTTCACTTCACCCACTCTTCCCAATACACTGCCCCTTCACTTCACCCACTCTTCCCAATACACTGTCCCTTCACTTCACCCACTCTTCCCAATACACTGTCCCTTCACTTCACCCACTCTTCCCACTACACTGCCCCTTCACTTCATCCACTCTTCCCACTACACTGCCCCTTCACTTCACCCACTCTTCCCAATACACTGTCCATTCACTTCATCCACTCTTCCCAATATACTACCACTACACTGCCCTTTCACTTCATCCACTCTTCCCACTACACTGCCACTTCACTTCACCCCCTCTTCCCAATACACTGCCCTTTCACTTCATCCACTCTTCCCACTACACTGCCCCTTCACTTCACCCACTCTTCCCAATACACTGTCCATTCACTTCATCCACTCTTCCCAATATACTACCCCTTCACTTCATGCATTCTTACCAATACACTGTCCCTTCACTTCACCCACTCTTACTAATACACTGCCCCTTCACTTCACCCACTGTTCCCAATACACTGCCCCTTCACTTCACCCACTCTTCCCAATACACTGTCCCTTCACTTCACCCACTCTTCCCGCTACACTGCCCTTTCACTTCATCCACTCTTCCCACTACACTGCCCCTTCACTTCACCCCCTCTTCCCAATACACTGCCCTTTCACCCCAATACACTCACTTCACCCACTCTTCCCAATACACTGTCCATTCACTTCATCCACTCTTCCCAATATACTACCCCTTCACTTCATGCACTCTTACCAATACACTGTCCCTTCACTTCACCCACTCATCCCAATACACTGCCCCTTCACTTCACCCACTCTTCCCAATACACTGCCCCTTCACTTCACCCACTCTTCCCAATACACTGTCCCTTCACTTCATCCACTCTTCCCAATACACTACCCCTTCACTTCACCCACTCTTCCCAATACACTAGCCCTTCACTTCACCCACTCTTCCCAATACACTGCCCTTTCACTTCACCCACTCTTCCCAATACACTGCCCCTTCACTTCACCCACTCTTCCCAATACACTGCCCCTTCACTTCACCCACTCTTCCCAATACACTGTCCCTTCACTTCACCCACTCTTCCCAATATACTACCCCTTCACTTCACGCACTCTTACCAATACACTGTCCCTTCACTTCACCCACTCTTCCCAATACACTGCCCCTTCACTTCACCCACTCTTCCCAATACACTGCCCCTTCACTTCACCCACTCTTCCCAATACACTGTCCCTTCACTTCACCCACTCTTCCCAATACCATGCCTCTTCACTTCACGCATTCTTTCCAATACACTGCTACTTCACTTCACCCACTCTTCCCAATACACTACCCCTTCACTTCACCCACTCTTCCCAATACACTACCCCTTCACTTTACCCATTCTTCCCAATACACTGTCCCTTCAATTCATCCACTCTTCCCAATACACTACCCCTTCACTTCACCCACTCTTCCCAATACACTAGCCCTTCACTTCACCCACTCTTCCCAATACACTAGCCCTTCCCTTCACCCACTCTTCCCAATACACTGCCCCTTCACTTCACGCACTCTTCCAATACACTGCCCCTTCACTTCACCCACTCTTCCTAATACACTGCCCCTTCACTTCACCCACTCTTCCCAATACACTGTCCCTTCACTTCACCCACTCTTCCCAATGCACTGCCCCTTCACTTCGCGCACTCTCCCAATACACTGCCCCTTCACTTCACACACTCTCCCAATACACAGCGTCCTCACTTTACTTAATCTCCCCAAAACATAGCCTCCTTACTTCCCTTGCTCTCTCCAATCCACAGCCTACTCACTTCCCTCAATTTCCCCAATACCCCATCTCCTCAGTTCACTCACTGTCCCCAATACCCCGCCTCCTCACTTCACTCACTGTCCCAATACCCCGCCTCCTTACTTCACTCACTGTCCCCAATACCCCGCCTCCTTACTTCACTCACTGTCCCCAATACCCCGCCTCCTTACTTCGCTCACTGTCCCAATACCCCGCCTCCTTACTTCACTCACTGTCCCCAATACCCCGCCTCCTTACTTCACTCACTGTCCCCAATACCCCGCCTCCTTACTTCACTCACTGTCCCCAATACCCCGCCTCCTTACTTCGCTCACTCTCTCCACTACAAAGCCTCCTTCCAATACATAGACCAACAATATCACTGGCTTTACCCAATACACTATGGCGTATATTGCATGAATCAAATGCATTATCATGTATGTTATTTGCAGAATGTCCTGTGTATAACACACATACCTCACTGAGATGCATAGTGGGCACCTTTTACCTGATGTCAGGTATATGCTCATGTGTGTATATTAGTTTGGTGTACTGTATGCGCACATTTAGCAGGGCCATCTGTGAGTAGAGTTTGGTTGCATCTGGGCAACATTTGGATAAACCAGTATCCACCAAGTCTTTCTTAGCTGAAAATAAACCTCTTTTTCCAGAAAACACAAGTATTTTTTCCCTATGCACTAAGTGATTACCTATGGTGGTGTAGGCTTTTCTACATGCACTGGCGCAATCCTATAATCGTAACCTGCACCTCAGGATGTTTACTGGGAAGGAAAGGGGGGGGGGGTGCTGTGTATTGGGGTGGCATAACTCTTCTGGTTTTCATAAATAAATCTAGTCAACCAACTGTGGCACTTGGCACACTCCCAACATTTCACATGTGTTTAGTACAACATCTTATGTGAGGGACTGATCTGAAATGTTGGGAGTAATTCATGTGCCACAGTTGGTGGACTTGATTTATTTATGAAAACCAGAGGTGTGACGCCCACTTTCCACCCTATACATTGAAGGCTATAGCAGATAATATTCCCAAGTGTATTATAGTGGCACTAAATGTATTAGTCATGCTATATACTGTAGTGTACATGGGTTGTCATTTGTTTGTGCATAATGCCATTGAAACCTCAATAGACATACTGTACAGCACATTCTTCTATAATAGCATCATCTCGCATGCACACAGTTACAGTACAGGCTGATCCCATAGGTATTGGCAACCTAGGCTGACCTATCACTTACATCACATTTTGTACTTATTTACCATATGGAACGTGGATTCTGCCAAACCCAGCTCAGACATTACAAAATTCAACACATATAAACAGAAGCAGGTGTTGCTAAGAGGCAATGACCATATAAAATCCAAAAATCCAAAAATAAAACATGTACTGTAAGATTTCTTGTATTATTACAACACACGTATAGAAAAATCCTATATTTCAGCTGGACGTAAATCTATAACTTATATGAAATAAGGCTTTTTATTAGAGATGTGCAGGTTCTGATTTACTCTGATTTACTCTGATTTCAAAGCAGGATCTTATTGGCTATCCCAAATCACATGCCTCCTGCCCGTGTTATGTATATCTTAATGTTACATAGTTACATAGTAGATAAGGCTGAATAAAGACTTGCGTCCATCGAGTTCAACCTACGTTTTAATAGCTTATCCCTTGTAAAAGACAGAATATGATTCTTATTCGTACCCGTGGATGTTTTTATCCAATAACTGCTTGTCCAACCTTATTTTGAACGTATTTATTGTATCTGCCGACACCACCTCTCCAGGAAGTGAGTTCCAAAGTTTGACTGCTCTGACCGTAAAGAATTTTTTTCTTTTGAGGGAACAAAATTTTCTTTCTTCTAATCTAAATTCGTGCCCTCGCATCCTAGATTCCTTTCTTGCAGTAAAAAGGGTGCTTGAGAGTTCCTTATATTGGCCCCTTATATATTTGTACATGTTGAGCATGTCCCCCCTTAATGTGTTTCTGAATTGTATGTGGCGGTAAATGTTATTGATACAAAGTGGTAGTACTTATTGTAATGTGTTTAGCATGTAGCTTACATTTTCTAAAGCAGCAATCAATTACGTGGCAAAATCAACCTGGATTTTCAGTGTAACTGATTGCCGCTTTAAAATAAATGGGCCAGGGGTTTTAAAATACTGGAAAACTGCACTCCTACCGAGCCTCCCAGCGCCAGGCACTGTAGTGTATTTGTAGGGTCAGCCCTGGGGGAGAGGCAGAGCTTTTGAAATTAGCAATGTGTGGTGCATTGTGACAGCCAAAACAGACACAGATGAGTAAAGGTACAGTGCAGGACACCACCATGAACTGCTGGGAAAGGTGAGGAGCCCAGAGCTGCCACTGGTCAGGAAGCATGCTTATGTTAGGAACAAGGGATTGCTGATGGTGCCTATGATTATGGTGCGATCCAGACCTGACTCAAGTACAAATAGTTACTGCAAATAATCTGCATTTAACAACACACATTAAAATGTCTCTGAGCCAGCAGCCCACCAGGAAAACCCCTTTGTAGTCTTGTACTAATAATGTACGCATGACCTCAAGAACCCATACATGGGAGGTATATCTCATGCCTGGCAGCAGTGACTGATAATTCAGAGAAAGACGAGCAGGAGAAATATAAGCTGTTGTATTAGGCTAGGTTTCATACAATTGTAAGCAGGAATTATTAATACATGTACTGTATATTTATTTTTAATAGAGTCCAAGATACTAAGATGTTCCGATGATATATTTACTTACTTTATAGCTTAGATCTATTACCATGAATCAAACAATACTGAATATATTAATGTGTGATAATATCATTCATAATGAACTTGCAAGCAAACGACAGATTAGCTAATCATCGTTTGTGTTTTAGCCAACAAGAGACAAGGGGAAACATTCTCCTCGCTGCCTGTCTGCATTCTGATCTGGGCTACGGATCAGCCAGTGAAGGATACTACTGTTCTGCCTCCAAACATGGAATGGAGAGTGCTTAATTGTTACGGCTAATTGCATCTTGTGGGTGATTAAAAAAAACACAAAAATATATGAACTAATAACTGCACTGTGCTGTACTGGGTTCAAAGATTCTTTGTTGTGACTTGATTTTATTAAGCCCCTGGTAAGTGCGGTTTTCTGTAATAATACCCAGGCTTCCAAACAGACAATACTGGAACAGGTAGAGATAATAGGATACGGACGCTAGGTCTGCAAGTATTAAGTCGACAACACTAGGTCGACATGCTTGAATGTCGACATGACTGAAAATCAACATGGGTTAGGTTGACAGGGTCATTAGGTCGAAACAATAATTAGGTCTACATAGGGAAGGTGGACAGTCAAAAAGTCAGTGGGTCAGTGATGTGACATCTATTCACATCACCTGACACACGTTGTCTTTCTCATTGGACACTTGTCTGTCCAGTGAAAAAGGATCATTATTATTATGGTTTATTTATATGGCGCCACAAGGGTTCTGCAGCTCCTAACAACACATAAATGAGCAAAAAAGTTAATAAAAATTAAATCATTAAATAAGGAGTTAAAGTAAAAGGCCATTTAGGACCAGTACATGGGAAATAAAGACAGTTCCATCAGGGGACAGGACACTGAAGCAATTATTAGGGTGGCAGAGCGCATGTTAAACTTCAATTAATTGACTTGGCTGTATTTGTATTTATTTATACTATAAGAAAGGTCGCTGTGAGCGAGGTGGCATTTTTAGCGGATATTTTGAAAATCGTTCACAGAAATGTTGGCACTATAAGGGTTAATTGGTTAAGTCCTATTGCCATCCTCTCCTCTGCAAATGAAGATTTGTATAAGATGCTTAAAACGCCACAAGATTGTCCCCAAAATGGCCTTTGTGTGCAATTCTGAATCAGCCAATCGGCATATAAAGGAGGAGGGTGAATTTGCCCCGTGTCACTGCCCACTTTGTGGCACCCTTCCAACTGTCCCATGTCTATTCTCCGCAGGCAGAGGGGCAGCAGCGGCAAAATGGGGGCGTGGCCTTGCACGAGTGATGTGATTTGAAGACCACGCCCCTCACCCTGAGGCCACTTCCTCAAAATTTCGGACGAGTGGGAGGTATGTTAGTGCTATTTGCCTAATTAAGTAAACTCTTACATTTTCATCTCTAAACATTTGGCAGTCCGAAATTGTTGCGTAAATATTATGCCATTTTCTGTGGGGGAGGTGCTTCCCTCTCAGAACTGAGTGGGCTTTGGGAGGGCAGGGGAGAAGTGAACTGCATGAAAGTGGCTGCATTCACCCAACAGCCTGTGATCACACCCCTACCTCCCCATTCAGATCCTGCTAAGCCCTGGCCCACTAATGATACTGTCAACCTAACCCTATGTCAACCTTATTTATTTATTTACAGTTTCCTATATAGCGCAGCATATTCCGTTACAGTGTCTTATATAACGCAGCAGATTCCGTCACAGTGTCTTATATAACGCAGCAGATTCCGTTACAGTGTCTTATATAGCGCAGCAGATTCCGTTACAGCGTCTTATATAACGCAGCAGATTCCGTCACAGTGTCTTATATAACGCAGCAGATTCCGTTACAGTGTCTTATATAGCGCAGCAGATTCCGTTACAGTGTCTTATATAGCGCAGCAGATTCCGTTACAGAGTCTTATATAGCGCAGCAGATTCCGTTACAGCGTCTTATATAGCGCAGCAGATTCCGTTACAGTGTCTTATATAACGCAGCAGATTCCGTTACAGTGTCTTATATAGCGCAGCATATTCCGTTACAGCGTCTTATATAGCGCAGCAGATTCCGTTACAGCATCTTATATAGCGCAGCAGATTCCGTTACAGCGTCTTATATAGCGCAGCAGATTCAGTTACAGTGTCTTATATAGCGCAGCATATTCTGTTGCGCTTTACAATTGGAAACAACAGTGATTAAACAAACTGGGTACATACAAACCGACATAGAGGTAGGAGGGCCCTGCTCACAGGCTTACAGTCTATAGGGATAATAGGAGGGATACATAAGGATAGGATTCCATAGCATGGCAGTCCCACCAGATTACAGCACAGTCCTGATGGGATACAGAAACCATCTCATATAGAGGTAGGAGGGCCCTGCTCGCAGGCTTACAGTCTATAGGGATAATAGGAGGGATACATAAGGATAGGATTCCATAGCATGGCAGTCCCACCAGATTACAGGATAGTCCTGATGGGATGCAGAAACCATCTCATATAGAGGTAGGAGGGCCCTGCGTACAGGCTTACAGTCTATAGGGATAATAGGAGGGATACATAAGGATAGGATTCCATAGCATGTCAGTCCTACCAGATTACAGGACAGTCCTGATGGGATACAGAAACCATCTCATATAGAGGTAGGAGGGCCCTGCTCGCAGGCTTACAGTCTATAGGGATAATAGGAGGGATACATAAGGATAGGATTCCATAGCATGGCAGTCCCACCAGATTACAGCACAGTCCTGATGGGATACAGAAACCATCTCATATAGAGGTAGGAGGGCCCTGCTCGCAGGCTTACAGTCTATAGGGATAATAGGAGGGATACATAAGGATAGGATTCCATAGCATGGCAGTCCCACCAGATTACAGGATAGTCCTGATGGGATGCAGAAACCATCTCATATAGAGGTAGGAGGGCCCTGCGTACAGGCTTACAGTCTATAGGGATAATAGGAGGGATACATAAGGATAGGATTCCATAGCATGTCAGTCCTACCAGATTACAGGACAGTCCTGATGGGATACAGAAACCATCTCATATAGAGGTAGGAGGGCCCTGCTCGCAGGCTTACAGTCTATAGGGATAATAGGAGGGATACATAAGGATAGGATTCCATAGCATGGCAGTCCCACCAGATTACAGGACAGTCCTGATGGGATGCAGAAACCATCTCATATAGAGGTAGGAGGGCCCTGCTCGCAGGCTTACAGTCTATAGGGATAATAGGAGGGATACATAAGGATAGGATTCCATAGCATGGCAGTCCCACCAGATTACAGGACAGTCCTGATGGGATGCAGAAACCATCTCATATAGAGGTAGGAGGGCCCTGCTCACAGGCTTACAGTCTATAGGGATAATAGGAGGGATACATAAGGATAGGATTCCATAGCATGGCAGTCCCACCAGATTACAGGACAGTCCTGATGGGATGCAGAAACCATCTCATATAGAGGTAGGAGGGCCCTGCTCACAGGTTTACAGTCTATAGGGATAATAGGAGGGATACATAAGGATAGGATTCCATAGCATGGCAGTCCCACCAGATTACAGGACAGTCCTGATGGGATGCAGAAACCATCTCATATAGAGGTAGGAGGGCCCTGCTCGCAGGCTTACAGTCTATAGGGATAATAGGAGGGATACATAAGGATAGGATTCCATAGCATGGCAGTCCCACCAGATTACAGGACAGTCCTGATGGGATGCAGAAACCATCTCATATAGAGGCAGGAGGGCCCTGCTCACAGGCTTACAGTCTATAGGGATAATAGGAGGGATACATAAGGATAGGATTCCATAGCATGGCAGTCCCACCAGATTACAGGACAGTCCTGATGGGATGTAGAAACTATCTCATATAGACGTAGGAGGGCCCTGCTCACAGGCTTACAGTCTATAGGGATAATAGGAGGGATACATAAGGATATAATTCCATAGCATGGCAGTCCCACCAGATTACAGGACAGTCCTGATGGGATGCAGAAACCATCTCATATAGAGGTAGGAGGGTCCTGCTCACAGGCTTACAGTCTATAGGGATAATAGGAGGGATACATAAGGATAGGATTCCATAGCATGGCAGTCCCACCAGATTACAGCACAGTCCTGATGGGATGCAGAAACTATCTCATATAGAGGTAGGAGGGCCCTGCTCACAGGCTTACAGTCTATAGGGATAATAGGAGGGATACATAAGGATAGGATTCCATAGCATGGCAGTCCCACCAGATTACAGGACAGTCCTGATGGGATGTAGAAACTATCTCATATAGAGGTAGGAGGGCCCTGCTCACAGGCTTACAGTCTATAGGTATAATAGGAGGGATACATAAGGATAGGATTCCATAGCATGGCAGTCCCACCAGATTACAGGACAGTCCTGATGGGATGCAGAAACCATCTCATATAGAGGTAGGAGGGCCCTGCTCACAGGCTTACAATCTATAGGGATAATAGGAGGGATACATAAGGATATAATTCCATAGCATGGCAGTCTCACCAGATTACAGGACAGTCCTGATGGGCTACAGAATCCATCTCATATAGAGGTAGGAGGGCCCTGCTCGCAGGCTTACAGTCTATAGGGATAATAGGAGGGATACATAAGGATAGGATTCCATAGCATGGCAGTCCCACCAGATTACAGCACAGTCCTGATGGGATGCAGAAACCATCTCATATAGAGGTAGGAGGGCCCTGCTCACAGGTTTACAGTCTATAGGGATAATAGGAGGGATACATAAGGATAGGATTCCATAGCATGGCAGTCCCACCAGATTACAGGACAGTCCTGATGGGATGCAGAAACCATCTCCTATAGAGGTAGGAGGGCCCTGCTCACAGGCTTACACTCTATAGGGATAAATAGGAGGGATACATAAGGATAGGATTCCATAGCATAGCAGTCCCACCAGATTACAGGACAGTCCTGATGGGATGCAAATAGATATAAATGCTACTGGAGGTTGTGTGGGGGTCCGGAATATGATAAGCTGCCTGAAGAGGTGAGTTTTCAGGGAACGCTTGAAAGTTTGGAGGTTAGAGGAGAGTGTTAGTGTGTGTGGAAGGGCATTCCATAAGGTGGGTGCTGCCCGACAAAAATCCTGCAAGTGTAAGTGGGAGCAAGTAATGAGTGTGGATGAGAGACGCAGATCTTCTGCGGAATGGGAAAAATTTGGGTTTAGAGATAACCTTCAGACATGTTGACCTTCTTCTTATGAACCCTATGACCCATATTTTTCAAGGAAATACTGTATACGTTCTATGTTCTTTTTTGTTACATGATATAAATGTCACGGTAAATAAAAGTAACATTCCTGAAGATCAGGCTGTGGATGTTACACAAACCGACTTGTCATCACTTGAAGCTTGTTTACTTCAAGCCGAATAAGTTCCATCAACTGATCAGCTGAGAACACTCTAATATAAGCAGCAACCCCGGCAGCCCCATCACATCACAAACAGGAAATGATTTATGTCTTTGTTTTGATAGAGAACGATTAAGAGAACCATAAGACCTTAGGTATGTAATGAAAGCTTATAAACATAAAAATGTGGATTTCACGGTCAGAAAAGCTGCTCCATCCAATACCTAGAACTATTCCCAAGGTGTGGTATTTTATCAGCTGGTTTACTTTACAGTTACAGCTACACCTGATGGGTTTCCATAACGTAAGGAGCATACACACTTTGAGATGTGTATGCTTGTACACGTTTATTTGAGATCTCGTTGGCCATCTTGGAACACAGCATGAAGCCTCTCTGGAGAACACGTAGACTGGATTTTGTGCAGTAGTGCCCTCTTCTTTCAACAGGTAGGTATGATACCGTAAACCCCCTTGCCCCAATGCTCACTTATGACCAGGCCATAGTTGTGGCACTGAATTTGAATGGAAAAAGTGTAGGCCACAACTTCTCCACTCTGTAGGAAGTTTTAGGACATTTTCCCCTTTTGAGAGCAAAGAAAGGTTGTGGTTCTGGAAATAATTTGCAGTCGCAAAGGACACCTCTCCCGATAAATGCTGTCTTTCCGAACACAAGACTTCCTGGTTTAGGATTAAGAGTCCCTCCACCGTCCTTCTCAGGGGAAAATGCCATGAGAAGGCCATAGGCTTCTATATGGTAACACCAACCACAGATTATCTACCATATAAAAACCCCAGAATTCATCACCTGCAAAATTTGTCCAAAATCGTCCACTTTCTGCGTATGCATACAGACAGGTGCAAGTTCTGAAGTGCACTGTATGAGGTAAATAATCACTACTACCAAGAGACGCAGTGGCGGATTATCCACAGGGCTACAGGGGCGGTCGCTTTTGCTGTTCAGGGCCCCCACAGAACTTAATCGGGCCCTGAAGAGACGCGATGTAGAATACCCACTGGCACCATAGACAAATGACAGAGGTCAGCTCAATACATACAGCTGCTCCAATATTTAAGAAAAAGAGCTCATTTTATTCTTCAATGGATTCAAATATCTTGTTCTGGATAATTTCCTATACACTTTGCCTGTCACAATGTCTACCTATAGCCACACCATAATCACATACTACTTTCTGTACCTCACGGTGGAGCGCATTCACTCCAGTTTTACAAGCGATAACTGCAGCCACATGTCTGCACAAAACCCATCTGCAAGGTCAGATACATGCAGCTGTTTTTTCACACTTGGCTTTGTAAACAGTTTTACTGTCCTACAAGTTTTTGGCAAATCATTTATTATAATGTTACCCGATTACTCAACAGTGTAATGCAACATTCCACTTCCTGTGTAAATTCATGTAGGTTGTTTCACTTTAAGCAGCAAAGGGGATAAACTCCGTCCCTTTACAACTGCAAATAATAACAATTGTTGTGACCCTGTGTATGAAAATATATGAGGTTTGTTAGGTCTTTATGACACTTTGCTGAGAACAGAGAGGGTTGTTCTGACATGTAGGAGGACCATGTGGTTTGGGGCTTATTTAGATACATGCGCAGTTGCACCTTTTAGAAGGTCCTGATAATAAGGCTGGGGCAATGATACAGATGATGACTGCCAGCATCACTACACTGCTGCGTCTGATTGGCTCAATGCCTATTGACCTCTACAGCTGATAGTACTTAAATCATCAGTGTTGTGACTGTGTATTCGCATTGCTGATCTGACTTTCTCACTTGGACTGCTGCAGGAAAGACATTTCCCATTTGACTATTAAAAGGGAAAATAACAGACATTTGTATTTTTGAGGCTAGAAAATTGTATTTATTGAAAGGAACCTTTTGCATTTATCAGTGAGTAGCGACAATATGCTTTCTTTTACACATGACACGTCCCATACTATTTTTATACTGCGGAAAAGTAGCATAGTCAGACTTTAGCATTCACTAATACCCCTTTCACACTGCACTTGTTAGACGGTATATTGCCGTTTTTTTCCCATTTCAAAACGTTTAAGGCTGCAGTGGGAAAGCGCCAGAGTTCATTTACCAGTTACAGATAACCGGTATTTCAAAACGTTTAAAAAGCAGAGTCCTACACGATTCAAAGACGTTTTTATATAGTGTGAATGGCTCTGAAACGGTATTTAGTAAAAACAACAGATTACAGACCTGTGATAGGCTGTCCCCTGCATTCTGCCTTGAAACGTGTTCAGGGGATTAAACGGGTTGACTGATGTGAAAACAGAGATGGATAATATCTGACTTAAGCAAAACCAGTGAACTCACCTGTACATGATTAAAGAAATCCTGAAAACATGATTTTTTTTGTGTGATTTGTAATTGAAAACAGTTCTCTACACTATCGTATACACTTGTACATCTGGTGCAAATGCTGCGGTTTGTTTTACACATCTTGAGTTTACACATACGTGTAGAAATTTTTATGTGCATTTTTCCCAATGTCCTTTATAGGGGGCAGGTGCACATGGATGTGGTATAGCTCACAGACAATGTTTAGTCAGACAGTCAACAGATCGACACCAAAAGTTAGACATGCATTAAGCCCCGTACACACGGGGGGAGATATATTGCTCAGGAATATATTGCTAGCAATATATTCCTGAGCAATATATTGCCCAGTGTCTCCTTTGCATCAGCGACCAGAGATGGTCGCTGATGAAAAGGAACCTCTGCTGGGGGAGCCGCAGAGGTAATTAGCTGGTCGCAGGAGCAGCGATTACAATGGGGCAGAAAACGGGAGCGCGCACCCGGCGATTTATCGCTGGTGCGCACTCCAATCACTGGCAATATGGTCGCCTGCGACCATATTACCAGCGATTATAGCCCCTATCGCCCCCGTGTGTACACAGCATCAGTCAGACATTGACAAAAGTTAGACATGCATTAGTCAGACATTGACAAGTTAGATATGCATTAGTCAGACATTGACAAAAGTTAGACATGCATTAGTTAGACATTGACAAAAGTTAGACATGCATTAGTCAGACATTGACAAAAGTTAGACATGCATTAGTCAGACATTGACAAAAGATAGACATGCATTAGTCAGACATTGACAAAAGTTAGACATGCATTAGACATTGACAAAAGTAAAGACACAGCCATGTCAGTACCGACAGTACTGCATCACGATGCCTCCCTGAGCTTGGCACACTATTCTCTTCTCCCTCTATGCCCACTGGCATGGTAAAACATGATCAAGTAGGTTTTAAAAAAAAAGTCGGTTGTCATGTCTAAGTAATGCATGTCTAACTTTAGTCACTGTCGGACTAATGCATGTCTAACTAATGAACGTCTAACTTTTGTTAATGTTTAATTAATGCATGTCTAACTTTCTTGTCAATGTCTAACTAACTAATGCATGTCTAACTTTAGTCACCGTCGGACTAATGCATGTCGGACTTTTTTGTCAATGTCTAACTAATGAATGTCTAACTTTTGTTAATGTCTAATTAATGCATGTATAACTTTCTTGTCAATGTCTAACTAACGAATGTCTACCTTTTGTTAATGTCTAATTAATGCATGTCTAACTTTTTGGTCAATGTCTAACTAACTAATGAATGTCTAACTTTAGTCACTGTCGGACTAATGCATGTCTAACTTTTGGTGTCCACCTATCGACTGACAGAACACTGTCCGTAAGACATCGGGAACTCAGTGCACATCTCCATACCCTCCAACATTTGAGGGGCCAAAATCGGTACACATTTAGGAAGGGGGTGTGGCCACGGGTAAAGTGGGCGTGGTCATGGGTAAAGTGGGCGTGGTCACTCCCCTTTCCGAATGTGTACTGAGTGGCCCTGTGGGACAAATGGCAATATGCCCCCCCCCCCTCCCCTCCCCTCAGCCTGATGCAGCTAATGTCACATAGTGGCTTGGTGGCTGCTGGAATATTAAAATAAATAAGTATATTATTTAATATAACAGCAGCCACCAAGCCACCATGTGACATGAGCTGCAGCAGGTGCGTCACACGATGGATTTATAAAGAAGAGTATATAAAGTATACAAGCTGAGCCACCTTACATTGCTGCACTTACATTGTGTGCTGCGGCAGGCTCCTCCGAATCCAGGTTCAGTCAGTGTGTCACGCACCCCGGGGCTCCTGGCTGGCCACCGCAGCCCTGAGCACTCAGGCAGATTCGCAGCCAAGAGGGAAACTGAGGGCAGAGTCTGAAGAGTCCTATTTCTTCTCCCATGATTGCACACTGCACTGGGTGCGCGGTGCCGGCGTCGGCGCGTGACATCATGAAGCACGGCACGGCACCGGCCCGCGCATTGCACACATGGGAACGGGTGAGGGGGGGAGCCGGCGGTGCAGTCCAGACATCACACTTAGTGGCAGATGTATTAAGCCTGGCGAAGAGATAAACTGGAGATAAAGTGGAGAAATAGTGGATGGAGATAACGCACCAGCCAATCAACTTCCAACTGTCATATTTCAAACACAGCTGATTGGCTGGTGCGATATCTCCTTCCACTTTTTCTCCACTTTATCTCCAGTTTATCTCTTCGCCAGGATTAATACATCTGCCCCATGGAGCGCCCGGGAGCCAGGAGGAACATGAGGCGCACTGTGAGTGACTGACCGCTGAAATGCGGTACATTCGGTACAATTTAAATTTGCCGGTACAGACTGTTTAAAAACGGTACTGTACCGGCAAATTCGGTACAGTTGGAGGGTATGCATCTCCCCCTAGGTCTCAGTGGTTGCACCCACTTCCATGACTCTCTAAAAAAGTCAAATCATTCCTACAGTAAAGGTAGATTCTGAACTTGCCACCCACAACATAATATGAACATGTATAGAGGAAAGCTTTCCTACC
Organism: Crinia signifera; assembly: GCF_055691185.1. Lineage (NCBI taxonomy): Eukaryota > Metazoa > Chordata > Amphibia > Anura > Myobatrachidae > Crinia > Crinia signifera. The sequence goes on along the minus strand of NC_139226.1, from coordinate 132,823,288 downwards.
GGCCGCTCAGGGGCCATCTGTAGCTCTCTGGGAGTTTTTGTGGTCCTCACTTATAACCTTTGTATTGTTTGACATCATTTTGTATTAGTAGTAATAAACTATTAACCCCTTTTTTCTATGAATCCCTGGAAAGTTCTTGTACAGAAAAGCAATCTGTAGCTCTATAATAGTAATGGAACTACTAGTATCAGCATGCCTGCCAATGCACAGGCAGTCTTGTTCCTACTACATGTATTAAAGTATACTGTCACAAATAACTTTAAATATGTTGTATCGCTTAAATAATCATTTTTGTAAAATAATTCACTTGTATCCCCCCGGACAATCACACAAGTCATAAGACATTGCACCCTGTATAATGGGTCAGAGGGTAAGCATGCTGCCAGTGAATAAGGACACTTACCTGCTTTGGGTATAGTCTGTCCTGGTGCAGGCAATGGAAGAGAGTGCAGATAGAGTACTAGGAAGACAAACATATCAGAGTGCAGTGTGGGGAACTTATCTCTACTACCAAAACTTCTTCTGACCATGCATAGTCATTAGTAGGGGGCATCAGAGTCTCCAGCTGCTGGTCTTCTCATCCCTGGAGGTCTTACAGGCTGATTCCTCAGTGCCAGTGACACCACCTCCTGCCCAGGAGCTGCGGCTGCCAGTACAATATGTATTGCTGCTTGTAATCAAGTTTCTTCAGTGCTGGCTGCAGCATAACATGTGCGGAGAGGATCAGACTTGTATAAAAGGTGATAATAATAATAATTGGGGAGCAGGTTACAGCATCTGTGGCAGGGGAGTCTTACTGCAGTAACAGGCTGTGAACTCATCCAACGTTGTGGCTTATGCTGCTGCTGCCCGGACGTGTTACACTGCTGAGTAGGGGAAGAAAAAAGTTTAATTCTCAATCTCTACACACCCTCTGAGGACTCAGACACTGGGGAGAGCAGGGTTCCTGCGGGGTCCTACTGCCAGTCTGCTTGTGTGCAAGGCATTGCATTGTGATGTCATGCTGAAACAGCTGGATACAGTGGGACTAGGCTCACACAGGTTATATGGAAGCACTGTGCTAGCTGTATACAGAGGCTCTGTTCCTGCAGCAGGGTGAGCTGGAACATAGACTCATGCTGCTAATCAGACATTCATCTTCCAATAGCTGGATATTCACAATAGATTGTTAACAAATAGACGATGTGTAGAAGTCATGCGAGCATTGGGCCAGATGGAATTGCTTCTGATTTTGTGCATTGGGCCAGATGGAATTGCTTCTGATTTTGTGCATTGGGCTAGATGGAATTGCTTCTGATTTTGTGCATTGGGCCAGATGGAATTGCTTCTGATTTTGTGCATTGGGCCAGATGGAATTGCTTCTGATTTTGTAAAAAAAAATTTGGGTTGATTTTGCTGCACGATTCAAAGCAGCATCAGTTTGTGATGTTTCTGTCGCACCATACAACTAGGTCCTTGGGGGGGGGGTTATAGGTAAAAACAGGACCAGGGCAAAAGCTCTGGACCGCCAGACCGGACATCAAACTCTGCATTTTGTAGTGTCAAAGGCAGCCCCCCCGGACAAGACACCCCCCGGACGGGACACCTCCCGGACTGGACACTACAAGCTCCGGACTGCAGATTTTGATGTCCAGTCCGGTGGTCCAGGGTCTAGTCCGGGTCCAGTTTTTACATAGACCCTGTCCTGGGATACATACAAAGGGCGGGATGTATTGAAAAACATTGCCGCGCCGCGACACCGCAGTGATGCTATCGCATATGTACTAACATGCAACTAGCATCGCAAATGCAGTGATGGAGGCCCCCGTGATACATGTGATGTGGTGTGCAGGGGGTCTCAGTCACGCCCCTGGGCTCTCCCTCAGCTCCCTGTATGGGAAGCGGCTGTCCCCTGCGCCTCCTCCGCCCCCCTGCAGACGGAAGGACCTCTGGCTGTGTTGTTAGGGGGAGGAGGAGACTAGTTTGACGATGGTGTATGCTGGGGAGGAGGAGTGGGGTCGGCGTCTGCAGGGGGCGGTGATAAGAAGACCATAGGCTTCTATAGGGTATGGCCTCCCAAAGGTGGCGATACCCTGGCCGGCGTTTTTTCCCTTAGTACATCCCGCCCAGAGTGCATACACTGGAAAATAATTCGATGGTGATTGAGTTGCACATGAATTTGCCGATCTGTGATATTTTCGCCTTTTTCAGCCTTGCACTGGGTGGGATTCACTCGTGTCTCATCTGATCGCTCTGCACATTGGCAGAAAACCAATCAAGTCTGAATAACCCCCAATATTCTTAATGATTTCTCTTTTGAACTGCCGGTACTCTTGGACAAACAATATAGTGCATACAATGCTTATCATATAGTGGCCCTTATTCTGGTTCACTTGCAAAGGCAAACTCAAATGGACAAAACCTGCAGGTGGGGCAGATGTAACATGTGCAGAGAGAATTAGATTTGGGTGGGGTTTAACTTCAAATGAGATCTATATTGCAGTGTAAAAATAAAGCAGCCAGTATTAACCCTGCATTGAAACAAAATAACTCACCCAAATCTAATTCTCTCCGCACAAGTTACATCTGCCCCACCTGCATTGCACATGGTTTTGTCCATTTGAGAAGGAATTTGCCTTTGCACCAGAATAAGTGCCATTGTGTATGCCCCTTAAAGAGGAGTACACACTAGACCTGGGGTAGCCAACTCCAGTCCTCAAGCACTACCAACAGTTAGGGCGGTTTCACATGCTTCGGCTAACGCCGGGCGGCGAAACCCCGCACGGCCACACTTTACAATGGTCGGGATGGCCACAGCCGGGCCGTGACCGTCCTGTGTGAATGGACACAATCCTGTCCATTATCAACTACTGTGTACGGCATGGCTTTCGCCCGTGCAGTGTTTCGCCGCCCGGCGTCAGCTGGAGCGTGTGAAACCGGCCTTAATGTTTTCACAAGTGAAGTAATTAGCTCCACCTGTGGATCTTTTAAAATGTGTCAGTGAGTAATGAGTGCGCCTGTGCAGCAGCTAGGTTGTCTGGAATATGTGAACTGTTGGTAGCTCTGGAGGACCGGAGTTCGCTACCCCTGCACTAGACAATATGCTCCGTTAGCGATATTGAACGGTTTCCTTGGAACTTCCCAGTGTCCTGGACAAATTATATTGTGCATACAAACTGTCCAATATCATTCAATGACACCATCCTGCCTCCGATCCACACATGATGGTGCTGCCTGACCTGTAGGCATGTAGATCCCATATACTTTAATCCCCAGTGTCTCCCCATAGACCCTCATACACTTTAAACCCCAGTGTCAATGGGTCAACAGTAATCAGGCATTTGTTCTTACTTCAGGATCCAAGTGGGCATAGAGTTAGATTATATTAGTGTGCGAGGCACCGTGCCTGAAGTGCGCTCACCATGCGAGGTGAAGCCATACACTTATACAGCGCCCATGTCTGCAAATTTCGACAAAGCCACCCCCAAAAAATTAAAATGGATGTCCACCTTTTTCTTGTGTCAACCCTTTGTCAATATCGACCTAGATCATGTTAATCTCTTTCATGTTTCGACCTATATACTGTCGACCTAATAATCCACACCCAAAAAAGGAATACAAACTCAATCATTATGATTTGTGGGCATACATGTGGCCAGCTGGCGAAAGAGAAAAATGGTGGTGGAGCGCTGAGTTTTACTGCTTTAATAGTATACAAATAATAATAACATGATCAATTGGGTATCACATAAAATAGTTGACTTTAATCTATCAAGTATACATATAAAATAATAAAAAAACAATAAACATAAAAATAAAAAATACAATAAAATATGCAATCAACTGTAATAATGTTAGAGGACTATGGAAATGTATACTTATAGTATGTCCCGCTTGTTCCTGGTGTTACTCTTCTTTACTTATGCCGGCCACACTGTCACATCAGACCAACTTTCCTCCAACCATCCAACTAGTTGCTTGGATGGAATAAAAATCTGGTGCTGGATGGGAGCAAATGTAATATTTACTTCAGAAATTTGCTTCCAAAATCTGGAAAGGACAAAAACTGTGGCTCAGACACATTACTGTAGTTGAACCTGTTTGATTTAAATCATTTGACTAATTGTTTTTGTCCATTTTCCTGGGTTTGTGAGCACATTTCTCATTGTCCTTTGCCCCCATCCAGTACCAGATTTTTATTAAATTCAAGCAACTAGTTGGCTGGTTGGAGGAAAGTTGGTCTGATGTGTGGCCGGCATTAGCATACATGAGCTCCCTTATTGATGTCCATGGTTTAACTGGTATGGTAGGTATCCATAAACCTGACCGGAGGCCTTGGGTGACATTTAATGAGATACGAAAATACGAAAATGTGACTTTTGCCATATCTTCGCCAAAAACGTCCGAAATTGCACTTTTTCCCGAATTCGCATATTTAATGAGATGCGGAAAATGGTAAAACGGCAGATTTTGACGCGAAATCGCAGCTTCTGAAAGTGCGATTTTTAGTCCCACCGGAACTCGCATCCAGATGTTTTTCCAATTGAAAAGTATACAATTCGCATATTTAATGAGATGCAAATTCGGGAAAATATGTCTAAAAATCGCACTTAATCGCACTTTTTATTCCGGAATACGCACCTCATCAAATATGCAAATTTGCAGCACAAAATGCGGTTTCAAAAAGTGCGATAATGGGTGATTTTGAAAGTGCGAAAAAATCACATCCTAATTAATGTCACCCCTTGTGTCTTGCTCCCCCTCGTGAGAGATAAGGTGGTTTTATCTCACAGTCCGGAAAGGCTCCAATATTGAGCAGGTGGTGGTATCCCAATGAGGGCAGTTGATAAATATGCAGTAAAAAATGATAAGGAGATCCAAGATGGAAAAGGGGAGAGGAGAGTTGGTCCAAGTGAGACACCAGCAATTAGAGTCCAAAGTCCAACAGAGGAGTGTGGCCTGTCCTGACGCGTTTCGTCGTCCTCAGACAATTTTATCAAAGGTACATTTTGCCAGCTGGTGTCTGTCTGGTGATGATCATGCTGCAGCTCCATCCAACCCCATTGTTAATCTGGCCCTGCTTGATGGAGTGCAAGATTAGTAACGAAATATATTAAGAACATCACTTTGTTATTAAGTTTCCTCTAATATATTCAGATTAAAAAAACAAAAGCAATAGTTTATAAATGTAACTTAAAATTAACAAATAAAATAAATAAGCATTTTTCATAAATAAAAAGGCATTTATAAAATGCATACTTATATCAAAGTCATCATTAATTATATGCAAGATATAGAGGGCCTGCTTCAGCTTTTGTCAGCAGAACAACTCTGCACATGTTACATCTGCCCCACCTACAGTGCAGCACGGTTTTGCCCAGTTATGCGCTTTCTTGGTTTGCCAACTAAATTAGGCCCAATTACAGCTCTGCGTCTTCCAAAGAGAATGAGTGGCACGGCGGGGGCATCTGAACACGTGCACTTGGGGTCCCGCAAAACCCACATTGTGGCAATGTTGTACAGGGACACATCTGTAGAATGTTAGTATACATGAGAACTATTGCACAGAAATATCCATACTTAACAAACATTTCCTTAAGCAACGTGAATCATAATCAAATGCAACAGTGACATCTGCAGTCTGAAGATATTTCACTCATTCAAATAAAAATATTTACCTAATATTCATAGTGTTTAAATAATACATCTACCAGTAATTCCAAGTATAATGGTTTAAAACAGTCTCTTAAATTCGGCCATTACAGTCCAGGTTTTAATATGTCCAGTCCAAGCTTATATCCAGATGGTTAAACCAGAGGGCAAGATCTCTCCCTGCTTATGTATTGCAATCAAATGCCAGATCTATGGTTGTCCTCTGCCTGTGCAGCCTGGCTGTGCAGGCAGGTACGGGGCTGCCATGTATTGGCTCGCAGCCAATGTGTGTGACATCACACAGCTACCGCAAACCACCCTAAAAATGTTCTGCCCCCTCACTGCCCTCTACCATCACTCAAAAAGTGATTGTATCTTTCCGGGATGCAACCACAGTCCTGCGGTGGCCGTGCATGTCCAGAAGTGCAAACATCACCAAAAAGAGGTATTCGCACTACTCAAGTTGAATCACCCCCTCCCCCCCCCCATAGTGCAGCTACAATCTACCAGCTGTGAGATGAGTACCGACCAGGCGCCTAGGATTTGTAATGGACAAGAAAACAACTGTGAAACGTAAAGTGTGCAGAGCACTAATTGGGAGGTTATGTCCACAGATATCAATTTAGACGTAAACAAGACTCATGTCAACCTTTTCCTGTCAAACATTGTGTCCATGGGGACCTTGTGCATGTTGACCTTGTCACCCTTTCAACTGTCCACCATTCATGTTCTGCCTGATGACTGTTGACCTAGCGATCTTCACCTGTCTTACATAAGACACTAGTTTTTCCTAAAAATGATATATTTATTGCATGTTGCTGTTAAACTCCCTAAAACTATTCAAAACACAACAGTTCATATCATTAATTGCAATGTCTATAATCAGCCAAAATGTAATTATTGTCAATTACGTGTCCGGGGCAATATTTCCTCTCAAGGGACTGGATATTTTACCATTTATCTGTATAGCTCATCACAGAACGATTTTATATTGCTACAAATATCAGAACAGAAAAGTGCTCATAAAAGTTTTCAAACATGAAACTCTCCATTTCTCCAGCCAGCCAAGGCATTGACGTCATCTTTTCATTTATATTGACATTTAAGATAAATAAAACTCTATAAAAACAAAGGTTATATTTTGAGCTGGAAATGTCAGAATGGTCTATATTAGTGGGTAAGACAAGCTAATGGTTAGCATTATTGCCTCACAGAACTGAGGTCACGGGTTCAATTCCCACCATGGCCCTAACTGTGTGGAGTTTGTATATTCTCCCCATGCTTGCGTGGGTTTCCTCCGGGTACTCTGGTTTCCTGTATATAATATTGGATTGTCACTGGCATAAATAATATTTACAGAGGATAATCACAAAACCAACATAAGACCGCGATATTGGCAATCACCCTCGGTACCTGGTTGACAGCTCTCCCAAAATAGATCAGCGTTAGAACTGATGACAAGAGTCAAGAAATGCTCAAGGAAGAAGGAAGGGGTTTTGGGGCACACTTTATACAAATTAGTGGATAATAATAGATTGATGAGTGAATTAAAAATGAACTTTTGTTTCAAAGGCTAAAATAACATTGCATCTGGAAAGTCAAACAATACATGAAAATATACATATACTGTATATTCAGGTGCCGGACGGGGTCCCGACAGTCGGGATCCCGACAGACATTTACCCGACGTCGGGATCCTGACTGCCTTCGGCTATTTTCCCTCGTGGGGGTCCACGACCCCCCTAGAGGGAGAATAGAATAGGTGACTCGCATAGCGTGGCGAGCCCGCAAGGGGCTTAGTTGCGCTCTCCATGCTGTCTGAGTCCAGACAGTCGGGATCCCGATGTCGGGCTAATGACTGTCGGGATCCCGACTGTCGGACCCCTGTACCACACCCGTATATACACATCTCTAAAGAGATAAGGGGTGTCATACCCAAACAATTTAAGTCACTATTCATGAGGGGCAAAAATTATGTTGTGGCTGTTGTCCAGTGATATTTAGTTTTAGGGCCAGATGCACTAAGTTTCAAAAGTGATAATATCAGTAGCGCACGCAGGGGGGGTTTCCGAGTACCCAGAAACCCCCCCAGGAGTCTAAGGGACCTAGGCTGAAAGCTGAGGGTCCCCTCTTTCCAGGAGTACAAGAATTTTTAAAATCGGACCTTGGGAACCGGAGATATCTGACTTCAAAGCAGTGGTCCCCATCCAAGCCTGTTAATTGCACTTCCCAGTCAGATATTTCAAGTTCTGTCTGACTAAGAGTTTTTCTGAGGGCATATTCCAAAAGCTGGGACTCTCCCCCATTGGTGGACACTAGTAGTTTGTCTCTACTGTTCCCAGAACCAGAGATATCAGCCTTCCAGCAGCTGGTTACTGCTCCAGCTCCACACACCTGGTATGTAGTTTTATATACTCGTTGGCAGATTGCCTCCTGAGCTCTGATCCCCTAGTCCCCAATAGCATTTGGTAGGTGGGATTCTCTAGTTTTTAATTCCATTAAAATCTAAGAAATCTATTTCTGGGAATTGGAGATATCTGCAGTCAAGCAAGCTGACCTCCCACCAGAAAATTATGAATAATAAGCCCACTCCACTATACACCCCTCCTCTGCATATTAAACATCCTCTACCACCCTGGGAGTTATGTATCAGGGCCCCCTAATTCAGCCCAATGCCCCCTTCTCCCACCCCATCTCCCACCATCTGTGCAGTAAAGGGGTAATTAGTGGAAATTACTGATCCAGGCCCTACATGCTGAGCGTTTGCTATAATACTCCCTACCAGCCGCAGGACATCAAAGCATATACTGGGTCACCTAAGTGTCCATCTCCGTGCTTTGCTCCGCCCCTCTGGAAACCCCCTTCTGAAAATCCTGCGTTTGCCCCTGAATATGGAGAATAATAAACAGCCAGCCAATCACCTCCTACCTGCCATGTCACAGGCTGTGTTTGAAAAATATCGCACAACTAAACACAAATGAGGATCTCTAATCACCCACCTTGGTGATCCTGCGGAACCCGTGTGATGAATTTAAACACACGGTCCCGGAGAAACCAACCAAACGGGGTGAGGAGGACCAAACAATCGGGCGCACAGTAATCAATTTTATCAATTGACCAATAAAGATTTTCAAAACAAGAAGAAGAGTGTGACTTGCTGCTCTCAATTAAGGCTCTCTGTGGTCCTTAAAAAAGTTAAATACAAAAAACAAACAGAATATTTTTCTAGAGAGCGCAAGAAACACTGCAGATTTCAATCATATAAAAATACAAATTTATTTAGTCATGAATAAAAATAACATTTAATAAAAAGTATATATAGCTAAGCATGCAATTTGTACATTGATCCCTTGATCAGAATAAAAAAGTATAAAAAGAAGAAATGTGTCCTTTTGCCAATAGCTGTCGATTGTTATCTCAAAACACTGACAGTATGCGTTCCAATGGCCAATTTATTATTTGAGGTATTTGTATCCACACAGTTTGTATGTTACCAATTATGGCATATTGGGTGATTAGAAATAGAAAGAGTCCAGAAATTGCCAATAGAATAGATAATGCACTTGGTCTACGGCTAGGACCCAATTTGTAGATAATAGCAAAAGTCAGTGGTATAGGTGCAGATTTGTATAGACACCCGTGCTCCTGTACACCTCATGCTGACGGAGATTGAGGCTTTAAGTGAGAAGCTTACGGGTGTCTATACAAATCTGCACCTATACCACTGACTTTTGCTATTATCTACAAATTGGGTCCTAGCCGTAGACCAAGTGCATTATCTATTCTATTGGCAATTTCTGTTTGTTTTTTTTGTGTTTGAAAAATGCCAGGCAGGAGCTGATTGGTTGGTTGTTTATTACTCCCCATTTTATCACTTTTGAAGCTTAGTGCATCTGGACCTTAATCATAGGCATGCACAGCCCATTTTCTTAGGGGGTGCACCATTGGAGGGTCATGTCCATCACAACCTTCTGGGCATGTCCATCACCGCCTACTGGGTGTGTCCATCACCTGCTACTGGGCATCAATGCAAACTAAACTCAAACAAGAGCGACATGCTTTGCAGACTCACCACGCGTTAGCTCCTCCTTCACTTTCTCCAGCTGCTTCTACAACAGCCTGATCAGGGAAATGACGTGACTCAAGCTGGCAGTGTCTGAACTGACTTCACGTGTGGCAAGTTCAAACTACTGGAGAACCTTGCACAATACGGAAATCAGCCTCCACTTTCCTTGATTCAGATGCATCCCAGCTCTTTCGCCTATGTTGTAGGTCGATGTGTAGGCTTGAATGCCTTTTGCTGCTTCTCCATCCTCTGCAGCATATAGAGGGTGGAGTTCCAGCGCATCACAACTTCTTGTTCGGGAGCAGCACTAATCGGTGGAGGAGACTGGGAACCGCAAAGGGGGGTTGTGCCCATAATGCGGCCAGCGCCAGCTCGTATTTTGACTGGTTAAGGCCCTCAAAAGCCAGGTGTGCTGCAGTTAAGCTTCCCAAAAGCACAGGATGTTTATTCTCAGAAATCCGCAATAAGCAAAAGGTGCCAGCAAACAAGTGAACGACTCATGGTCACTTTAGACGGGAGGGGTTTTGGATAACTCACAGATAAGGTTGTCACAAGCAAAATGCCGACACAGAAAATGACACCACATGAAAAGGTTGACATGACTTTTTTGACAATTTTTTTTTTAATGCGTTCCCATCAACTTGTACTCCAAACGGACAATTGTCCTACTGCTGAGGTGTCGACATTGAAGCCAAAAAATTATAAAAACTCATGTCAACTTTTCATGTGAGCTATACCAGTGGCGTAACTATAGTCCCGCAGCCCCCACGGTGGCGGGGAGGCGCTAGGCAGGTGTGGGCGCCTGGGGGGTCTGCGGTACTATAGTTACCACCTGGTCCCGGCTCCTGACTCCTGCCCCCCCCTCCTTCCCCATTCCCGCCGGCGCCGCTGCCTCTAACCCGACACGCAGATCAGGCAGAAGCGCCGGCGGCAATGGGGACGGGTAAGGAGGGGGTTAATATTTTGGGGGGTGCCCAAAATGTCCGGCGGGCAAAAAAAGTAGTTACGCCTCTGAGCTATACCACACCCATACTTGAGCTACAGCAAGTTCTTTTTGTAAAATTGTATTACAGTAAGTATAATAATGTGTAAGAAGTATTTAATGTGACCATTTTGCTCCCTTTATTACATGCAGTAAGGCTGACCGATCAGCGTAACATTTTTAAGTGATCGATCTGGCTGTTTTGTTTACTGGTGTCTAATTCATTTTCGAAGATGCGGTCTAGTTCTTGCCCGGAATTCTGCTCGTGAGGAAGTAGCTCATCTGTGTGACTGTTTTTATATCTGTGTGTGTATTCTCACACCTCTGTTTGCCTACCTCGAGGAACCATTTCGTGTCCTGGATTACTACCTTCCCATGTTTGTGTTTCAGCCTGACTGTGCCTGAACTAACTTCTCTGGGTGTGGATAGTGTTTGATGTAGGTTACTTGCATAGCTGTTTCAGCACGTCGGTCTGAAAGGTGGTTCCTCCAATTAAATCCTTGATTGGTACAAAAATAACACATTTAAGGACTACGTGGGATGGGAGTAGTTGGATGCTAATATAAGATGTTATGAAATGTTTAATAATGATTCATGTTTTTCTGTCTTTTTGCTGGAAGAATTACTATTTAAACAAAATATATGATAACTTATTCATGTGGAGGGGGCATCCACCTTCTCCCTTGTACCTACGACTCCTCCTGTGCCCTCTCCACTACAACACTCAGGGCAGTAGAGAGTCTGGCTGAGCCTATGTCATTTTCAGGGGTGTAGCCTAATTGTGGGATTCGTGGCCATGCACCCTTAAGATAAAATACGGATAAAAAAGCACTTTAAGCACCTCCTGGGCCACACTGCAGCCCAGCACCCGGCAGTTAACAGGGGACCTACTGGGGGTGTGGCACAGGGGTCCGACAGCCGGGATCCCGACAGTCATTAGCCCGATGTTGGGATCCCGACTGCCCGGACTCAGACAGCATGGTGAGTGCAACTAAGGGGAAGATTCTCTAAGGTAAAAATGCGGTAAAAACCACGTTATTGGGGTTTTTACCACATTTCAGGATGCTCTAAGCATCCCCCGCCGGGTTACCGCAGCGGGGGGCATCGCCAGAAAAATCTGGTGATGCCCCATAGAAGCCAATGGGCTTCTAACGTGAACCCCCCGCCGCCCCGCACGAACCCCCCGCCGCCCCGCTTCGCCCCCTCACCTGTGTCCGGGCAGCACAGAGCTGTGCTGCCCGGACCTGTGACCTCCTCCCTGCACTGATCCTCTTCCGGGTGCAGGGAGGAGGAGAGCCCGGCCCAGCAGCAGCAGCGCCGGGTGTGTGAGGGAGGGGGGAGCCGCCGGGACCTGCTGGGACCCGGCGACTCTCACCGCAAAGGACAGCTCTTAACGCTAGAGCTGTCCTTAGCTATAATTATCACATATGTTAGAACATATGCGATAATTATGATTGCGAAGGGGGGCGGAGATGGGCGGCGAGTTTTAGAGAATCTCCCCCTATGCCCCTTGCAAGCTCGCTGCACTCGCCACTCTGCAGGCACGGTGGCTCGTTACGTGAGCCACCTATTCTATTCTCCCTCTATGGGGGTCGAGGGAAAATAGCAGGTGGCCGTCGGGAACCCGGCTATTGGTGTTTTGACAGTCGGGACCCCGTCTGTCGGGAACCCGTCCGGCACCCCTACTGGGCCCCTACATCAGGCCCAGGTAATTAGTACTCCCTTCCCTCTCGGGGACACTGCACCCACTCATCACTGCTGGTTCCTGTTGCATTTTAGGACAAACAGACAAAAGCCTCAAGTTTAGTATAAATTTTCGTAATATATTTTGACTCCGCTGTGGGATGCTGGCCAAAGTCAAACCTTTTTTACATTTAAAAGGCATTGAACAGACTCGGTGGTGACTTTCTCCTCACAGTTTGCTGTGAATTCTCTGATTATGCTGAATTAGCCCTTTTATTTTTTATAGCCATTTCTTCTTTTTTATTTGCTTGTTCTGCATACAGTAGCTGATGATTTGCAATGTTTTTGTGTAGATTTTGGAATACTTAAATTAGTTTTTAGCACATTGGACTATCTCAGGTCACAAAACAAAAACGAATATTCAGAATGAGGGCATCTAGAGGCATTGCTAACACTCAGTGCAGCAGGTGGTAGAAGGAGATGCAGATGGCTAATGCTACCAATCATCGTATCTCTAGGAAACGAAAGCATAAGTGTCACACTTTTATCGGCACAATCCTCTTCAGCTTTGTCACAACTGATTTGCAGCCTATAAACCCTTACAAAACAAGATTCCTGCTCCAGGTACAACATTTCTTTTTTTGATTTATTGGTGCAGTATCAGCAGCTCAATGATTTTCTCCCAGTGGGGCACATTACTGGTGCCTCGGCAATGTAAGAGATATTGCCATCTGTGGCCATAAAACGAATCCATGCGTTCAGATTGTCTTTTTTCACTTCTGAAATAGCCATACCACTTTTCGTACTTCCTCATCTTTACGGCCACCGATGCCCCATTTACGTTTATGTTAGCCGCTACTTAACCGATACCGGAGCGAGCCACTGAGCCCAAAGTGTGGAGAGCGAAGGGGACAATGATGCTCAGAAGCACCACGTAAGGATTGTATGCCCAAACAGAAGACAAACATCTCTGTGACATGAATATCATTCAGTTCTTATGGTGTGTACACACGGTGGCTAATGGCCAATTTTGAACATCCGATTTTGGCTAATTGCAAAGATTTAGTGTAAATGTACACTATCTTGCTATATGCCCCTATTCCAAATACATTCCCCAGGCGACATACTGTAGTTAAGATAGACTTGCCTGCACCGTCTATTTAGCCATGCGATAACCACGCTGCAGGGCTGCGCATCCTGATCGCATCCCACCGTGTGTACACAGCTTAAAAGGTAATCAGCGGGGACTGCAGCGCCCCCCTTCCAGTAAAATCCACTATGCAGCTCAGTGTCAGTTAAGTCAGATGCCATCCATGACTGCCTACCTGCCTGTCACAGACACACAAGGCAGGCCCATTGGGAGGTGTTCTCTTCTGCCAGTATGGGCTGCAATAAGTAGAGAGCTGGCTTCCTGCTTATATGGGCTGCAGTTGGTGTAGTCCATAGATTCCGGGGGTTTGCGCACACACAGTGGCATAGTGGCACCTGCCCACGCTGGTGACTGTCTATTCCACGACAGAGATCCCAGACCTTAACCCATCCTCTAAACGGCCATGACACACATACTTTTTCAACCAGCCCCTCCCTGCCCCAGACAGCAGCTGACTGCCAATCATTGACAGTCTGCAGCCGCTCTATGTCCTGTTTTGCAGGACCCATTCACGCAAGTACCAAGTATCAGTAATAGATTACACATTGTGTACATGGACAGAGGAAATAATGGTAAGTTGGAAGTGAGGGTACAGTGGTGGTGGAGACATAGGTCCCTACTAGTGACTAGCTGGTTGTAGTTTGTTGATGGATCTCCTTGTTGTTAAGCCAAGGTTGGGCATTTATCAGCTGGGTCACAATTGGAATCTTTCAATTGGCAAGTTGAAATGTTAGTGCAAACAGGTGACTTCTTTTCTTCAGCCATCATTTTAACATTCAGCTTCTTTATTTGATACCCCTATTTCTTTCTTAACATTTTGAGTTGGGTAGCCAAGGTATTGGATCATTTCTGTATCTTGTTCTGCATTTTCATGATTTTCTGAGCAGTATTCAGCTGATATTTTATGTCTATTGATTTATTACTTATATTTAATACTACAGTCTTTTCTGTCTGTAACGTCCCTTTCCTAGTGGTTATAGTGCCACCACCCAAGCTACTTATCAGTAAGTGTAATGGGCCTGCTTTGGTAAGCCCTTAATAAATGGATACACATCTTGTGCTTGACTTTAAATATTTAAATGTTTTTTAGTTTTTTTTATAACCTTTAGCCATCTTCAAGGTGTAAAATGTGACATTTGTTGACCATTAACCACACTTGAAACCAAACAAATAACATTTGTAACCTCTGAAAGTGTTCCCACTGGAACACCTCACAATAAATGCATGTACAGTATTGTTAAATAGCTGTAGATTATTACCGATAATAATGGCTAAAAATAGATACAGTATATATTTCCTTGATTCCTTTAAAGATGTTATACTGAGTGCAGTCTTTTCAAAATCCCTTAACCCCCCAAAAAGTTATAAGTAGTAGTCGTAGGTTGGGTACACAGCCCTCCACCACTTTCTAGAGTTCACCCACCTAGTCCTCTTACTCCTCCACTAGCTTCACCATAGGGTTGCTTGGAGGATTGGGACCTACAAACCTCCTGGAAAGAGCATCCACATTGAGGTGCTGTTTGTCCGGACGATACTGCCAGGGCCGGTGTAAGGCTTCTCAGCCCCCTAGGCAAAACTTTAACCTATTGCCACCCCCACCCCCCATACTGCCACCAATAACCATATTGCAACATCAGTCTGGTGGAAGTCTCACTAGGGAGAAGTCTTCTCTAGGTATTTGTTACTTGATATCGATCTCCTGTGAACAATAGGAAAAACCTTCCCATCAGATTGTGAAATTTTCTTTTATGCTTGGCTTATAGCCTTTTTAAAGGTTGTGGAAAATCCTCACAGTTAGTGGGAAAGGATCCATCCACTCAATTGTCAGATAGATCTCCCCCACATGTGATAGGCTATCTTGCCTTTCCAAAATTCCCTCAAAAGGGTCACGAATAGTGAAAGAACCGATCCGGGCAGTTCCGCCACTGGACCCCATACTACCTCTATTGTGGGAAGTCCCATTAAAACCAACACTTCCGTCAGTGATTGATTTTACACTGTTCTTTTTCATGCATGTGTGCATAAAAACCCCTGATGAAGCCTTCCTGAAAGGCGAAACGCGTTGGGTTATTATTTCTTATTTCTATTATTATTACATCTCGAAAGAACACAACAATTGAATTTTAAAAAAGAAAAACCTTTTAATAAAAGATACTTTTTACACAAAGTTGTATGTATTAATATATGAAGTGAAAAATTACACTCGTATCAGGTGGTGGAATACAACCTAGCGCTCTCTATATCTTGTTTTCTACATTTCTTTTAAGGAAGTCCATTTATTTATATATGCAAAGTCTATCTAATTTATTCATTTCGCACGCAACCAATAATTGAATGTCCAGATTTATAATCAATGAATATTATTTATAAGTGTAACCAGATGAAACTGTATCATAGATAATAAATATAACAATACAGGTATTATACATAATAACGATTATTGCTCCAGCATCCTTAAATAAAGCTACCCTCAGTGATAAATATATATGAATATATATATATATAAATGTGAATATAATGCTGTAAGGGGGAGAAAGGGGCGTGTATGTGAGGCAGCGGCCATCTTAGCTAGAACACATGTTAGTCTGCCACATGGCATTCCGCCATCTTAGATTCCCCTACATAGCACACAAAGGAAACCTTAGCAAAAGACTAATAACTTCCGCCTGGCAATCACACATAAACTGACTGTACGTTCATAATTTCTATTCACAACATTTACTCCAAATTAACCTCTAACCTGCATCATGCGATACTCACAATCCTGACTATAACTTGCACATCCATCAAACACATTAAACCTGTTGCATACACAATTAATATATCATTAATCTACCATGTACTTCTGTACAGAACACTTAAATAGCATTATACAATCTAAGGACTAATCATACCCTGATCACATCACATGCCATTACCCACACAATCCGAGCATCACATGCTAACAACATTTGTTTCATATAAGTTGGTTCTATCCGATAGTTTATCTAGATATTCTCACTGGATATCACACAAAGTATTAACACTCTCCAATAGAAACAACTCAGGGCTAATCCATTCTGGGACGCAGACACACACACTTCAATACAAAGAATCCAGACAATATATTACAGAACTCCATTACAACCACACCAAGACACAATTAACCTCCACACGGTACAGGGCCAACACACCATTGATCCTGCTGATCCACCTATACTCCACTCACGATTCATAACTACAGGCTAGCTAAACATCATTCACACAGGTCACCCTCAACTACAGACAGAAGCTTTCTTTGTGTAACCATAAGTAAACATACTCTGGGCCTATGCACATGTTAATATCTGAAGACAAACTAAGAATGGAAGTTAACTACTCTTAAACTCTCTAACATAATCCATATTCCATAACCGGGGTCCTAGTACACAATATATCGGTCCTACAAGTTTATACATTACTCAAAGCCATGTGCTCATCTTGTCCAGGAGTGCTGCATTCCATCTTGTCTGATCAACTTTCCAAATTCAACTAACTGGATATCTTTCTTTCACTATCCAAGAAACTTTCTAGGGGGAGGGGTTGATCCTATTGTCTTTCCAGAGGCCATTCATTCACCTGGTATCACTTAGCCTATAGACACGCCCCTTTGTTTGCTGTATCTTGTATGGCTCACTGGTGTTTGGGATTGCTAATGACTTCATCTCTAATGCTGGTTTTCCTGTGACTATTCTACTGTGAACTTATAATTTGTAATAACATGTGAGTGCAATATCATATGGAATTCTAATAACTATCATCTGACAGCTAGTGTAATTTCGCTCATTTAGAGACCAAGCATGACATATATGGGATAAAAGATTATTTATCCCTGACTATTATTAATGTTATGGGCATGGTTATAATTTATAATTATGGAAATTATATGCTGGGAAAAATTAGGCATTGACAGTCGTCCATTTGACAGTATATAAAACTGTCACATTAATAATGCATAATTTCCGCATTAATTTTCATAATTCATAAAATTTCAATATTTTTCATAAAAAATATTTTTCATTGATAAAAAAAAGATTTTTAAAGGGTGGAACTTATGTGTATATGTATAAAGAAGGGGATGTATCATTTTTGCGCAATGGCTTAATCCGAGATTAATAATAAATGGGGGAGTGCATTTACTTAACGCCGGCATGTCCAGACCATGACCTCACAATAGTTGTAGGGCCACAGCCCAGACACACACGACTGAATGATACATTTGGGGAGTGTATGTGTAGTCTATGTGGGTGTAGTGTTCCTGCATAGGTGTTGTGTTACCTACCGCAGGATGTACAGGGGTGAATACTTTCATATGTCCTACAAAGGATGCTGGGAAAACATGGATGAACAACATAACAAAAAAACTATTTAACAGAGTATTATAAAGATTTCCTGAAAGAGTGGAGAACAGTCATTTCTCCTAGTGCAGTTAGTGGACTAAAAACCCGGCTAGACCTCCCAGGATAAAAACCGTTCTAACGCACTTTTGGGTCATTCCTAGTGTCTCTTGACATTAAAACTAAGGGCCAAAAAAAAAGTCTTTAGTGGGTCTTCTGCTCATCACGACGTGGGGTCGTCTAGGGGTCATCATTCTCTTGGTCGGCTTGTGTATTTTGTCGGCTCTTGGGGCTTTCTAGCTGGGTTCCTGTCTAGTCATCTGTCGGTATCCAAGTCGTCATCTCGAGGACCATCATCTGTCTACGGCTGGGGCTTGTCTTTTCTTATCCATCGCATCTGTAGGAAAAAGAAGTATCAATATTTTTTGCATTTTCACCTATTTTCCCTACCATTTTTGGCTTTTTGTATTCCATCCGATCCACTTGTAGACTTCCGATAGTTCTGTCGTCGACTTGTTTCCCTGCAGAGACATAAACAGAAAGAACTTCCCAAGCGTTAAAAATATCCCGCCTCCCACATCTGCGAAGCTTCTACACTCTAGAGTGCTATAGTTTAACCCTCGCCTTACTGTCTTTTGACACTAGGTGGCGCTCTAATTTATTTAAGGGTATTTCTACCCTGTACTACCAAACTTCTTTCAATTTAACCTCTATACCACTCCATATATTACAAATACAGTTTTCTGAGCCAGATAGTCTGTGTTCATCTTCGGAAAAATGTGACTAGAGGAAATCTGAGATATTCAGAATATTCAATCTCTCATTTTCCTCTTCTCTGTCTAATCACTAGGGACTATCAGTTACTTGACATCTGGACCTAACACTATCAATATCTTGAGATTTATAAATCTCATTTAAAACTCTGTTATATATCTCGTTGTCTAGGGGATGAAACTTTTTCAATGTTAGGTCCATACGCTCTCCATGCAATTAGGAGCAACAGGGGTTCCCAAATCCAATGCGTCACATTTGACCGGGTCCAATCACAGCTCTTTCCGGCTCACTAAACAACAAACAGAAAAACAAATCGTTAGACATCTTACACGACACATGTCTGATTCTGAGAACCATCAAAACAAACAATGACAATTAAACAAACAAAAGAGAGTACGTATAGACTAACTTCCATTTCTCCTTACCTGATTCCTAAGAACCTGGACTGACAATTACATCACATACAAGTCACCACTAGGTGGCTATTAACTTTTTAACCACTTCCCTATATCTATGTGTTTACATACATATGTGTCATGGGAACTATATGTCATGTAATGAACAAGCATGTTTCAAAAACAAATTTCCCAATACGTCATCCCTGGTACCTAGGGCAGATCGTATGCAGTACTCCTTTGAATAGAACATGTTATCTTGTTCTCTACCTTTCCTCGTGTTCTATACCTGTATGTCTTACCATCTTCTAAACCTTCATGTGTTCGCTGTAATATTGTGTTCTACTCTTAAATCTTTAATCTACTTGCTAAAAGGGGAGAAAGAAAGTTTAGGAGTTTTGCTAGTTACCGTTCTTCATTTGTGCGACATCTCTGCTTCTCTATACCTACAGCAGTTATTAACCTGGGGATGTAATTAACTTCAAATACAATTTGGCATTCTCAATTTATCTTGTTACCTTAGGTTAGTCAGTTTCACAATTACATCAGACACTTTAAAATAACTGGTCCCATTATATACTAATGGGGGGGTATTGCTATTCCACTTTAACAGTCTAATTGCATCTTGTACCATCACTTTTCCCTATTGCCATTTTCCTATACCACAGTTTTAAACAATCACTATGCCTCTTCTTACCTCGCGTTGATGAGAGCAGACATTATTTTTCAATTCTTATTGTGTAATTCATCCGGTTCGAAGCTGCCAGTACCTGGAAATTCTACTATCTATATCTTGTGGTGAGTTACTGCATTACTCACCTGTACATCTCCATCCCTACGTATCACGTTATCACTGTGTGACCCGTTATTACCCATAATTACAGGAATAAACGTTCACAGCTAGTAGATACCGGTGGGTTATTACTTGTCTGAGAGCTCCCCAACCACTCACTTCTCCACACACTGGCACTATTCCGCAATCAAGCGTGAAGCCCAATATGCGAGGCAATGATACTCAATCACCAAGTCTTTCAACTAGTAGCGAACTACTAGTCAACTTGCAAGGCGCGGCCAATCTCTCCAGGGCACAACAAACTTGTTTTCCTGTGCCCCCAGAAACCGGAGGAGCTCAGCGGAATTCGAAGTTCCGATTTTCGCTCCTATACCCTTCCGGTAGACCAAAATAGGTAGGTCGACGGAAGGGGCAGTAAAATGGGTACGTCGACTCGTACGTCGTCGCGTATCCCCCGTGTGTCCTATTTCAACACACAATCCTTAGCGCTAAGGGCAATCCTTTCACCTCCCAGGAATTTCCACATCTGGGTACCATTCACTTTAACATTACTATCTATATTTCTGTACAGAAACGTTCCATGGTCGGCAGCTCTTCTACTGGATGTCACACGAGTGTTCCCTTGACTATCAATGGGAATTTAATCAATACTATTTGAATTTCTTGAATTTTGATCAATAATAAAAGAATACTCAACAGGAGTCTTACTCAATTTATCACTTAATTAATTATCACTACCCATCCTTGGGCATTTACCTGTACAGCGTACCTAGGCAATCACATGCGCCCGCACATGTGTCCATCACGCAAACAGTGTCTCACTGAGCGGCAGACGTTGACACCCATGTGTCCGAGTCCCGCCTTCTTTTGCATATTTTGCAAACATTATTTTGCACTTCTATTTAACTTAACTATTCAAGAAATCCCAATAGCACACTCTTTCTATAACATTTGTGGTTAGCAAGGATATGGCACTATGAATTTAACATCTCTTACCATACTGTAGATATCTCACATTCACAGGGGAAAACAAATGCAATTTTACTCTTAGCAGGTACAAACAAACTCCACACAGTACAATACCTCTTACAGTTTCCCTGCACCTATGCATTTGGGGTAACAGATCACAACAGGAAAAAAAACTTTGTTTCTATT
This sequence comes from Crinia signifera, assembly GCF_055691185.1. Lineage (NCBI taxonomy): Eukaryota > Metazoa > Chordata > Amphibia > Anura > Myobatrachidae > Crinia > Crinia signifera. Next base: position 132,802,304 of record NC_139226.1, on the reverse strand, counting down.
GTGAACTATTGAAACTACAGTTGCTGTTGAGGGAGAAAGCAAATGAATCAATCCTATTCAAATTCCCCCCTTCTAAGTGAGGTTGCTTTGTCTAAGTTTCAAGGTTAAATCTATTGTCTCAACACCTTAATCTACATCTAAATACCCTCTGGCTGGTACTTTTAAAAGTTAAGAATCTTTGTGCTGTGTTATATGCTATGGGGAAATCTGTCTTTTAGCCTGGAATAAAAAGAAAAAAAAATGTTATATATCATATTTGGTAACAATTTGTTTCAGTTTCAAATGTAACACCTCAGAGTAACATTCACTTTTCATACTGCTTGGAATTTGTTAGCTTAACTGTACATTTACCTGATTTTCCCTATTGACTGGTATTTTATCTCTCTCTCTTTTATCTTTCTAAAGTTAAAATACTTATGAGCATTTTTACCCAGAGTTCTTTGCAACATACAACTACTGTATACAATGGCTTTCTCAGGTTGAGATGGTCTGCAGTAAAATACCTGCAATTTATGGCTATACATTATTCCCTTATAATCCGCTTCTGCTGCAATTATAAAAAATGTGCATTTATTTAAAATTTGCACTGCTTATAAAACAATTCAAATTAAAAAAACAATTCAACCTGAAACAGCCCTTGCTACTCATATCTGACTATTATTTAAAAGATAAACATCAAAAGGGGATAACATTGCATGTGAGAAAACAAATTATTATAACACATATATACTTATAGAATCGCATCTTGGTATTTAAATATAAATAAATGTTTTTCCTTTTGTCCCAAAGTTCAAATTAGAGCTTTGTAATACTACAGATCCAACACAGGCCCCTAACCGGCAGTAATATGGAAACACACACAAAATGCACCAGAAAAAATAAAAAAATAAAAACTTTTTCTTCTTTTCTGGTAGATGATCCCACACCTGCCGATATTCGCAAACCTGCGCATATCCGCACATCGTCAAATGCTTAATCTCGAGGACTGAGGCCCCATCTAAGGAAGTCCATTTATTTATATATGCAAAGTCTATCTAATTTATTCATTTCGCACGCAACCAATAATTGAATGTCCAGATTTATAATCAATGAATATTATTTATAAGTGTAACCAGATGAAACTGTATCATGGATAATAAATATAACAATACAGGTATTATACATAATAACGATTATTGCTCCAGCATCCTTAAATAAAGCTACCCTCAGTGATAAATATATATGAATATATATATATATAAATGTGAATATAATGCTGTAAGGGGGAGAAAGGGGCGTGTATGTGAGGCAGCGGCCATCTTAGCTAGAACACATGTTAGTCTGCCACATGGCATTCCGCCATCTTAGATTCCCCTACATAGCACACAAAGGAAACCTTAGCAAAAGACTAATAACTTCCGCCTGGCAATCACACATAAACTGACTGTACATTCATAATTTCTATTCACAACATTTACTCCAAATTAACCTCTAACCTGCATCATGCGATACTCACAATCCTGACTATAACTTGCACATCCATCAAACACATTAAACCTGTTGCATACACAATTAATATATCATTAATCTACCATGTACTTCTGTACAGAACACTTAAATAGCACTATACAATCTAAGGACTAATCATACCCTGATCACATCACATGCCATTACCCACACAATCCGAGCATCACATGCTAACAACATTTGTTTCATATAAGTTGGTTCTATCCGATAGTTTATCTAGATATTCTCACTGGATATCACACAAAGTATTAACACTCTCCAATAGAAACAACTCAGGGCTAATCCATTCTGGGACGCAGACACACACACTTCAATACAAAGAATCCAGACAATATATTACAGAACTCCATTACAACCACACCAAGACACAATTAACCTCCACACGGTACAGGGCCAACACACCATTGATCCTGCTGATCCACCTATACTCCACTCACGATTCATAACTACAGGCTAGCTAAACATCATTCACACAGGTCACCCTCAACTACAGACAGAAGCTTTCTTTGTGTAACCATAAGTAAACATACTCTGGGCCTATGCACATGTTAATATCTGAAGACAAACTAAGAATGGAACTACTCTTAAACTCTCTAACATAATCCATATTCCATAACCGGGGTCCTAGTACACAATATATCGGTCCTACAAGTTTATACATTACTCAAAGCCATGTGCTCATCTTGTCCAGGAGTGCTGCATTCCATCTTGTCTGATCGACTTTCCAAATTCAACTAACTGGATATCTTTCTTTCACTATCCAAGAAACTTTCTAGGGGGAGGGGTTGATCCTATTGTCTTTCCAGAGGCCATTCATTCACCTGGTATCACTTAGCCTATAGACACGCCCCTTTGTTTGCTGTATCTTGTATGGCTCACTGGTGTTTGGGAATGCTAATGACTTCATCTCTAATGCTGGTTTTCCTGTGACTATTCTACTGTGAACTTATAATTTGTAATAACATGTGAGTGCAATATCATATGGAATTCTAATAACTATCATCTGACAGCTAGTGTAATTTCGCTCATTTAGAGACCAAGCATGACATATATGGGATAAAAGATTATTTATCCCTGACTATTATTAATGTTATGGGCATGGTTATAATTTATAATTATGGAAATTAGATGCTGGGAAAAATTAGGCATTGACACTTTGTTTTGTCTCCCACTAACAGGGGTGACATATAGAGTGGCTGCTTCCTGGTGGCGCACTTGGGGTCATTACCTACTTTTAATCAATGCATACTTGCCTAACATTCTGGAATGGCAGGGAGCCTCCCAAAATTGAGTGGTCCTCCCAGCCCCTCAGGTAGGTGGGAAAGACCCCTGCTTTCTCTGGAGGCCCCCAGCACCCTCCCCTTTGCCACCCACAACAGAGTACAGGAAGAGAGGGCAGCAAAATAGGGAAGTATGCCGCAAGTGGAAGTATGGAGGTGAGGTCGTAGAGGTTCCACAGCAACCACTTGCATTAAGTACAACAAGGATCCTCACAGACATCCTTGATTTTTTGTTAGGCAGACTTGGTGGTGCCCCCTTAGATCCTGGCACCCTAGGCAGCTGCCTAAAGCTGCCTAGTGGTAGAGCCGGCCCTGGATACTGCACCTCATACTTAAATAGTTGTAAGTTCAAAAACCACTGGGTCACACCAGTATCCCCCTTTTTTGTTAATGTGCATGGTCTGTGGCCAATAAAAATTCTCATCGTAATAAATATCACTTTAAGGACTCCACTACACACTTAATTGCTAAGCACTCCTCCTCTACTGCTGAGTACTTGTGCTCTCTGGGAAGTAATTTATGGCTAAGTTAGAGGATAGGTTTCTCTCCATCTACTTCTTGGGAAACGATTGCCCCATATCCTGTCCTAGGGGCATCCCGCTGCAACACAAACTGTTTTTTAAAGTAAGCAGTTTGCAAGACCAGCTCTGTACACATCTAAATCTTGCCAAGCCATTTCCACTGGTCTAGACCATGTTATTTTGTCTGAGGATTGTTTTTTAAGACATTCGATTAGTGGAGTGGCTGTAGTGGCAAAATCCCATATGAATCTGTGGTAATATCCCACCAGACAGTTGCGACTTACATTTGGGTTTAGGCCAAGTGAGGACTGCTTCTAGCTTGGTTGAGGTTTAACTTGTCCTCTGCTACACTCTGTAGGTGTACTAGTAGTGAACTAGTAGCCTTACGGCTAAAATTAAGCAGGTGCCTAATAGGGTGGTTTGTCAAGCAGCTCCTGCTAGGGGGTGTCAAATCCCTAAAATAGGTATAGAAGGAAACAAAAAGGTGGAGCGCTAAGGATTGGATCAATATGGTTTGATGTAAAAACAATGTATAATTTTATTTGCTTAATGCGTAATATCTGGTGGATTTATAACCACTCAATGGGTATAAAAAACATTTACACAATAGAATTACATATAGACATAGTAGAACAAAATACAAAAAGATAAAAAAAAATATAAATTAATATGGGTTATACTTACTGGAGTGGATTCCCGTTGTAGTAGTTGGATTCATACGTCCTGAAGCTGGTATATTGTGGGGTCCATAAACCTTTCCGGATAAGTGACGCTGGAGAAAGATATTGAACCCAATGGAATGTGGGTATCCTCAACAATGTGTGTCCTTGTAATCCTCAATATGCAGGTGGTGGTGTCCCAAATTAGAAGGTACAGGATGGTATTTGGTCCAGCTGACGATCCAAGTGTATAAACAAGTTGTTGCTCCAAAAGTGGGGAATCCAGTTGCAGCCAATAGAACCTAATAAAATCAGCAGGTGATCCCTGACATGGGTTCCTGTCATTCTGTAACTTTTTTTTTGCAAAGAGGGCCGACTGGCACTTTCCTTCCAATGTTTTAACAGATTTATATGGTAGATTTGTACTTCCTGTCAAACCATGTAATTGACAAGCCTCACGCCTCTATGATCTCATAAGGGCCTACCATTGAGCATGCATCCTACTTTCTGTAGTAGGCACAAGGAATAGCACCTTATCTCCTGGTTTAAAGGACTGTGATGACGCCGTAACTAAGTTTTTGACATTGTTGAGCCCTATCCATGTTTTTGTTCAAAAGTGGCACAATCTGCCTTAGATAGTCATACAATTGAGACACAAACTGAACGACATTAGGGTCCTCACAGGGTTGTTGTTCCTACCCATCTTTCAACAGATCCAGAAACCCTCTGGGTTGTCTCCTATAGAGGAGTTCAAAGAGACTAAACCCTGTAGAGGATTGGGGTACCTCCCTGACTGCGAACATCAAATAAGGTAGAACAAATCCCAGTCTCGCTTTTATTGAGTCACTGATCTCCTTATCATTTGTCCATAACCTTTATCCATAATTTCCAAATGTCCCATTTTACAGTAGGACAGTCCCGATAATTGGATGCTGTACGACCCTCAGGTCGCAGTGTCCCATATGCACGGAGGGGGACAGTTGGGGGAAGCAGCGATCATCGCTGCTCTGCAAAGCAGCTTGTGATCACTGAATAGATTCAGGGCCAGATGCACTAAGCTTCAAAAAGTGATAAAGAGGAGAGCTTTAAACTACCAACCAATCAGCTCCTAGCTGCCATGTTACAGGCTGGGTTGGAAATATGACAGGTTGTAGCTGATTGGCTGGCTGTTTATCGCCCTCCACTTTATCACATTATGAAGCTCTGTGGATCTGGCCCTCAGTGCGCAGAAGGTGGGAAGGTGACCCGATAGCTGCCCAGCTGCTCAGGGAGCCCTGGGCATGCCCCAAAAATGAAACAGCAGGGGATCATGTTGTGAAGCCTCAACAGATGCCACACTCTACACCTGAGGTCCCACCCCCATTTTTGGCAGCTTGTGTGGTAGGTCCTGAGCTGCTTCCCCCCAAAATTGGATGGTATGCTTTATCTGCTGTTACTGCATAGACTCCACCGTTTTCTTTTGTAATCACCTTCATATGTTATTCAACTATGCTGTTAACTGGATTCCCTTCACATTACAAGTAAACAAAACACATCTGCCCCCTGTCAATCAAATACCCCAGACTATTAGAAAAAAGGCTTAGGGTGTATTTTACAAGATCTCCAATTTTATTATTAGAAGTTCCCTTTCATGATGTTTCAGTTAGGAATTTAAAATAATGTTTTATAATTACCCTGTTTTTATACTCCAATAGAGAGAGGTATGCACAATAGCCAGGCCACAATACAGCCATAGAACTGAGCAACAATACAGCTTTCTCACTTTATTTTCTAGTTCTTCTCCTGCCGTCGTTAGATTAGCTGTTTTGTAAGGAAAACCGTGGGAAATATAATCAGCAGAAGCCTTTCATTTCTGTAAATGACAGTCTGTTATAATTACCTTCTAATTAGCAAGTCACTTGGATGCCTCATCCCATCAATTTCATACGTCTCTCTCGCTTATTTCAATTCAGAGAACACAAGATCATGTCTACTGGGAAATCCAGATGAAACAAAAAGTTGTAGTATGTAATATATTCACTGGAAAGTCTTTACAATTCTCCAGGGTATGATATGATGATGTACTATAACACTAACTACAGTATGTATAATAAATCAAGTTTCTCTTTCGTCCATCCTGGCGGCCCAGTTTTACCATGGGATCTAGTGGGTCCAGAGGAGCCAGGGCACCTATGCTGTCGTTTTAAAAGGCATCCCCTGCTGCATCTCAGAAGACCTCAGTCTTATGTGCGTAGCCACAGGAGTAGCTGTGGGGCAGCCCCAAAGTGTTTGTTAGGATTTTTTATTAATTTCTTCTAGCTAGTGGCAGGTACAGTGTGATCTTTCCTTAGGAAAACTCTTTTTACTTTTCTTTCACTGTTTTTCAGCTCTCTGTCTGCCGTTTTAATTCCGGAGATCCAGAATGTAGACGCGGATTTCCTGAGCAGGACTCCGTTACTGGAAGGGGAGTGGTCCTTGCACCTCAAGGCCTTTCAGAACCTGGTGGAGTGCTGGGGGCTGCTGGATATGGATCTGATGGCTTCCCAGCAGAATTGTCAGGTGCCTCGGTTCTGTTCCAGAGTCAGAGATCCCAGGGCTTGGGTGGTGGATGCCATGACGGTTTCCTGGGTGTTCAAGGCTGGTTTCCTCTGCTTCTCTTGAGTGCTGAAACATATAAACTCCCAGAAGTCGTTATCTTTGTCGTCCGGATTGCGTCGGATGGCTTAGTACTCAGAAATTCTCAGTTTGTCTCAGGTTGTTAGCAGCACTGGGCTTGCGTCTTCCTCTGAGACCAGACTTATCAGGACCTCACTCACTTGGTTTTGATGGCGTGGCCTCCTTGTTAAGAAAGATGGGGTTTTCAGAGGGGGTGGTCAAAACTAGGTTATGGGTTCGGAAGACCAGCTATTGTCGGGTGTAGAAGAAATATATTCAGTGGTGTGAGCACCAGAAAGTTGATACTTCACATTTTAAACTGTCTAGAGTTCTGGAGTTTCTTCAGGATGGCCTTAAGGTGGGTTTGAGTCTCAAATCTTTGAAGGTTCAGATTTTGGCCTTGTTTGTTTTCTTTCATAAACATGTGGCTCTTTTACCAGAGGTACAGACATTTTTGCAGGGCCGTGGTGCTTATTCAGCCACCTTACCATCCTCCGGTGGCTCAGAGGGACTTGTCTTGGTTCTCTCTTTGTTGCAATGTGCTCCATTCGAGCCATTGCATTCACTTGCTACTGCTTTAGCCAGAAGACTTTCGGTATTGGGGGCATTGTATTGCAAGCCATTATTCCTTGATTTGCATGATGATAGAGCTGTTCCACTAACTGTTCCTTCTTTCCTGCCAAAGGTCATGTCGGCATTTCATCTGAACCAGGAGATTGTTCAGGCCCTAAGGGTTTACCTTGGTAGGGTTGCTGGCCTCAAGGCAGACAATTACTTGTTGCTTGAGGTCGTCATTTTATTTGACTATCCAAAAATCGGTCGACCAGTTCCTTCTAGGATCGATGCCCATACCACAAGGTTGGTTTCTGAGCTGTGCATCATGGAACTTTGGTGGAGCAGCTGTGCAAGGCTGCTACCTGGTCCTCTGGTCACATATTTACCAAATTCTACTGTTTTACGTGCTGCGGACCTGAGCGTACCCTCCCAAAGCACCGACTCTTGAACGTCCCATGGTTAAGCTGTGCCACCAGGATGGATGAAATTCTCTTACAAGGGATTTTTTTAAGAACTTACCATTTTGGATCCCTTTCTCTGAGTCCATCCTGGTGGCACAGTGCTCCCTCCCTTTACGCTCAGTAAGTATTTATACTGTTTCCTGTTCATAACATTGTTCATGTTTAAAGTTCATGTTTATTGTGCATGTTCATGCTGTATGTTTCAGGCGTTGTACTGAATAATGTTTCATAGTGGTTTCTTTTGAAGTTGTACTGAGGTCTTCTGGGATGCAGCAGGGCTGGAGCCTGCCTCTTACAGCAACAACATAGGTGCCTGGCTTCTCTGGACCCGACTACATCCCGGGTATGGATCACTAGGTCACAGCAATGTCGGTCGACAGTCATTAGGTCAACACCATTAAGTTGACATACATTTAGGTTGACATAAGTCAAGGTCGACATGCAGGAAGGTCGACATGAGTCTAGGTCGACATGGGTTAGGTCGACAGGGTCATTAGGTCAACATGGGATTTTCACATCTTGATAAAGGTCCATTCGACCGAAACACGTAGATCCTGTCAGAGAAGAGTGAACAGCCACATATTTCTGGATGTATGTATTGGACTTCTTACTGTTTGCAATTTGTGTTTTACTATGGATTGTACCAATTTTTAATTGTTGACATCCCTATGGTTTTTGCGTGGGATACGTGCAATATTTCATTTTGTGGAATAAAAATTGTTGGAACGTCTAAAAACTTTTTGGGGAAAAAATTCACCTATAGTAACCTTACGTAGGATGAAGAAACCGCTACAGGGCTTGGCCCCCAATTAGAAGGGATGAGTAAGGTACGCTAATTTATGATGGTTTATTATTGGTGGAACCTTTGAATATTGAATATATACAACTACACATTGGATCCATCTTTTATCTTTTATGGACTACAAATAATCTGAGCCACCAGACCACAGGGGTATTGAATATTTGCCAAAAACAAAGAAACCGAGATATACTTATCTTCAAAAGAAGCAGTGTGTGTCGGAGTATGCCCTTCTTCCCTGTTTTTTTAACAATCTATCTAATAAGTGAGGTATACTACAAATTTCAGCTAAAAACCTCAACTATATTCGTTAACGTTTGGGGACATTCTACACATTGTATATATGTTTATTTTCTATGTACTTGGATACACATATGACCAGTGGTCGAAGTGGGGTGGTATACGGGGGTATGCCATACCGCCACTTTAATCTGAAGATAAAAAAAAACAACTTTTTTTTCCCCCTCAGGATGCTCTCTGATCACTCAGCAGCGCATATTGTGCTTTTGTAATACCCCTGTACAACGGGGCAGTCTGGCAGGGGACGTTGATGGACAGGGGGGTGTCCGAAGGTGCGCACTATATTCACTCTTTACTTTTCCATACCCCCACTTCAAAATTTCCATACCCCCACTTCAAAATTTCCACTTCGACCACTGCATATGACTAAAATTACACAAAGTCATCCACGGACTACACACACAAAGAAACTTTTATAGGTTTGAAAATCACAGATATCATCGTGAGTGAGGGTTCACCCATTATTTAAAGAAACCTATATATGTTTTCTATCACCTGTATTGGGGTAAGTGAGGTACACTGACAAACAAATAATTTTCGTAACCCCTCACTCACCAATAACACAATTTTTTCAATAGTGTACTACACATAAGTCATTTTGTTTCTTCTTTTCTCTTTGAGCACACATGAAGTCACTTTTTCACATCTTGAATATATATGAAAAAAGCAGATCACCCATAGCCAATACACACATAGCAATTTAAATGTATTGTTGTTTATTATATTCTTTTTTCTATATCCGATGAACATCAATTAAGACTTCTCATCACCACTTGAGATTAAAAACTTTGGGAAAGACCACACTTCACCAAAAAGGACATTGGCACAAAGATATAAGTATTCATTGCGCCCTTTTATCTATATTCCATTTTTTTCTAGTTGTATGTTTTGAAGTAAAGATGTGACTTCAGGAATTATGAATTAAGGCAGCATTGCGCCATGAATAATCTATCATTTGTTTTTGTATCCATGAAGATAATCCAATCTATGCACTACTAGGTTGGACATGATCAAAAAGTTGAGACAAGTTTTCAGGGTTTGTGGTGTCTACGCCATAGACCCCCAATTAGTGTAGTGATTCGCTCGCCATGCTTCAGATCGGTTCCTTACTACGCTCTGCATACAATTTATAATCTCACACTATGCCTACATGAATGGTTATGTACAGTGGCGTAAGTTCATCCCAGCTGCCCGGAGGCAAGATGTATGATTGGTGCCCCCCCCCCCCCCCACACACACACACGTACGTGCACACACACAAACTTTTATAAGATCTGTATATGTCTGTATATCTATATATAGAGAGAACACATTTATATTTATATTTCAGAACTCTGCCACGGAAGTAATATTGTTGGCTTTCAATTAATGGATTTAAACTTGCAGGCCAGGAGAGGTGCCCCCTTGAGGTGCAGGAGCCCGGCGGCAGATGACTCCAATGTCTCCCAGAGTTCTGTCTCTGGTGATGAAAGAACAAGTTGTTTTAAAAATAAATCTTGACAAATTAGTTGAACCTTTTTAATGTGTCTACCTATTGCCTGATGAGTAATAGTGTTCGAACCATCGACTGTTGACCATCCACAACTGCATGGTGGTCTTGCTATCCTTATTGGCTTAATATGGCTGTCATGCAGATACTATCTGTATTGCTTTGTAGTCAGGTCTTCCAATTGCTAGCATTATCTAGGTTTGTAATGGGACGCCCTTTAGTTTTTTTGTCCTTGCCTATGTGGGGCTACTTTCAGAGTTTTTTTTTCCAGCGCTACTTTAATTTTTTAATATGTCCCTAATATCAGACATGCAAATACAGTAAAATTTAGATTTGTTTCTGGATTTTAATAAGATTTGATTTGATAATCTCATTCGCTAAATTTCCCTGGTTTATCTTTAAAGCTACGAATTCTTGCACTGCTGATATCATTAATGATAACGGTGATGCTCCTGGACGAATGATACTGTATACCGCATACACAGTGACATCGCCGTGCACTCCGCTAAACATACAGTGGTTGAAGAATCAGTCAAAATGTGACTAAAACGATGTAGTGCGTACACACTAGACGATATGCATGATAATGTCAGCAATTATATCATTATCATGCACATCGTTGGCAAAAACCTCAAACTATCAATATCTTGCTATTGACAATCATTTACTATGATTTTATTACAGCGTATACATTTGTGCTTAAAAGTTTTATTATTTTTTTAAATTAATGTATTTGAAGGTTTACAATGGCTATATAAAATAATTAATTTTCTATTTCTTTTCGGTCATAAAAAAAATGAAATATTCGAATGATACAAGCAGTTTCGTGTTCTAAAATGAATTTTATCATCTCAATTATCTTAAATCCGCGGCCTGGGACAGTCTGAATATCTCCCAATGCAGACATTCCGCACACTGCTTTCTATTATACTGTTTTATCTGTTGCGGGATCTTGTAAGAGAGCGTGCTAAGAAATTGTGTCTCACTGAGAGAGCAGGTGCAGGCAATCTGAAATTTAGAAAATCTGTTCAAAGACTCTGAATTCCTTTATGTGATTTAAAAGGTATTCCCAACAAAGCACGCAGAGAGGGAAAATGCGGACAAATAGCATCCAGGGATCAAAGGATTCTGAAGTCAGGATGATAAAGAACCACAACATAATAGCACATGTTACCCAAAAGGGCAAAAATATTGCAGAATATAGGACTTTAAGATAACTGACCTTAATTTTAAAATCTGGTTAATTTTCACTTATTATTCCACCAATCATATAGGCAGCAGCCAGGAGTAGACTGAGGCTGCTGAAGGGTCCTGGCACAGTGGTGGTGATATATGTCCATAAGGGGGTGTGGCCCATAGCTCACAGAGGCGTGATCTCCTTGCATGCCACCATGTATCTGCATGTTGGTTGGCCAAGCTGAGAGCCGGTAGGTGGTGCCGAGTGGTGCATTGGAAAGCTGTGCTGCTTGGCCTGCTTGGCTGTGTGGCTAGAACGGCACAGCAGGTCCATAGGCCATTCTGACATTTACCAAAAGTGCATGGCTGGAAACAGTTACATGTAGGGGAGGTCAGTGGTGGCGTGAGGCATAGGTGGCAGCCACCTAGTGCCCCGCTCCTCAGTAGATTCGGCCTGTCATAGCTGAATTAGGAGGAGTGGGCAGCTGCTCCATGGCTCCAGTGGCGTAGCTTGTGTAAGGCAGCCCCCGCCACTGCTTGGAGGAGCGGGGGCTGCGTGGGCGCCGGAAGACTCTCACTCTAACCTGCAGAGCTGAGCTGAGGTCCGTCCTGTCTCACTCCGTCTCTCTCCCCCCCTTCCTCCCAGCAACAGCAGCAGCATTACAGGCAGGAAGTTCGGAACTGTTTCTGTGTACACAGTACACACAGCCTCCGTACCTCCGCGCAGGCTGGGCAGCTGCAGCATCGTCCCTCTCCCTGCTTTCTGTTCTTGGCCGTCCTGCTCCAGCGGCTGCCTTCTATTCCCCTGCACTCCGGTTACAGAGCCGTTCTACAGGCTTCAGCACAGGAGCTGAACACAACAATAAGGTTAACTCTTTCAGAACCTGGTTTCCTACAGTGGGATGCAAAGCATTCAGTGTCTGTGTCATCACATGTCAGCATATTTGTGTCAGTGTCTGGGTGTCTGTGTTATGTCTCTAGATGTCAGCGTCTGTCAGCATCAGTGTCTCTATGTGCAGTCCGTGTGTCAGCGTATCCCTGTGTGTAGGCGTCTTTCAGTGTCCATGTGTCAACATATGTGTCTGCGTCCATGTATCAACTTGTCAGCGCCCGTGTTTTAGGATCTGTCCATTTTTCAGTATCTGTCTGTTTGCCGGCGTCTGCGTGTTAATGCTTTAGCATCTGTCTGAGGGGTTGGGGGCATGCCAGAAGCTCACAGAGCGCTTAACATGCCTCCATAGTGATGAAAACGGGAGGCATGGCTTGTGGGAGTAGTATTCCCAATAAGCCTTTCCCCCTCTCAGTAAGGTCGCACCCTTTTTCTGGCGGCAGTGCGACTTCGTCGACAGCGGACATCTCGCCCGAGTTCAGTGTAGTGCGAGATGTCCGCTGAATTCTGACGTTTTTTTTTAAGGGGAATTAACTTACAAGGCAAAACCATGCCAAACCATGCCTAGTAAGTTAATTCCCCTTTAAAAAACATCAGAATTCATTGGATATCTCGCACTGCACTGAACTCGGGCGGCATGAAATTCCGGCCATAGTGTAAGGTGCATTTAGATTTGTGGAGTATAAGTTTAATGACGGCATGTGGCATATAGTGCAAGGGGCATTATGATGTGTGACGTAATGTTTAAGGGGCATGGTGGGGGGGGGGGGGCGCCAGAAACTTTTTTGGCTGGGGGGAGCAAAATTTATAGTTACGCCACTGCATGGCTCCATTGTATGGAGTCCCCTAGTCGGCTCACTGGATTGATCAACTACAAGATTCTAACCGTCCTGTTACAAGCTCTTTTTTAAAATTACAGATATCATTATCCTTCATTTATTTGGCACCACAGAGGAACCACAGCGCCCACAGAGTACATAAACAAATGACTAAAGCAGGAAACAGTGACTTGAAGACAACAAAGGACGTTGGGCGATTTTGACGAAGTGATTTTGAATAGATGCACTGGCAATTTTGTCTATGTTCAGTATGCTAGTCTGTGATCTAGTTGATTTTGCCTTGCCTGCACAGTCTATCTTACTAGGCGATTCTGACTTAGAGGGGCAGCGTATCAGGATCGGCTGGATGTTTAAATGGGTAATAGCCGATCTACATCACTCTAGGGATATGCCCGGCATAGCTGGAGATGTTGGGCTGCCCCTGGAGACTCTTTCTGCACTGCTGGCTCCATCTTAGTGACAGGAGCCAATCTCTCTTTTTGGAAGTCACCTCCTCTGTGGGTAAGAGCCGGGTGTGGCCACACCCAGCAGCTCCCCATTTATGATGTTGCTGCACACAGACACTCCTAGGCCAATGGACAAGCAAGGTTTCCTTCCATAATAACCTCTTATGCCTCTAGCCGCCTCTTTTCAAATCATAAGAAGGCTCAAGTGCCATAAATGGGCAAGTCTGATGTGGGATCGAAGCCTCTGTTCTTTTTGTGAAGAACTTACAACTTGGATTAGCAGAGAATATAATGTTTGTAAATGATGCATGCTTTCTTTAGTTGTCTATGCCAAAGGTTTCCAAACTTGGTCCTCAAGGCACCCTAATAGTCCATGTTTTATGGATACCATACTTGGACATAGGCAACTTAATCAGCACATCAGTAAATTTGATTTAGCCGTACTGTATGATCTCAGCCATGGATATCCCAAAAAACGGGACTATTAGTGTTCCTTAAGGACACTAAAACCAGATAACGAGGCATCCAAAAGTATTATTGTTAACATAAATGAAAATAAAAGACTAGACACAGCAGACACCAGAATCAAAAGTTAACCTCAGACAAGATTTTAAGATTCCCTGTGAGCCATAGATTCTTTAAATTAGATGATGTTAGACACATAGGAATTGACACAATGATTTATGCAGAAGCTAATGGTTTTACTAATGAGAAGAGGTTGGGACACATAGTCAATTGAACAGAGAAGTTTAGGAGAGAAGGAATGAAAAGTGTAAAGGCCCCCATACACTATGAGATTTATCTGACCTGTAAAATTGCATCTGATTTCCCTTGAACTACCCTGGCAGCTTCCCAGGATGCCTACATACAATTTTACACTTGATGTGCCATTTTTTACATCCAATTTGTGTCAGATAAATCACATGATTTATCTGACGCAAATTGGATGTGCCATGAGATTTATCTGATGGGATGGCCCTAGGGAGTGGCCTGAGCAGTGCTATACCTTGCAGGTATTATGCTGCCCATACATATGTGAGATATTGCATGCAATCATTCGATTTTGGCCACATCTGGCCGATAAATCGAATGATTGCATGCATTTTGAAGGGGACATTCGACGGGATGCGCAGGCACGCCGTTGAATGTCGCATCGATAAATATTATGTGCAGCACATAATATCTATCGAATTGCATAAGCAATTGCATGTGGTTTTTAACCACATGCGATTGCTCAAATGCAATCAGCGTGGGGACTGGAGCAGGAACCGGAGCTGGTGGTGGCGGCAGACAGGAGCGCTGGTGGGGACCGGAGCTGGCGGTGGAGGACAGGAGCGCTAGTGGGGAGCTCTTCACACTGTCGTAAGGGGCTTCGCCCACTTAACCTGATACAGCCTTTATTGCTTGAAATATGGTTTGGCCGGGTGGGGAAATGGTGCGGGTGCTGGAGTGGTGGGTGTGATGTTTGAACAGGTGGTTGTGGGGGTGCTACGTGATAAGGGATATAGGTGCAGGTGTATGGGTATAAGTGAAGGTATAGCTGATACAATACTACATGGTATATGGGCAGGAATATGGGCATAAGCGGGGTATATATATGGTAGGTATAAGGGGTATATAGGCAGCTATTTGGATATAAGCGGGTTATATATGTAGCAACACACTAACCCTATCACACTAATGTTGACACATGGACAGATGTGGACACACAGTGATGCCTACACACAGACAGATGCTGAAACATGGACACTAACACAGTAACCCTGAAATGTGGACACACTGATGCCGACATACAGATGCTAACACATGGACACAATTATGCTGACACATGGACAGAAGCCGACACGCTGATGCCAACACACAGGAGCTCACACAGCCACAGGACACTGACACAGTAACCCCAAACATGCTGACACACTGATTCTGACACAGACAGATACTAACAATACTAACATACCGACACACCAATGATGACACAGACAGATGCAGACATACTGATGCCGACACACAGACATATGACATAGACATGTAGACAATCTATTTCCTACATCACACTATAATCTTGTATTAAACCATGATAGCAGCAGGGATCTGCATGTGAGAGATTTAATGTCAACTTTGTCACCTCACTTCTGGGTTTCCATACTGGTTTCAGCAGCTGGGGAGGGGGGGGGGTCCGGGCTCTGTAGCCGTGCGGACATTCATTAGCTGGGGAGGGGGCTCTACAGCATTCAGCAGCTGGGGAGGAGGGGGGTCCGGGCTCTAAAGCCCGTGCAGACATTCAGCAGCAGGGGAGAGGGTTGCTGTACCGTGCTGTCAGAGATTGAAGCAGGGAGGGAAGAGTCTTGTCACTGCCGCCCTCTGTCCTCCCATCGCGTCTGCCCCTTCCTGTGACGCCGGCTGCTGTTACAACACTGGGGGTTGGACTGGAGGAGGTCCACAGCGCCGGAGAGGAGGTACCCGGAGTTTTATGGATATATCGGATCTGAAACATCGTGGGTGCTAATAAAGCGCCAATGATGGCTTCAGATTCCGATATATCTTATGTTCAGCAGGTCCGACCACCTGATCCAATCTGATGAGCACGGGAACGCGCATCAGATTGGATCAGATGTCACAAACATGCGATTTTAGGCCGATTTCACCCGATTTATCGGCCCAAAGTGCCGAAATCGGATGAAATCGGCCCAAAATCGCATAGTGTATGGGGGCCTTAAGTTTTAGGTTTCAGCAGAGTGAGATGAATATCAGAGGATGACAGATATTGTGTTTGGGAAGGGTGTGGTATAGCTCACAGACAATGGCTAGTTAGACAGTAAGTCAACAGGTCATTCACAAAGCTCGACAGTCGGTCAACATGCACTTGGTCAATACTGACATATGGTCAACACAAGCAAAAGGTTGACACGTGAAAATGTCGACATGCGTTTTCCATGGTTTTTTTTCTTGTTCAGTGTTGACATTTAAACATGTGGACCCCCCAATTAGTGTAGCATGTACCCTTGCATTACTTGGCATGCTTCGGGTGCCTTGATCCACTACCGTTGTACACATCACCATTTCCATTCAGAGTCCACATGAATGGTAAAGCATGATATAGTAAAAATGATGAAGAACTCATGTTGACCTTTTCATTTTTCTACCTTTTCCATGTCAACTTTTTGATTGTGTCAACAATTTGTCACTGTAGGATCACGTTAAAGTATGATGACACACATACTTCCTGGTGGA
This sequence comes from Crinia signifera, assembly GCF_055691185.1. Classification (NCBI taxonomy): domain Eukaryota; kingdom Metazoa; phylum Chordata; class Amphibia; order Anura; family Myobatrachidae; genus Crinia; species Crinia signifera. Next base: position 132,785,519 of record NC_139226.1, on the reverse strand, counting down.
AATTGCGTCATAATGATCCGCTACTGGATGGCTAGTAGATAATATAATTGGTAATAGAAAACACATTACATCTATTCCACACAGCCACTCTCCAGCCTCGAAAAAGATAGCAGTCGCTATGGAAACGCGTTGGTGTTGAGTGGCTGTATCCTGCGTACTGAGCAATTGTTTGGATTTCGTTCACCTGGACTGCGGCTTATGGCCATTGTACCTCTTTTCAGGTGATTATTTAATTTCCATCACACACTTGTTTGTATATTTGTCTCAATATATGTACAGTATTGATGTTTATAAACTGAGAGAGTCATTTCTTCCTTGCATGCCCTCATACCATAAATGGGAAGAGCAAAGTGAATAGATAGCTCAGACTTCATTGATGCCAAAGAAACCTTTATGTGAAAGTTACCACGTGTGACCATCTGAGTATGGTACGAATTGCTATTGCAGTTCACTGTAACCTATTTGTATGGCCCTTTGGTTACTGTAAAGATACCTCTATGTGTATATTTACTATTCATACAGTGTGAGTGAGAGTATGCATCAAGGTGATTCAGGGCCGGACTGGGACCAAAAATCGGCCCTGGCAGTTTGAGCACACAGACCCACCTGCAGCAGGCGAAAAAAGGGGTGTGGTCTCATGGAAAGGAGGCGTGGCATCACAAAAAGGAGGAATTACACATTATGGAACACACCGTAATGCCCATTACATATGGTGACACACACCGTTATACCCATTACACATTACAGGACACACCATTGTGCCCATTACACATTGCCAGATCCATATGACCCACAGTGTCAGATACATATATGCCCCCCAGCCAGAGGCGTCACAAGGGTTGGTGTCACCTGGTGTAGTAACTCATGGTGTCAACCCCCCCCCCCCCCCATGGCATGGACCGCATCCCAACAGGGCACCAGAGGGCATTGCAGAGGGCAACTTCTACAGGGATAACTGCCCTTTGACTGGCTGTCGGACCGGCGGAAGATTTGAAGCAGGAAGCCGTCTGGACCCTGGTATTCAGCATGCGTAACCAGCACCCACTGCTCCTTCAGCAGCCGGTAACTTGGTGCAGGGGGAGCACTACTACAGTAGCCCCCCTCAGCAGTGATTGGCTACACACAGCGCTGCTGAATATAATTGGTTGCATAATTTTATACAGGTAATAAATAGTTTTCAACATATTCACCCACTGGTCAAGGTCCAATATTAACACAAATGTGCACAGGAAGCGTCCATTCCTATAACGCCCAGAGCGGGATTAAAGGCCCCCAACTATGGCCCCCCTGTGGTCGGCTTGTATTTAAAAACAAAAAAAAAGCTAAAAGTTGTCAAAGTCAAAATGGAATTTAAAAAAGTAAATAACATTATGGCATTTTCAGCAATTGCTTGCATATGCAATTTACGTATACATGTGCTTTGAGTGGCATACTACAGTACACTATGCATATATTTACGCATTACGATATAATATGTTATTGCTGGGTAAAGCCATAAAAACACACATAAATGCATTCTATAGACTGTGGCTGGTTAGACTGTACTGCTGCATAGAAACCAAGGGTATTTTGCTGATAAACCCAGGGGTCATATACTGTATTTGGATAGAAAAAATGTGTGAAATTGAATAGGATGAGAGATTCAGAAAGGGAGAGATTTAGTAAGAAATCTCTAGGTTTTTTTTAAAGCGGCAATCATTTACACTGCAAAACCAATGTCATTCTGTAGTGTAAATGATTGCCGCTTTAAAAAACCCTGAAGATTTCTTACCAAATCTCTCACTTTCTGAATCTGTCATCCTATTACATTTCACCCTATGGGGCAGATGTATTAAACCTTAACAAGAGATAAATGCAGGGGTAATAAGGAGAGATAAACGTCCAGCCAATCAGCTCCTTACTGAATTTTTTCAAACACAGCCTGTAATATGGCATAGTAGGTGATTGGCTGGACGTTTATCTCTCCTTACCACAGCCTGCTGTGTCCCGCTGCCCCCCAAAGCACACCCAAACCCCTGCAAATGCGGACACACCGGACAGTGGATTCGCTACTCGCGACTTCACCCGTGATGGGGGGGCGGAGCTTGACTTAGAGTCGTCTCACACAGCGTAGAGGACGGTGCTCAATGATGGCCGTGGCCTCAGCACCCATGCGCTGCAGCCTGACACCGCTAAGTTGTAAGATCCGGCAGCTAAGGCAGTGCCACTGTGACAAGCGATGCCCCTATGGGACCCGGCAACTGCTGACACTGTGCCTCTGGGACGGAAGACCCCGCCGCTGACATGACGGCTGTTACATAGTTATAGTAGGTGAGGCTGAATAAAGACTTGCGTCCATCTAGTTCAACCTATGTTTATAGTAGCTTATCCCTTGTTGTATAGTATGTTCTGATATTTTAAAGACAGATTGTTACTTATTCATACCTGTGGATGTTTTTTTTTTGAATAAACGTTGTTTTATTGTTTTCAATATTTTCATCATAAACAATGTGTACATTTGACAGGGTTCCAACGTCGTGAACAAAATGGACAAACAAAACATACTCTTGACATAGTATTGGATGACATATTTGTGGCTTGGGTGGGATATACTGTATCCCCCCCTGATCTTAGCATTGCCAAGTTAGTATTTATTTAATATATGGTTCTGACCGATGCTTGTGTGTCAAACTAACAGAAGATAACTACTTCGTCGGTCAGATCCTCCATGTTGTCCATCATGTAACAAACATTCTAATTATACATTATTAATAAGAAGTAAAGATAGAAGGAGAAGGAAGGGAGGGTAGAAGGGGGGGAGGGGTAGAAGGGTTTTTAACCAATAAATGTTTATCCAACCTTATTTTAAACATATTTATAGTGTCTGCCGACACCACTTCTTCAGGAAGAGAGTTCCAAAGTTTGACTGTTCTGACTGTAAAGAACTTTTTTCTTCTAGATGAACAAAATCTTTTTTCTTCTAATCTAAACTCGTGCCCTCTCGTCCTAGATTCCTGTCTAGCAGAAATAAGGGTGTTTGACAGTTCCTTATATTTGCCCCTGATATATTTATACATGTTGAGCATATCCCCCCTTAAACGTCTCTTCTCTAGTGTAAATAGTCCCAGCTTGCTTAATCTCTCCTCGTAGCTTAAAGTCTCCATTCCCCTAATAAGCTTAGTTGTTTTTCTTTGGATTTTTTCTAATTCTATGATGTCCTTTTTATAGTGTGGGGCCCAGAATTGTACTCCGTATTCGAGGTGCGGTCTAACCAATGATTTGTACAGAGGCATAATTGCTTCGAATCCCTAGTTTCCATGCCCCTTTTAATACATGCTAGAGCAGGGGTGGCCAACCGGTCAGAGGTAAAGAGCCGAAAAATATCAGTCGTCAAGCCAAAGAGCCAACATCATGCGTGCGCCGAAGGCGCGCGCGCCAAAAAGGGGCATGATCGGGGGAGTGGTCAGGGGCGTGGTCATATGACACAAGGAGAGTGACCACATGACAAAACTTTATGCCCCCAGTGCCAGATATGCCCACCACAGTGCCAAACATCATATGCCCCCCACAGTGCCAAACATCACATGCCCCCCACAGTGCCAAACATCACATGCCCCCCACAGTGCCAAACATCACATGCCCCCCACAGTGCCAAACATCACATGCCCCTCAAAGTGCCAAACATCATATGCCCCCCACAGTGCCAAACATCACATGCCCCTCAAAGTGCCAAACATATGCCCCCCACAGTGCCAAACGTCATATGACCCCACAGTTAGGAAGCTGGGCCCTCCAGCACAGGTGTTGCCCACAGTGCAACACCTATGCTAAGGGCCCAGCTTCCTTAATAAAGGGCCCACCAAGAGGGCCAGGAGGGCCCAACAAACAAATGAGCCACGGGCCAAGAGGGCCCGACTAATGCGCACACAGGCCAGAAGGGCCTGAATTTGCCCACGGGCCTAGTGCACGACACCCGGTGGTCTAGGGTGGATGGAGGGTAGGAGGCCAAAGGCCCCTACCTGGTGTTGGGAGAGGCCGCTGGGGGGAGCTTCGTCAGCTCTTTTGCTTCCCACCCCCGCTGGCCTCTCCGGGAGCCATCTTCTTTTTTCTTGCAGAAGGCGCCGGAGATCTTCTGTCTTGATCCCGGCGTCTTCTGCGGCGCCGGAACTCTTCTCCCCGCCGCCGTCTTCTGCGCCATCCTCCGGCGGCTTCTCGCTTCTTCAGGAGCGCTCCTGCGCTCCGCCGGCGTGGAGAAGACTTTTCGCCCTCCCGCTGGCGTCTGATGTCAGACGCCGGGGGCAGGGCGGAAACGGCGCGGCGAGCGCTGATTGGCTCGCCGCGGTCGTTTCCTAATGGCCGCCGATGCTGCGTTTTGAATTTGGCAGCCGAATTGGCGCCAAATTCAAAACCCCGCTTTGCAGACGGGAGGCTGGAGCCGCAATTTACAGCGCGGCGAGCCGCAAGCAGCTCGCGAGCCGCGGGTTGGCCACCGCTGTGCTAGAGTTTTATTGGCCTTTTTAGTTGCTATATTACATTGAGCACTACATCCTAGTTTGGACTCCTAGATCCTTTTCGAGTACTGAATTACCCAATTCATCCCTGCTTAGGATATACCTAGCACACTGGTTATGTCTCCCAAGGTGCATGACCTTGCATTTGTCCACATTGAACCTCATCTTCCACTTTTTTGCCCACTCGTCTAGATTGTCAAGATCATTTTGAAGCGTGGTGATATCTTCTGATGATTTAATAGCTCTGCTCAGTTTTGTATCGTCCGCAAAGATGGATACATTGCTGAGTAACCCTATCCCAATATCGTTAATAAAAATTTTAAACAAAATGGGCCCTAGAACCGAACCCTGTGGCACTCCACTTAGTACTTAGTACTGGTATCATATTTGAAACTGCACTGTTCACAACCACTCTTTGTTCTCTATTACACAGCCAGTTCCCTACCCATCTGCAGATATTTGCACCTAATCCCAGGTTCTCCATTTTATTTATCAACCTCTTGTGGTACGGTGTCGAAGGCTTTAGCAAAATCTAGGAAAATCACATCTACAGCATTTCCATTATCAAGGTTTTTGCTAACCTCTTCATAGAAACCAAATTGATTAGTTTGGCATGAACGATTTTTCACGGACCCATGCTGGTTATAACTGAGTAAACTATGAAGGTCTAAATATTCCTGGATCCCATCTCTTAAAAATCCTTCAAATAGTTTACCCACTATTGATGTTAAACTAACAGGTCTGTAATTAGCGTGATACTCCTTTTTTCCTTTTTTGAATAATGGCACTACCTCTGCTATTCTCCAGTCTTTTGGTACCTTTCCTGATGATAGTGAATTATTGAAGATATAATGTAGAGGGGCTGTGTGCAAGGTAAAACTGTCAGGGGTAGGGGGTGCACTCTGTGTAAAATAGGGGTGGTACACTGTGTGTAAAAGCAGAGGGGGAAGTGTACTGTGTGTATAAGCATGAGGGGTCACTCTGTAAAATAGGGGGTACACTGTGTAAAAGCAGGGGAGGTGCACGGTGTGTAAAAGTGCGGGGGGGAGGTGCACTGTATGTAAAAGCAGGAGGTGGTGCACTCTGTGTAACATAGGGGGGTGCACCGTGTAAAAGGGAGGGGGTTATGTGTGTGTGTGTGTGTGTGTGTGTGTGTGTGTGTGTGGGGGGGGGGGGGGGGTTGCGCTGTTTGAACTTAATGTGAGAGAGCAGCATGTGCAGGAGTCAATAGGTCTGGGACACGAAGCAGGGGCTTAGAGTGCTGGGACAATGCATTAGAGATGCCACCTCTCTCCTGCTCTCCTGTCTACCACTATTCCTCCTCTCTCCTGTCTACCATTATTCCTCCTGTCTACCACTATTCCTCCTCTCTCCTGTCTACCACTATTCCTCCTCTCTCCTGTCTACCACTATTCCTTCTCTCTCCTGTCTACCACTATTCCTCCTCTCTCCTGTCTACCACTATTCCTCCTCTCTCCTGTCTACCACTATTCCTCCTCTCTCCTGTCTACCACTATTCCTCCTCTCTCCTGTCTACCACTATTCCTCCTCTCTCCTGTCTGCCACTATTCCTCCTCTCTCCTGTCTACCACTATTCCTCCTCTCTCCTGTCTACCACTATTCCTCCTCTCTCCTGTCTACCACCATTCCTCCTCTCTCCTGTCTACCACCATTCCTCCTCTCTCCTGTCTACCACTATTCCTCCTCTCTCCTGTCTACCACTATTCCTCCTCTCTCCTGTCTACCACCATTCCTCCTCTCTCCTGTCTACCACTATTCCTCCTCTCTCCTGTCTACCACTATTCCTCCTCTCTCCTGTCTACCACTATTCCTCCTGTCTACCACTATTCCTCCTCTCTCCTGTCTACCACTATTCCTCCTCTCTCCTGTCTACCACTATTCCTCCTCTCTCCTGTCTACCACTATTCCTCCTCTCTCCTGTCTACCACCATTCTTCCTCTCTCCTGTCTACCACCATTCCTCCTCTCTCCTGTCTACCACCATTCCTCCTCTCTCCTGTCTACCACCATTCCTCCTCTCTCCTGTCTACCACTATTCCTCCTCTCTCCTGTCTACCACTATTCCTCCTCTCTCCTGTCTACCACCATTCCTCCTCTCTCCTGTCTACCATCATTCCTCCTCTCTCCTGTCTACCACCATTCCTCCTCTCTCCTGTCTACCACTATTCCTCCTCTCTCCTGTCTACCACCATTCTTCCTCTCTCCTGTCTACCATCATTCCTCCTCTCTCCTGTCTACCACCATTCCTCCTCTCTCCTGTCTACCACCATTCCTCCTCTCTCCTGTCTACCACTATTCCTCCTCTCTCCTGTCTACCACCATTCCTCCTCTCTCCTGTCTACCCCATTCCTCCTCTCTCCTGTCTACCACCATTCCTCCTCTCTCCTGTCTACCCCCATTCCTCCTCTCTCCTGTCTACCCCCATTCCTCCTCTCTCCTGTCTACCACCATTCCTCCTCTCTCCTGTCTACCACTATTCCTCCTCTCTCCTGTCTACCACTATTCCTCCTCTCTCCTGTCTACCACCATTCTTCCTCTCTCCTGTCTACCACCATTCCTCCTCTCTCCTGTCTACCACCATTCCTCCTCTCTCCTGTCTACCACCATTCCTCCTCTCTCCTGTCTACCACTATTCCTCCTCTCTCCTGTCTACCACCATTCCTCCTCTCTCCTGTCTACCATCATTCCTCCTCTCTCCTGTCTACCACCATTCCTCCTCTCTCCTGTCTACCACTATTCCTCCTCTCTCCTGTCTACCACCATTCTTCCTCTCTCCTGTCTACCATCATTCCTCCTCTCTCCTGTCTACCACCATTCCTCCTCTCTCCTGTCTACCACCATTCCTCCTCTCTCCTGTCTACCACTATTCCTCCTCTCTCCTGTCTACCACCATTCCTCCTCTCTCCTGTCTACCCCATTCCTCCTCTCTCCTGTCTACCACCATTCCTCCTCTCTCCTGTCTACCCCCATTCCTCCTCTCTCCTGTCTATCCCCATTCCTCCTCTCTCCTGTCTACCACTATTCCTCCTCTCTCCTGTCTACCACTATTCCTCCTCTCTCCTGTCTACCACTATTCCTCCTCTCTCCTGTCTACCACCATTCTTCCTCTCTCCTGTCTACCACCATTCCTCCTCTCTCCTGTCTACCACCATTCCTCCTCTCTCCTGTCTACCACCATTCCTCCTCTCTCCTGTCTACCACTATTCCTCCTCTCTCCTGTCTACCACCATTCCTCCTCTCTCCTGTCTACCACCATTCCTCCTCTCTCCTGTCTACCGCTATTCCTCCTCTCTCCTGTCTACCACCATTCCTCCTCTCTCCTGTCTACCACTATTCCTCCTCTCTCCTGTCTACCACCATTCTTCCTCTCTCCTGTCTACCATCATTCCTCCTCTCTCCTGTCTACCACCATTCCTCCTCTCTCCTGTCTACCCCCATTCCTCCTCTTTCCTGTCTACCACCATTCCTCCTCTCTCCTGTCTACCACCATTCTTCCTCTCTCCTGTCTACCATCATTCCTCCTCTCTCCTGTCTACCACCATTCCTCCTCTCTCCTGTCTACCACCATTCCTCCTCTCTCCTGTCTACCACCATTCCTCCTCTCTCCTGTCTACCACTATTCCTCCTCTCTCTCCTCTCCCATGTACCACTATTTCTCATCTCAAGAGCATGGCACAGATCAAACTTTGGACACTAAGCTGGAGGGAGTAGAGAGACTGGGAAACAATCCCTTTCTTGTACAAGCTGTAATGTAAATGTAGTGTATAATTTAGAGAGGGAAGTAGTGTAGTGATGTTGTGTAGCAATGTATGCAAACCTAATGGGAATGTAGTGTAGTGATGTAGGGAGCGAGGAACATGTTGCTGCGGAGGGGGCTTGTTATTGAGAGACTGGGGGCATTTGGGGCACACGGGGAGGTCATGTGCGGAAGACGCTATTAGGTGAGCACAGCCATGGCTTAAATGCTTTGTTTTTATTTAGTGGGGCTCAAGGCATATGGTTGCCCCTGGGCCTACTAGCCACTAGTTCCGCCACTGCCCTATATGTCTTACCTGCAGTGCACCTCTCCCCTGCAGCCTGCTGCAACTGAAAGCATGTCAGTGATCAACCAGAACACCATTGCTCAAACCCTCACAGGTGCCCTTGATGATGGCATATGTAAGGGTGTTTCTGATTAAAGTATGGCCTGTTTTGTGCCTGGTATTTAGTCAATTTTTAATTCCAACATCCTATAACATTTGCAATTTGTATACTTTTGAATGGGAAAACATCTGGATGCAAATTATAAATGGCAAGTGAAAATGTATGAATTCCTCAGCAAAAATTGCAATGTATAGCGGTGGAGTGGAGAACAGTGTGGGAGCGCAGCGCTGTGAAGGAGTGCTGGTGGCTGGGGAATTGGAAAAAAAAAAAACATTTTAAAACAATGGCCAGCCCCCTAATTGTCTGAAAGCCAACAGAGGGCCACCCAGTGTTTTAAATAATTTTTTCAAATTCTACCGCCACTGCTGAGCCCCACCGCCAATAGCGCTCCTACACAGTGCTGCGCTCCACCTCTCCGGTCCCCGCTCCCCCATTGACAGTGCTCCTGTCCCCACTCCACTGCCATCCACCGCCAGCGATGCAGTCCCAGCTCCACCGCCACCTGTGCTCTGGCCCCTGCTCCCCGAACCGGCCACCGATTGCAGTCCAGCGATCGCATGTGGTTGAAGATGTGTTTGGGGTGTGGCTAGATGGCTCTGAGGTGACGCATTATTACATTCTACTAACACTTTAATATTTTAATTCCATTCATCCCTTTTGTATTACTTTCTGTACATAATCATGTCTTCTTAACACTTTTTTCATTGGTGTGCAGCTATGGGCTTTCTGGTGTATGCTGAGTTTTGGGGAGCCGCACCCTGAACCTAGATATAGCAATAGGGACCCCCAATAGTCAGCAAGGCCTTGACATATATTTGCAAAGCTCTTACACGTTTCTCCCAGTCAGTGCCTTCATCAGAGAGACTCTCCCTGAGGAAGCCGCTGACAAGAAGAAGGTGGTGAAACGCATAAGAGCATTGTCTGGGACCCACTGATACTTTGCTGGCAACAACTGTCCATATATTCTGCCCCACAAATCGATTACAGATAAGTGCCTGGAGGGCTAACCAGCTTGGAGTATTTATTCTGTGGGGGACTATATTAAAATAGATAGACAAATGGATATTTGAGAGACTTACGAAAATTGAATACTTATCGCTCAATACAGCTGTTGGTAATTACGTGCCTCAATCTGGAGATACTTACAATACTAACTATAAATATATTGGAGACTGATAACTCTGGCTATAACTGGATCCATTATTTATAATATCAATTGCATGCAATAATGGCAAAAATACTAACAAAAATAATTAATCTGTTTTCTTGGTATGTTTACGAATGTTTTTATGTAATTTATATTAATGCTGATGTTATTTTTTTAATTCTAAAATACTTTTAATGTTTAATTTGCCATTGAAAAATAAAAAGGAGGTTTTCAATCCAAGCGCAGACTCTCTTTTTTTTAAAAGTTATGATATACACACAATACATAATTAGTGATGGCAGACTCAATAGTAATATTTAGTAAGTAATATTTAGAAAGTTAGACACATTTTTTTGTAGAAAAAAATATGCGGGGATGTAACCGTTAATTATATTATATCATTTAGTTTGAACTTGACGTTCTAACATAATTTATCAACCTCGTCAACTACGTATGTTTATGTAATTTCAAGAATAGGTTATGCAATTAATAACCCATGAGATTCAATATTTTGTTATGTAATAACTGTTTTGCATTTGTTTAATTTTCATTAAAAATGTATATTGAAAGCATCATTTTTTTCGCAGTAGGTTTGTAGCCTAATTGCCAGTTAGGATATAGTATTTAATGTGCTGTTCAGTGAATAAATCACAGCCAAAGTCTTTACCTGTGGCTGTCTCCCCAGGGATCAGTCATTAATCAGCTTGCTCACCACTTGAAGCGTAGAACCTGTCCTATTAAACTGCTTTATGTAACCCAAGGGCCATTAGCAAGAAATCAGCAATTATCCCTGACCTAATTGAAACCTCAGATCACGTGTCACTGAGATTAGATGAAACATCAGTTGTCTGCCTTATGAAACTGCTGTGACAATCAATTATTTAGTTTTCTACTGCTCACAGTGGATTCACAGGACAGGGGATGTAGGAGAATATGCTAATGGAAATTATATGTAAACTTTATGACATTTATTTTGTGATCAGACCTTTGTATTAATGATAATAACAGAATTGCTTATGGCTGAGTAGGATTAGGGTTAGGCTGCAAGTAGGGTGGGTTAGGGGGTAGCGTTAGAGGGTAACTATGCTTAGCCAACCCTTGTCGAGATTTTAATAATCGGGATGCCACTGTGGGTCTTCTGACCGTATTGATTTCCAGCCATCCATATGTATTCCACCATGGCTCCAGCGTAAGTGACTTAAAAATAAATAAAAAAAAACAGCCCCCACGGGTGCTGCACCAACTCCATCAGTATCGCTGTTGAGACGTTCGATGTCAGAAGGTCTGGTATTATGTGCAATTCCACACAGTGGGCCTTATTTTGGTTCATTCTTTCTGACAAAATCCTTCTTAGATGGACAAAACCATGTGCACTGCAGGGGGGGCAGATGTTACATGTGCAGAGAGAATTAGATTTGGGTGAGTAATTTTGTTTCTGTGCAGGGAAAATACTGACTGCTTTATTTTTACACTGCAATATAGATCTCACTTTGAAGTAAAACCCCACCCAAATCTAATTCTCTCTACACAAGTAACACCTGCCCCACCTGCAGTGCACATGGTTTTGCCCATCTAAGAAGGATTTTGTCAGAAAGAATGAACCAAAATAAGGCCCAGTGTTAGCACCTGGCACTTCCACAATGTACAGTAGATCTTAGAGTTTTTGCTTTGCTTTTCTTTAAATACCAGCAACCCCTACCTTCTGCTGAAAGATTGGAGAAAAGGCTTTGTATTAACTAATTCTGGTTGGTTTTCAAAAACTCCTTCTTTAACCCCTTCCTGACAGAGCCAGTTTTTGCGTTCCTGACAGAGCCCTTTTTTTCAAATCTGACATGTCTCACTTAAGTGGGGATAACTTTTTTTTGCTTTTACTTATCCCAGTGATTTTGAGATTGTTTTTTCGTGACACATTGTACTTCAAATTAGTGGTAAATTTGGGTCGATACAGTCTGTGTTTTTTTGTGAAAAATACCAAAATATCGTGAAAAAATGGAAAATTTAGCGATTTGCAAAATGTTAAATTTTCTGCTTGTGAGACAAATAATCTTACCACTCAAAATAGTTAATAACTAACATAGACCATATGTATACTTTATGTTGACATCATTATTTCAACTTCCTTTTAATTTTTTGGGACACTAGGAGGCTTACAATATGAATAGCAAATTCTCAAATTTTCAAGAAAATTTCAAACACTAATTTTTTTAGGGACCAGTTCAGTTCTGATGTAACTTTGAGGGACTTGTATGTGAGACACCCCCATAAATGATGCCATTTCAAAAACTGCACCCCTCACAGTATTCAAAACAGCATTTTGGAAGTTTGTTAACCCTTTAGGTGTTTCACAGGAATTAAAACAAAGTGTAGGTGAAATTTCAAAATTTCTTTTTTTTTGCAGATTTGCAATTTTAATACATTTTTATAAGGAACACAGTACATTTTACTAGAGAAATGTGACTAAAAATTGATTCCCCCAATTCTTTTGTTTTCATAAATATCCTATATGTGGCCCTAGTGTGCACGGTGACCAAACCACAGGCTTCATAATAGAAGGAGCACCTACTTGATTTTGGAGCCTCCTTTTTATGAGATTATTTTTTAGGCACCATTTAGGTTTCAAGGCACCATAAGATGCTAAAAGTTAGGAACCCCCCCACAAGTGACCCCATTTTGCAAACTACACCCCTCAGGGAATTCATCTAGGGGTATAGTGTACATTTCAAACCCCCAGGGGTTTCACCAATTGTGGTACAACTGGGCAGTGAAAATGAAAAATTATTTTTTTTACACAAAAATGCAGTTCTGGCTCCAAATTTGTCATTTTCAGAAGGTATGAAGGAGACAAAGCACCCCAAAATCTGTGCCCCAATTTCTCCCGAGTACGGCAATGCCTCACATGTGACCAAAAAATACCAGTTGGGTGCATGGCAGGACTCAGAAGGGAAGGAGTGATTTTTGGATTTTGCAGCTCAGATTCTGGTGGAATTTTGGTGGGTGCTATGTCGCATTAGCAAGACCCCCCAAGCACCAATACAGTGGAACCCCCCCACAAGTCACCCCATTTTGCAAACTACACCCCTCAGGGAATTCATCTAGGGGTATAGTGTACATTTCAAACCCCCAGGGGTTTCACCAATTTTGATACAAGTGGGCAGTGAAAATGAAAAATTACATTTTTTTACACAAAAATGCAGTTCTGGCTCAAAATTTTTCATTTTCAGAAGGTATGAAGGAGAAAAAGCACCCCAAAATCTTTGCCCCAATTTCTCCCGAGTACGGCAATGCCTCACATGTGACCAAAAAATACCAGTTGGGTGCATGGCAGGACTCAGAACGGAAGGAGTGATTTTTGGATTTTGCAGCTCAGATTCTGGTGGAATTTTGGTGGGTGCTATGTCGCATTAGCAAGACCCCCCAAGCACCAATACAGTGGAACCCCCCCACAAGTCACCCCATTTTGAAAACTACACCCCTCAGGGAATTCATCTAGGGGTATAGTGTACATTTCAAACCCCCAGGGGTTTCACCAATTTTGATACAAGTGGGCAGTGAAAATGAAAAATTACATTTTTTTACACAAAAATGCAGTTCTGGCTCAAAATTTTTCATTTTCAGAAGGTATGAAGGAGAAAAAGCACCCCAAAATCTGTGCCCCAATTTCTCCCGAGTACGGCAATGCCTCACATGTGACCAAAAAATACCAGTTGGGTGCATGGCAGGACTCAGAACGGAAGGAGTGATTTTTGGATTTTGCAGCACAGATTCTGGTGGAATGAATGGTGGGTGCTATGTTGCACCAATACAGTGGAACCCCCCCACAAGTCACCCCATTTTGCAAAGTACACCCCTCAGGGAATTCATCTAGGGGTATAGTGTACATTTCAAACCCCCAGGGGTTTCACCAATTTTGATACAAGTGGGCAGTGAAAATGAAAAATTACATTTTTTTACACAAAAATGCAGTTCTGGCTCCAAATTTTTCATTTTCAGAAGGTATGAAGGAGACAAAGCACCCCAAAATCTGTGCCCCAATTTCTCCCGAGTACGGCAATGCCTCACATGTGACCAAAAAATACCAGTTGGGTGCATGGCAGGACTCAGAAGGGAAGGAGTGATTTTTGGATTTTGCAGCTCAGATTCTGGTGGAATTTTGGTGGGTGCTATGTTGCATTAGCAAGACCCCCCAAGCACCAATACAGTGGAACCCCCCCACAAGTGACCCCATTTTGCAAACTACACCCCTCAGGGAATTCATCTAGGGGTATAGTGTACATTTCAAACCCCCAGGGGTTTCACCAATTTTGATACAAGTGGGCAGTGAACATGAAAAATTACATTTTTTACACAAAAATGCAGTTCTGGCTCAAAATTTTTCATTTTCAGAAGGTATGAAGGAGAAAAAGCACCCCAAAATCTGTGCCCCAATTTCTCCCGAGTACGGCAATGCCTCACATGTGACCAAAAAATACCAGTTGGGTGCATGGCAGGACTCAAAAGGGAAGGAGTGATTTTTGGATTTTGCAGCTCAGATTCTGGTGGAATTTTGGTGGGTGCTATGTCGCATTAGCAAGACCCCCCAAGCACCAATACAGTGGAACCCCCCCACAAGTCACCCCATTTTGCAAACTACACCCCTCAGGGAATTCATCTAGGGGTATAGTGTACATTTCAAACCCCCAGGGGTTTCACCAATTTTGATACAAGTGGGCAGTGAAAATGAAAAATTACATTTTTTTACACAAAAATGCAGTTCTGGCTCAAAATTTTTCATTTTCAGAAGGTATGAAGGAGAAAAAGCACCCCAAAATCTGTGCCCCAATTTCTCCCGAGTACGGCAATGCCTCACATGTGACCAAAAAATACCAGTTGGGTGCATGGCAGGACTCAGAACGGAAGGAGTGATTTTTGGATTTTGCAGCACAGATTCTGGTGGAATGAATGGTGGGTGCTATGTTGCACCAATACAGTGGAACCCCCCCACAAGTCACCCCATTTTGCAAAGTACACCCCTCAGGGAATTCATCTAGGGGTATAGTGTACATTTCAAACCCCCAGGGGTTTCACCAATTTTGATACAAGTGGGCAGTGAAAATGAAAAATTACATTTTTTTACACAAAAATGCAGTTCTGGCTCCAAATTTTTCATTTTCAGAAGGTATGAAGGAGACAAAGCACCCCAAAATCTGTGCCCCAATTTCTCCCGAGTACGGCAATGCCTCACATGTGACCAAAAAATACCAGTTGGGTGCATGGCAGGACTCAGAAGGGAAGGAGTGATTTTTGGATTTTGCAGCTCAGATTCTGGTGGAATTTTGGTGGGTGCTATGTTGCATTAGCAAGACCCCCCAAGCACCAATACAGTGGAACCCCCCCACAAGTGACCCCATTTTGCAAACTACACCCCTCAGGGAATTCATCTAGGGGTATAGTGTACATTTCAAACCCCCAGGGGTTTCACCAATTTTGATACAAGTGGGCAGTGAACATGAAAAATTACATTTTTTACACAAAAATGCAGTTCTGGCTCAAAATTTTTCATTTTCAGAAGGTATGAAGGAGAAAAAGCACCCCAAAATCTGTGCCCCAATTTCTCCCGAGTACGGCAATGCCTCACATGTGACCAAAAAATACCAGTTGGGTGCATGGCAGGACTCAAAAGGGAAGGAGTGATTTTTGGATTTTGCAGCTCAGATTCTGGTGGAATTTTGGTGGGTGCTATGTCGCATTAGCAAGACCCCCCAAGCACCAATACAGTGGAACCCCCCCACAAGTCACCCCATTTTGCAAACTACACCCCTCAGGGAATTCATCTAGGGGTATAGTGTACATTTCAAACCCCCAGGGGTTTCACCAATTTTGATACAAGTGGGCAGTGAAAAAGAAAAATTACATTTTTTACACAAAAATGCAGTTCTGGCTCAAAATTTTTCATTTTCAGAAGGTATGAAGGAGAAAAAGCACCCCAAAATCTGTGCCCCAATTTCTCCCGAGTACGGCAATGCCTCACATGTGACCAAAAAATACCAGTTGGGTGCATGGCAGGACTCAGAAGGGAAGGAGTGATTTTTGGATTTTGCAGCACAGATTCTGGTGGAATGAATGGTGGGTGCTATGTTGCACCAATACAGTGGAACCCCCCCACAAGTCACCCCATTTTGCAAACTACACCCCTCAGGGAATTCATCTAGGGGTATAGTGTACATTTAAAACCCCCAGGGGTTTCACCAATTTTGATACAAGTGGGCAGTGAAAATGAAAAATTACATTTTTTTACACAAAAATGCAGTTCTGGCTCAAAATTTTTCATTTTCAGAAGGAATGAAGGAGACAAAGCACCCCAAAATCTGTGCCCCAATTTCTCCCGAGTACGGCAATGCCTCATGTGTGACCAAAAAGTGGCAGGACTCAGAAGGGAAGGAGTGATATTTGGATTTTGCAGCACAAATTCTGGTGGAATGATGGTGGGTGCTATGTCGCATTAGCAAGACCCCCAAAGCACCAATACAGTGGAACCCCCCCACAAGTGACCCCATTTTGCAAACTACACCCCTCAGGGAATTCATCTAGGGGTATAGTGTACATTTCAAACCCCCAGGGGTTTCACCAATTTTGATACAAGTGGGCAGTGAACATGAAAAATTACATTTTTTTACACAAAAATGCAGTTCTGGCTCAAAATTTTTCATTTTCACAAGGAATGAAGGAGACAAAGCACTCCAAAATATGTGCCCCAATTTCTCCCGAGTACGGCAATGCCTCACATGTGACCAAAAAATACCAGTTGGGTACATGGCAGGACTCAGAAGGGAAGGAGTGATTTTTGGATTTTGCGGCTCAGATTCTGGTGGAATGAATGGTGGGTGCTATGTGGCATTAGCAAGACCCCCGAAGCACGGTGAAATTATGAACCTAATATTCCATAGATGTGTGGTATATTTTAAAACACTCCTTTATACATAGGCCGGGTTTGTCGGGGCAAGTGTCACACTGGAAAATAGTTTGCTTTCTTATTCCCTTTTTATAGCAAACTTTGCACCTTTTTTGTGTCCTGCCCTTTTTTCCAGTGGAGGGGATTTCATCAGGAAAATGCTGCCCTGGTACAATACGGGGGCCAGTACTAGAAGTACTGGGGCCCTCTGCCTGCTGGTTCCCAAATATTAGGCCCTTTATGACTTCCTCTTGAAAGTGCATAAATGTCCCCCTCTGGCCGGTAGAACGGAATAGCACGTAAGCGTTATACAGTGCCATCTGGATGATATACACGGCCACCTTCTTGTACCAGATTTTTGTTTTCCGCAGGGCACTGTACGGCTTCAGTACCTGATCTGAAAGATCCACTCCGCCCATGTACCTATTGTAATCCAGGATACAATTAGGTTTTGAGGTGTGGGTACTGGTACCTCGTACAGGGATGGAGGTGGTACTGTCTCCGTGAATTGTTGTCAGTATAAGGACATCCCTCTTGTCCTTATATTTGACCAACAACATATTTTCGGTGCATATTCCCCTGCTTTCACCCCTTCTCATTACTTGGGCAATGTGCGTTTTTGGGAGGCCTCTTTGGTTCTTGCGCACAGTACCGCAAGCTGCTGTACCTCTTGAACCAAGGGCCTTAAACAGGGGGATGCTGGTGTAAAAGTTATCCACATAGAGGTGATAACCTTTATCCAGGAAGGGGTGCACTAAATCCCAGACAATTTTCCCACTAACACCTACGAGGGAGGGGGGGCA
Organism: Crinia signifera; assembly: GCF_055691185.1. Lineage (NCBI taxonomy): Eukaryota > Metazoa > Chordata > Amphibia > Anura > Myobatrachidae > Crinia > Crinia signifera. The sequence goes on along the minus strand of NC_139226.1, from coordinate 132,767,988 downwards.
TTCTGGCGGTTCAATTCTTGAATCCTTCCCTTCATAAACCCTAAACCTGTGGGTGTACCCTGAGGTGCTTTCACACAGTTTGTACATTTTTATGCCATACCTTGCCCTCTTACTGGGAAGGTACTGGCGGAATTTAACCCTTCCTTTAAAATGTATAAGGGACTCGTCGATACAAATAAATTTTTCAGGGATGTACACCTCTTCAAATTTGGCACTGAAATGATCAATGACCGGCCTGACTTTGAATAGCCGGTCAAAGGTGGGATCATCTCTGGGTGGGCACTGTGCATTATCGGTGTAATGTATAAATTTAAGAATTGTCTCAAATCGAGTCCGGGTCATGGCCATACGGTAAAATGGAGTACTGTACAGAACATCTGTACTCCAATATTGCCTAATTTCTGGCTTTTTTACTATGCCCATATGAAACACCAGACCCCAAAACGTCATCATCTCTACTGCATCTACAGGGGTCCACCTAGCAAATGATGACGTGGGGTTTTGAGCAATAAACTGCTGGGCATATAAATTAGTTTGGTCCACCATTAAATTTATAAAATCATCAGAGAAAAATAATTTGAAAAAGTCAATTTCTCTGAGACCTGTGGAATCAAATTGGATTCCTGGCATGGCCAAAAACTCAGGAACCTGGGGCTCAAAATTGTCTGGTGGTGGGGTCCATACGAGATCAATTATTGGGGGGGGGGTCTCAGCTGCTCTACGGGGGCGTCTTTGAGGGGGTCCCTCATCACCAGAGGAGGAAGAGGAGCTTAAGGCGAATCCTTCAAATTCCCCGCTTGCATCACTGGCTGTGTCAGAGTCAGAAGCAAGCAGGGCATATGCCTCCTCCGCTGAATACATTCTCCTGGATGACTGGGAGGACATTTGGGAGGACATTTGGGAGGACATTTGGGATGCCATTTTTATTTTTGTGTTACTGGTAGTGAAATGTTTCAACACGTGTATAGTGTAGGGGGGGGTACAAACTTTATTTCAATCCGGGGGGTATGTAGTGTGTAGTGTGTATGTGGTGCAGAAAAAAAAAAATACTTTATACCAATAAAAAAAAAAAAAATGAAGGGGTTAAAAATAAAAAATTTAAGGGGTTAAAAAAAAAAAAAAGGTCCTGCGCCAAAAATTGAGCACAGATGTTGGTCAGTAACGTCTGTCACTGAACAGCGCTCAAAGGCAACAGGAATTTGATCAAAAAAAAAAATATATAGATCAACCCTGTGCCGAAAAAGATGATCAGTGATGTACGTCACTGATCAGCGCACAGCGGCCACAGGACACCCACAAAATCACAGTGTGTGTAAAAAAAAAATTAAAAAAAGACCCCACAGCACACACACAAAAAAAAAAGGTGATCAGTGATGCGACACTGATTACCAGTGAGGTGCAGCAGGTGCACAACCTTTGGTGCAACTGACAGGTATATATAAAAAAAAAAAAACCTCTGTACCCCCAAAAAAGTTGCTGATCACCTCAGATATAGTGATCAGCACAAAAGGCGGGGGCAGCAGACAAAAAATTTAGCACTCTCTATCACTCTCTGTCACTATCTCTCTCTATCTCTCTATCTCTCACTATCTATCACTCTATGACACTGCAGCAGCAGCACTGACAGGTATATCTATATATAAAAAAAAAACTGCGCCCCCAAAAAGTTGCTGATCAGTTAATTTATACTGATCAGCACAAAAGGAGGGGGCAGCAGTCAGTTATATCAAAAATATATAGCACAATCTGTCACTATCTCTCTCTATCTCTCTCTCTCTATCTCTCTCTATCTCTCTATAACTATCACACTGCAGCAGCACAAAATATAGCACTCTGTCACTAGGCCTCTCTATCTATCTCTCTCTCTCTATCTCTCTCTATCTATAACTATATCACACTGCAGCAGCACAAAATATAGCACTCTCTGACACTATCTCTCTCTCTATCTCTCTCTATCTCTCTCTATCTCTCTATAACTATCACACTGCAGCAGCACAAAATATAGCACTCTGTCACTAGGCCTCTCTATCTATCTCTCTCTCTCTATCTCTCTCTCTCTATCTATAACTAGATCACACTGCAGCAGCACAAAATATAGCACTCTCTGACACTATCTCTCTCTCTATCTCTCTCTATCTCTCTCTATCTCTCTCTATCTCTCTATCTATCTCTCTCTATCTCTCTCTATCTCTCTCTATCTCTCTATCTATCTCTCTCTCTATCTAGCTAGTACACTGCAGCAGCACAATTTCACAGGAAGGCACAAGTAGTAACAGGATCCAGGAAGCAGTGATGAAGCAGCGATCAGGTAAGTATGGAGCAAGCTATGGAGCAAGGTTCTGGTCAGTATGGCGGCAGGGAGGTACGGTGACCGCACTGCACGCTATTCCAGACCGGAATGGCGTCTGCAGTGCAGTCATCGTTAGTTTAAATCCCCCTCCTTGGCTGTGATTGGTCCGTCGGTCCGACGAACCAATCACGGCCTTTGGGGGCGGGCGGGGTGCGGTGGGGTGACACCAGTGTCACCCTTACACCCCGCGGTGATTGGTGCTGTACTTTACAGCACCAATCACCTCTGATCCCGTGTCACCGGCGAACGTTATTCGCCGGTGACACAGGAAAACGCTGTAATTGGCTGTTCACACTGAACAGCCAATCACAGCGATCGCCGACGGGGGGGCGGCATCGCAGCCCCCCCTGGGCATGCACGGACATGTCTGCTGTCAGGGACAGCAGACATGTTGAAACTGTCACCGCGTCTATAGACGCGGTGACAGTTAAATGCCATGACGTACATTTACGCCATGTGTCGGGAAGTACTTCCCGACCATGACGTAAATGTACGTCAAATGTCGGGAAGGGGTTAATGGACAAAACCATGTGCACTGCAGGGGGGCAGATGTAACATGAGCAGAGAGAATTAGATTTGGGTGAGTTATTTTGTTTCTGTGCAGGGTAAATACTGGCTGTTTTATTTTTACACTGCAATTTAGATTTCAGTTTGGACAAACCCCATCCAAATGTAACTCTCTCTGCACATGTTACATCTGCCCCACCTGCAGTGCACATGGTTTTCTCAATAGCGGTAATGAAGGAGTTTGCTTTTGCAAACCAACCAGAATAACCCCCTAAGTCTCAGAGAGATGAAGTGGACGCATATAAAGTACCAGCCAATCAGCACAAAACTGCAACAGCCTGCTGCCTTTTCCACCATTCCCTCCGGCAGTTGCCAGATTCTATGATGTTAATTGTGGCAATGCTGCTACGTCCCGGTTCTGCCACTATTTGGCCTGACCGCTCTATGCCATTTGCTATGCCGATGTGGCTGCTTCCTCTCCTAGGCATGGCTATGGCAATGACTTGCTATGTTCCTGAAGTAGACAGGGTGGAGCTTTGTATATAGATATATAAATGTGCTGTATCCATTGTCTAGTGTCCGGGACAATCTCATCTCTCGATGATCCTAGACCAGTGGTTCCCAACCTTTTTTGTCTCCCGTACCCCTTGATTAGGATTTTCATTTATGAGTACCCCCTCGTGAAAAATGGGGGGCGTGGCCTAAAAAGGGGTGTGGCCTCTTTTGAATGGTGTGGGGGGGAGAGAGAGGGGGGGAGAGAGAGGGGGGAGAGAGAGAGGGGGAGAGAGAGGGGAGAGGGAGAGAGAGGGGAGAGGGAGAGAGAGAGAGAGGGAGGGAGAGAGAGAGGGAGAGAGAGAGGGAGAGAGAGAGGGAGAGAGGGAGAGGGAGAGAGGGGGGAGAGAGAGGGGGGAGAAAGAGAGGGAGAGAGAGAGAGGGAGGGAGAGAGAGAGGTATCCCTGTGTGTATAGCTCTCTACCCGCTGCCATCCCCAGTACAAGTGTAACCTACCCAACCCCACCCCCGCTAACCTGTTCCAGTAGAACAGATACCTTAAATGCAGCCGGGGACTTGTCTTCTTGTAAGCTGCGGACCCGGCCGACACCGTCCATGGAAGTAAATGAGGTGAGGTGCTCCTGGAACAGCGGGTTCTCCCTCACCCCCAGCCGCCGCTCAAGTGTTACACACCGGGGCAGTCACTTTATGCGCCGGGGCAGTCATTCGTGACATCAAGCAAACAGGAAGTAAAAGCCGGGGAGGGAGGGATGACTACAACATCCAGCATGCACCAGGGGACAGCGGCACGCACTGAGGGGGGAGCGCAGAGAGGCTGCGATGGGTTGGGGGAGCCTGGAGGCTTTTTTTAGACCCCTGGATTCCCTAGGTAGTGTCACAGATCTGCTTAGTCAAGCTTACCTGAATGGTGATTCTGCTCTGTGTCTCAGTCTGACTCAGTCCTGTCTCCATTCATGCTGCCAGACAGTCTGTGCATTGCTGGTTCATTGATTGGTGCACCTGATGGAAATCCAGACAGAAGCTGGAATCACCTGTAACCCTTTGCTCTCCTGTTCCATGTGGCTCACCTGTTTAGTTCAGACTGAAGTATTCTGGATTCCTGCCTCAGATTGCAGATTGCCCTCTGTCATTTCCTCCAATCAATACAAGGCAGGGGGGATAAATATCTTGCTCACAGAGGCAGAACTGACTTCAGCAACTTGTCTTCCTGCTGCATGTGCTGGATGCTCTGTGCAGTTTAAGCCTGCTTCCTGGAATCCCTGCGTGAGTCTTCAGCGTTCAGCTCCCAGAGGCTCTGCTTGTCCGGCTGGTCCAGCGCTCCCGGTCTGGTCCACAAATTGTCCAATTCCTGCTCCAGTTCCTGCTCATCTAGTTCCTGTGTTTATACTCGGTTTTCTTCAGTTATTTGTTATATGCCAAGTCAGCCATTTCAGTTCTGTTATCTCCGTCACCTGTTCCTGTGTCAACGCCAAGTCGCTACCCTGTCCTGATACCAGTTTCCTGACCTGCCTGATACAAGCTGCATCCAGCCATTTTGTGCTACGTCTCTGCAGTAAGCTTCCAGTAATCCTGTCATTCAGCTGTATCCTGATCCCAGCCATCCAATCTTCAATCATTCAACCATCCAATCTTCAGTCATCCAGCCGTCCAATCTTCAGTCATCCAGCCGTCCAATCTTCAGTCATCCAGCCGTCCAATCTTCAGTCATCCAGCCGTCCAATCTTCAGTCATCCAATCGTCCAATCTTCAGTCATCCAATCGTCCAATCTGCAGGTATCCTTTTCTCTAAACTCAAATCCTGAACATTGCCTTATCCTCCCAGAACTACCGGCACATATCTTGTTTATTTTGAATGGACTGCCATCTTGTTTATTTTTGCAAAGGACTGCTATCTTTTGTTACTTGTTATTTATCAGAGACTTCCATCTAGTTATTATTTGTCCAATCAAGAAGTATTGATCCTGGTTACATTATCTGTTATATGAGTTCCTTCAATAAACCTGTTTGTGTTAACCCATCTCAGGCTGGTCATGCCTCTCTTCCTGAGATCCGCACCACTCCATCAATCCACCATCTGACCACTCCAGTCACGACTGATTCCACACACCCATTTCGTGACAGGTAGGAGAGATGCGCAATGCACTCTCCTACCCTCAGTCTCGTCTGACTGCCGCGGCCGCCATTACAGGCCGGGCCACCGCGTACCCCCGAGCCGGTGAACGCGTAACCCCAGGGGTACGTGTACCACAGGTTGGGAACCACTGTCCTAGACAATACTTTCCGAGTTAAAGAACAAATCAAATTACCATAAAGACTCCTGTGTATAGTCAGCTTGTACTTCATATTCTTGCATCCCCAAGCAGAAAAAAAGAGCTTGTATGCACATATCCTAACTCAGATAAATATCATTACCTTATATTACCTTTATTTTTTATTTACACCCGATGCCTGATCAAAGGTTGCAGCCGCCCTTGGCTAATACAATATGGCCGCCCCTCCCCCTTCAACACCACTAAATTTCACTCATTTTCAGGAAACAGGTTCAGGCCACTTACCATGTGAGCAGTATTAGCAACCGCGGCACTGGCATCACCGCCTCGGTAGTGGAGCCAGCCAGGATTTCCTCTTCACAGCCTTGGTTACGCCAGGAATCCCAGGCACCACCGCTCCCACAGTTCCCAGGGGAGAGCTCACGTGACCTTGTTCGGCACAACTCCAGTGGCACCAGGAAGCGCTCCCATACCAGCGTAATCCATTGTACTGGTGCTGCTCCCCCCAGAACCCAGTGCTCCAGGCTGCGACCTTATCAGCTTATTGGTTAATAAAGACCTGTTTACACCTCTATGTTACTTACTGTATCTGCTGTTCCGTTGGATATATCTATTGTAAATTAATTTCAGCTTGTCTTTCTGGCACTTCTTGGCGGGTTCAATCCTTCAAATTCCTAGGGACAACCATGTCCAGCTCACCTAACATGGGGATTAAACATAACCACAAACATCAAAAAGGAACAACAGCCCCTGTTCTTCCTGAGGCAACTCAGGAAATTCAACGTCCCACAGGAGCTGCTGTGCGTATTCTACACCGCCATCGTGGAGTCTGTCTTATGTTCCTCGATCACAATCTGGTACGGTGGCGCAAGCGAGAACAACAAACAAAAACTGCAGAGGGTAGTGAAGACTGCTGAAAGGATCATAGGGACCGAACTCCCCCCCATAAGGGATCTGTTCTCATCCAGGGTAAGGAAACGTGCTGAGAAGATCATGAAGGACAAGCTGCATCCTGGTCACAACCTTTTCGACATCCTACCATCCGGAAGATAGTTCAGGTCCATCCCCGTCAAAACGTCCAGATCCGCAAGAAGCTTCTTTCCGTTAGCCATCCATCACCTGAACAATCCAATCAAAACGAATGCAATGCCATTATCAACAGCCAAACAACGCGACCCTACTTGGCGACCTGACCACCATAGTCGTAGCTAGAAATGTAATGCATGTAATGTCTTAATGAAATATATGTAATGTCTCCCCCCTTCATCCCTGCTTGATGCTGCACTGTAATCCACAAAAAATTCCTAGTGTGCGCAAGCATACATGGCCAATAAAGTTGATTCTATTCTATTTTATTCTATTCTAAGATAGAATGCAAAACGGAAAACAGAGCAAACAAAAATAAAATAACGTCTTCTGATTATACTAAAATGAATAATGTTATTATCAAATATATTTTCTAGTTTACGGTAGTAACAAGTTGAAAACATTGAAAGGGTTCCTTAGACATTGACGGAATGTTTTCTGACGTTTATTTCCTATGATCTTCTCACATGGCGTGTCTATACTGCATCAATACTTGGCTTCTAAAATATGTATGTTAATTCACATTTTTTATGCAGGGCCGCCAACAAGGGGGTATTGTGGGTACAGCTGTCCTGGTCCCCGGCCTCTGGAGGGGCCTGGGCAGTTGAACACACCCCCACGGCCACAAACAGCCTTGCCCCCCCAGTGTCCCCCCCAGCCAGGCAGGCACAATATACAGTGCAGCCTACAGAGCGCCGAGCCTGGGACACAGAGGGGCTCTGTGTTCTGCAGGCTGCACTGTGCACAAGTGCAGGAACAAGGGCGATGCTGCAGCTACTGTAGGTAAGTAATTGTACGGGGCGGTGCGGGTGTGCCTCAGTTCTGGGTGGGTTTGGGTGCGGGGCCCGGTCTGAAGGTCAGTCACGGGCCCCAAGATTACTAGCGGCGGCCCTGTTTTTATGTGATGTTAGATGAAGGTTCTGTGACACAATACAACAGTAATAGCTTTGCCCATTTTCTGGACAGCAACATCTAAAATGATTAATGTCCTTTAACAAATAGCAAACATTTGTGCCAGCCAATGGTCCCATTTGTTTCATTTGTTTTGTAAATAAAGAGCTATCTCATGAATATAAATATTCAATGATTTGTCAGCATTGTGCCATTAAATCAGATTTGTGATTGCTCTTTTGAGCCATTTGTCCATTAGTTCTATAACTGCTTATTTATGTGGAGAAATAAGCACATTACGGTATAGATACTTCAGTGGATGCAGCTATTTGTCATGATTACATGTCAAGAATTGTATTACCAAGTTTGCTATATACTGTAAGAGCCATCTGTAGATATGAGAGGCCATGTATGTGTGGGTGATGTTGGCGGTGGTGAGGAGAATGTAATAATAGGCCACAAATCGGAGGCATTTTTCATTGATTTAGGACTTGAAATACTTTAAGGGGTCTGTTTACTAAGCCTTGAAGAGAGATAAAGTGGGGAGATTTAAAGGGGACACTTTCTGCTTCATTCCAATATAGAGGCGAAGCAGGAACTATACCGACAAGATGTATTATCAGGGCTGGCGCCACCACTAATCAGATTTAGGCATTTACCTATGGGCATTGGCCACTGGAGGGCAGCACCGCACGATGCCAATTGAGTTGAGGTGAGGAGCAGGAATGAAGCAGCCGCCCACGTGTGAACAGCCTGAGCCCAGCAGCCGGCAGTCTCTTGCGGGACAAAGTTTACTATATCGGGGGGACTGATGGAGGAGAGCAGCTGCAATCACTCCAGCCCTTAGCCAGTGCTGGCTGCAGAGGAGGCTGAGAGGTGAGGCTGAGTAGGGTAGAGCATAGTTGCTGACTTTTTTGCTGCCCTTTCCGGGAGCAGCTGCTGCTGCTGAGGGTGTTTTTTCAACCCCCTCTTTATAAAAAAAAATATATATATATATTTTTACCAGGGCCCAGCATACCTCTCGGCTGTCCTGCTGGCCAGTGAGCATGTGTAAGATCTTGCATGCAGCCTGAAGCTGACACCTGTTGCAGCCAGGGACAGCAATGTCCCTGCTGTGGAGCTAGGGCAATGACACCACAGGATTCCAAATCGATAGCTGCAGGTGTCAGAAGAGTCATTGCTGTTGGCCATTCATACATTGCCCATGGCTACTGGTGTGCTATCTTGTAGATAACAGCGCTGACAATGACAGTTACACTGAGCACGCTTCTCCTCATTCATACATGGGGAAAAGGGGTATCAGTGCAGGGAAGGTTCCAGACATGGGGCCTGATTTAGATTAAGTAAAGCAAAAAAGCAAGCAAGTTTAAATTATTTCTGTGCAGGGTAAATACTGTCTACTTTTGCATGTAGCCCACCAATGTTCAGCCGGATGTACACTTGTGTACCCAACAATTTTGGCGGGGCGGGGTGCTGGCATTGACAAGTGCTTACACACTTGCTGATGCCAGCAAAATCTATTATTTTCTTGTCTAGTGTATAAGGGGCTTTATTCAGTGACGTAGCTATAGCTCCGCAGCCCCCACGGTGGCGGGGAGGCGCAGAGAAAGTGTGGGCGCCGGGGGGTCTTCGGGGCTATAGTTACCCGCTGCTGCCTGCCGGTACCTGGCTTGCTGCATCTGCGGTCACAGTCCCGTCTCTCCCGGCGCCGGCTCCTGCTGCTATAATGAAAAGTGACACTTAGAAAATGGCTACCCCATACTGCAGACAGTTTTTGAGGACGCTAGAGGAGGCTACGACGGCCAAAAAAAATTTGCGGCAGGGGGGGGGGGGGGGGATTGGGGGCGCACATTAAGTAGTTACGCCACTGGTTTTATTACACTGCAATTTAGATTTCAGTTTAAACACCCACCCAAATCTAATTCTCTCTGTACATGTTCCATCTCCCCACCTGTCAAGGTCAACATGGTTTTGCCCAGTTGCTTGGTTTTTTCCTCTATTCTTGTAAAATCAGAATCAGGCCAACAGAGAGATAATGAACAAATGAAGTGGTGGAAAATCAACCAAGGCCAGTGGTGTGAAGGAGAAAAGTCGTGGTCAATGTTGGAAAGTGGCAGGAATGTCCACGATGATACATTTGGAGAAGCGGTGCTTGGCGTTTTATGTAACAGGTGCTGACTTTATGGAACCGGTGGGATTAAAGCAACCATGAGTTACAAGTCTGAATCAACCTCACAACTAATTGCCATTTTATATTAGTGTCGGAACCTATTACTATAATATCGGACCCTGTTACATAACTGCATACTATAAGTCTTTGCCGTAAGTAGGTCAATAACCATTTTTGTGGGGGTAGACTCATGTTGGAAATAGAAGCCTGACTGAAGATGTCAAGCAGTGATTAAGAGAAGAGAAAATATGGTATATTGTTGTATAAAGTCATTCAAATAGTTTGGAGGTTGAGGAGGAATAATGGGTAAAATAGGGTTTCTTTCATTATTTAAGGAGGATAGGCATGTGGTACTGGCGGGGGCCAGGATGAAGAGGCGAGCGCTGCAGCCATGTTGGAAAATGTTGCATGTAATCATGGGTCTTTCTGGAACTAAGAAAGAGACTTCTGTCCTATCCCCCGTCCCCCCATGTCACTCTACACATTCTCAAGATGGTTCCTACACATGTTCAGTAGAGATTTCGGTGACCATCTTGGGATAGAGCATGAAGCCTCACTGGACTGATCTATCAACAATAATGTCAACATACTGTATTTAAAATGTTTTTTTCTACCATGTCAGCATCTGGAAAATGTCAACATGGACAGAATGTCAATTATAAAATGTTGACATAGTGAAAATTTTATTAGGTCTAGGTTCGGGCATAGGTTTAGGGGTTAGAGTTAGTCTTACCGGTCCAGTAGTTTAGTTGTGATTAATACTGTCTAATAGGCAGTAATTAACATCAAACAATTTAACAGCACCTGAATATAATAATTGTCAATTCCAAAGAGATGCTGCTCATTAACTTAACGTTATTTTCTGCCTCCATATGGGCAGTATAATACACAACTATGATCTCCGGATGAAAACTTCCAACTTATTTTTTGAGTATTATATAAAGAATAATTGGGAATAAGCCTATAAGATGTTCTCTCAGCCCAGGCTACAGATATCTGACTTATTTGTCTTCTAAGCATAACCTAGACCAGTGGTCGCCAACCCGTCGCTCGCGAGCTACCGGTAGCTCGCCTGAGCGAAACGGGTGGCTCGACCACTGCTGTCTGCCCTGCCCGGTCCGCCCGCCCGATGTGTCCGCTGGCTTGCGGCGCTATAGCCGCCGCTATAGCCATCGCCTTGCCCCGCTGTAGTCCGCGGGGACCAGAGGAGACAGCACACAGGCGCTAGAAGTCATATTTGACCTCTAGCGTCTGACAGGGAGCACCGCGCTAAGCGCTCCCGGCACTTCCGGGTAACGCTGCAGCAGCGCAGCTCTGTGTTGTTCCCAGTCATAGGCTAGAAGTCAAATATGACTTCTAGCATGGTGTGGGGCTGTGGGGGGGAAGAACGGCAATTGCCAGCAGGGTGATGATGGAGCTGAGCTCCGAACGCACCAGCAGCCAGCAGCCAGCAGCAATGATTAATTTATTATGCCCATGTGAAGATGGGCATAGTGGAGGGGGCAAGCAGTGACCCCCTTGTCAATGAGCATTAACCCCTGGCAACAAAAATGAACCCCTGACAGCAAGCAGGTAATTTACATTTTTTTATTAGAAGCCTTACTGTGGGACATTGTGTGCAATATGTGTAATGGGCATCATTTGTGTGGCACATGTTTAATGAGCATCAAGGTGTGGGGCATATGTATAAAGGAGCTTCACGTTGTGGGTCATAGGCATAATGGTGCATCACGGTGTGTGGCATATGTATAATGGTGCATCACGGTGTGTGGCATATGTATAATGGTGCATCATGGTGTGTGGCATATGTATAATGGTGCATCACGGTGTGGCATATGTATAATGGTGCATCACGGTGTGGCATATGTATAATGGAGCATCACGGTGTGGGGCATATGTATAATGGAGCATCACGGTGTGTGGCATATGTAAAATGGGCATCATGGTGTGTGGCATATGTATAATGGAGTATCACGGTGTGGCATATGTATAATGGAGTATCACGGTGTGGCATATGTATAATGGAGTATCACGGTGTATGGCATATGTATAATGGAGTATCACGGTGTGGGACATATGTATAATGGAGCATCACGATGTGTGGCATATGTATAATGGAGCATCACGATGTGTGGCATATGTATAATGGAGTATCACTGTGGGATATGTATAATGGTGCATCACGGTGTGGGGCATTTGTATAACGGAGTATCACGTTGTTGGGCATATGTATAATGGGCATCGTGTGTGTGTGGAAAAAATGGGGGATGTAGCCTCGCAGGAGTTCCACGGTAGTAGCTGAACCTTCCAATTTTTGGCGCGTGCCTTCGGCACGCGCAGATGACTCTTCTCCTCTGCCTCCAGTGTTGGGAGGTATGTTTTGGGGCATTGCAGTGTGTGGCATAATGTGTCAGGGGCATTACAGTTTGTGGCATTATGTGTAAAGGGCATTTTTTGGGATATTATGCAGATTTTTAATTTTTTTTTTACTTTAGTAGCTCTTCGGGTGGTTTATTTTGTCGCGAGTAGCTCCCGACCCAAAAAAGGTTGGAGACCACTGACCTAGACTTTTTCTAATGAAAATAAATGCTGCCAGAATCCGGCGATTAAATCTAATGCTTCTAAAGGTCTGGCTGTAGAAACCATTTTCTGCTTATTTGCTGCATTATAGAAACTGATCTAAAAGACTGATACAAATGCCAAGTCTCTCAGCAGCAAAACCTTTCCCAAGATGATAACGCCACAAAAGAAGCTGCCAAGACTGGAGATCTGCGCTGTACTCCACAATGCGGAATTGTCAAAGAACCATGCTTCGTGATCTGGGATTAGCCATAAAGGAAGCAGAGAAGCCAACTGGTATAATTGTACATTGTTTTTATCTGGAGAACACAATCTCCAAGAATATGTGTCGTCGCCTATAAGCAGCATTTACAGCACAGCATATATACCGTACATTCAGAAAGAAACGCATTATTTTGAATGAATGTCCATTATATTTTTTTGTATTCCTCAATAGCTGGACATTTGGATGTCAATTTACTCTACATAGTTTTTTTTTTTTAAATAACTGTCTCCGTACTACAATTGTGCTCGTTTAGGGGAGATTTATCAAAGGGAAAAGGAAGATAAAGTTTAGAGACAATCAGTTCCTGACATTTTTCAAGAACTCTCTGGCTGGTAATGTATCTCCATAAACTTTATCTCTCTCTCGAAGGCTTAGTAAATAGACCTCTTAGCTTTGAGTCTTAACAGCAACAATCACCTCTTGGTTTTTTAGATACTGATGATGACAGTTAATGGTATGCAAACACATGAAGCGTGTGTGGTATAGTTCACAGACAAAGTCTAGGTAGATAGCCATTAGGTTGACAACTAAAGGTCAACATGCACAAAGGTCAAAAGCAAAGGTTGATACATGAAAAGACGACATGAGTTTGTCATTTTCTTTTTGTCATTGTGGACACCTCAGCACGCGAACCCCTTAAATAGTGTACCCCTTCGCTCGACATGCTTCAGTCCAGGGGCCAGATTCTCCAAGCTTCAAAAGTAATAAAATGGAGAGTGATAAACAGCCAGCCAATCAGCTCCTGTCTGACAGTTTTCAAACACAGTCTGTGACATGGCAGGTAGGAGCTGATTGGCTGGCTGTTCATCACTCCCCATTTTATCACTTTTGAAGCCTAGAGAATCTGGCCCCAGGTGCCTCCCTCTGCTCCTGCTGAGCTGGGGACACTTTACCATTACCACTCCGAGTTCACATGGAGGCCAAAGTTAAAATAAAAATCCCCGAAAAACACTCATGTTGACCTTTTCATGTTAAACTTTTGTCAATGTCGACCATGTGACATTTGGTGTCAATTTATTGGCTGTTGACCTAGACATTGTTTGTGAGCCATCCAGAGGCGGAACTCTGGCAGGCAATGGAGTCATCTGCTGCCGGGCTCCTGCTCCCAAGGGGGCACCTCTCCCTGGAAGTTTAAATCAGTTATTTAAAAGCCAACGATATTGCTTCTGTGGCTGAGTTCTAAAATATCTATCTATCTATCTATCTAATAAAGCAAAAACTTTTTTTTTAATAAAAAAAAGCAGCGGGGCGTGTTCTTGCAAGGTGACGTGGTTTGAAGGCCACGCCTCCACCATGATCCCATGCTCCCCGCAGCAAGGATGCGCGCAAAGGTCCCGCTGAGTGGCCATTGAAAGTTGGGAGGTATGAAAGTATAATATTTTCGGCAGGTAATAATATATATTTTTTGTTTATGGGGTCTGGAGAATAGCAAACTTCATTTTTTCTGTATTTAGTTGCATGAAAAGTGCACGGGAATCATCTCCTGTCACATCCCTGCAGTTTGTACAATATGGTTTATATTCTTTTGTGAAAATATCTGCTCTTGAATATTAATAACTCCCAACTGTATATAAGTAAGGTTCACAAATGAAGCATGCATGATCTTGTTGCTGAATGTGACCTTTCCCTAGAGTGTTCAGATCCGTGGGTTATATAATTTATTGGTAGAAGTGATGCCAGCTCATTAGCGTTGCAATGGGTAAATTATATGCAAGGACAAACTTTGCTTGGGGCTTATACACATGTTGAAATAACCCAATTGCTTAATCTGCCAGGTAGAAATTTCCCAAATAATTACTTATAAGAAGAAAGGAATAGGTACAGCTCCCTTGTTAGGTATACTGAGGACATACCGTATATACTTGAGTATAAGACGACCCGAATATAAGCCGAGGCACCTAATTTTACAAGAAAAAAATGGGAAAACTTATTGACTCAAGTGGGACCCTCACTCGAGTATAAGTCGAGGGGGGCTTTTTCAGCATAAAAAATGTTCTGAAAAAGTAGGCTTATTCTCGAGTATATATGGTAAGCTGTGATGCAACTGTTAGTAATACCAGACCTAAACATTTCCCCGGTCTGGATTTCGTAACTATCAATATTTAGGTGGAATAGTCCTGTTTTGAGGGCTATAACCTGTCTTACCAATTGGTGCAACTTTCTTCCTTAGGGTCAGAGGTCGCAAAAGCATAGGTGCCTACCCTCCTTCATTCTGCAGGAGACTCCCTGACATAGCAGCAATCTCCCTCTCTCCCTCATTAGTCTAGTAATCTCCCTCATGTCACCTAGCCCACATTACACTGTTACATCATAGTTACCTCCCTCCTGCATTCTGCAGGAGACTCCCTGACATAGCAGCAATCTCCCTCTCTCCCTCATTACTCTAGCAATCTTCCTCATGTCACCTAGCCCACATTACACTGTTACATCATAGTTACCTCGCCTCCTGCATTCTGCAGGAGACTCCCTGACATAGCAGCAATCTCCCTCTCTCCCTCATTAGTCTAGCACCGTTACATTTTTGGGGAAAAAAGGAAAGAGAGATAGATACATTTACACTGAATCATCTGCACCATTTCCCAGCACTTTACCAAGTATAGTATCTCTTACTAACTACTTTGGGGCTTAGCTACATTTGGATATAAGTCAGTTTAAAAGATTCCTCTCAGATGTAGCAGTACACACCCACGCTTCTAGGTGCCACGTTCACAATCGCTTTTCACAATCTTTCCATACATGAAACTAGGCACGCCCTTTGGGTGGAGCATGACACGTCCCCTCAGTGGGGTGCTGTGCAAAATTCTATTACCAACTATAATCTCCCTGAAACTAGTTTTCAAAAGTATGCAAGTATGCGCAAGAGTATACCTTTACTAAGGTACACATATGAATAACACAGGAAAGCATAAACCAGACCACATTGTCACAGACAATAGACTATTGATCACAACAACCAAGAAAATAATCAAATTACAAGTTAACAGAAACCAAACTCTGAAAGATGTTGTGTCTCAGACAGACAATCCCTGGAAGAAGGAACAGATTTACCTCAAACCACTACACGGAATATCCGTTCCTTTGTGTAAAATATGAGGACTGCTATTTATAGAAACAAAGTTATACAGAGGAAACACACAAAGAACACAACACGTCTACATTATTTTATATCTATTACAAAAAGCCCCACGCTGTGGCATGTCATTGGTGGTCATCAACACAACCATTTCCTGCCCTCTGAAGTGTCATGCCATTGTCACATTGAATACACATAACCGGCAGCATGGCGGCGGGACTTCCGAGACCAGAAATCTACGCTACAGGCCCCGGTATTATTTATTTTCCGTGTTTAGCCCCTTCTGTCACATTTTACAAATCTGCAGATAAATGAGAAAAATGGAATTGTGTGGGGTCTGGAGGACTGACTTTGAGATCCTTTGGTATAAAGTAAATACACTGAAAACCATTAGGGGCAAATTTACCAAGTTGGAAGTTCTATTAAAGATGGGATACTATATATAATATGATTGGTTCCCATAGCAACATCCCATCTTCGTCAGAATTCTCCACAAAGAGACACCAAAAGTCCACATTTAGCTTTTTTTTTCAGTCATGCAGATAATATGTAATATTTTACATATTTGCTAAAAAACAAAGATAGAATTGTTCAGGGCGGTAACAGTGGGAGTGGTAGGGGATTTCCAAGTTCTAGCAATTACTGACTTTGCAGCAGCCAAATCATGAGAGAAAAAAGCTTATTTAAAGAGGTATCGAAGTCCTGGAAAGGATGGACCAATAGTAACACCCATGGGCCCGGGGAGAACCGAATGTCTGAGAGGGATTTCAATAAATCAAGGACTATTTCCCAGAAAGTTACTGTTAGAGGGCGAGTCCACTAAATATGTAAGAGAGAACCTCTTCGGCCACAGGTTCGCCAGCATACTGTGGTAGAGGAAGGGAACATTTTAAATCAGGGGTGAAGAACCATCTGTAGAACAGCTTATAGGAAGTTTCCTTAATTCAAGAAGATTGAGCTTTTGGCTTCTCACCGACTGCATCTGACTTCACTTTAGGCAGAGACAGCGATGGATTTTACCTGGGGGGCTGCAGCCCATAGGTAAAAACCGCCACTGATTCCTTCCCATATTTCTTACCAGCAAGAATCATCTCCCATCTTCCTTATTTCTTCCCAGGAAGAATAATTTCTATTCTAGCTCATGACAGACTTGTGATGGAGATGTGGTGTCTACTGTATATAAGAGATCATTCCTCTGCGAAGAGGATCTTTAATGCAGACAGTCTCAAAAGACGTTAATTCTCTTCGAGTATCAGACTAAGGAGGAAACATAAGAAAATGGCAGATCTGGAGGTATTCCAAAAAGGGGTGTAGGGGGGATAAAGTAAAGATCTTAGTTTTACTTTCGTCAAAGAATGCCCATGACCCCGGAGAGGACATAAAGGATCACATTTAGCTTTTAACGTTCAATTAGGGAGGGACATGAGAAGCTGATTGATTTTTGTTGTCAATCTGATGGAAGCTATGGACAGGCAGAAGTGGGGTCTGCTGCTCCGCACATGTGTGAAGCTCTGCATGTTTGTGCCAAGAGAAAATAGGTTGCTACCTACTGTATCTAGCGCTTCCTCTGCTGCAGGTTATTATCAAACAAAAATAGGGCTACAATCATTACAAAGATTCCAAAACCAAAAATGATGGCCTGTCCTGCGCAGATTGTTCCCAAAAACTTTTTTGATGCTTTTATTTGAAGAGATTTCATATAGATCCTCACACTTGTTCCACGTTTTAACATGTATAAAAGATGTGATGAGATATACCATAATCAGTATTTCACAACCATACAAAGGTAACAATATGGACGTTTCTTTATCAGATGCTCACATGAGGCTTATATGGAAACATGGAGAAAAAGGCTCATAAAGGTTTCTTTCACCCTCTGAGGTAAATACCACCAGTGTTTTAAGAAAGCCTGCAAAGAAACTTCCCAAGTATAGGCTACACCTCAGTGGAGAAATACGTGGGTAGGCTTACATGTATCTTACATGTCAGCAGAGGAGATAAAATATGTAAAGGTATCTTCAAATTCTAAAGGGTGATCGAATTCCAAACATATGTGATGCTCACACTGGCTTACATGTACATCATTTTCAAGAACCACATCAAGGTTTCCTTTGTGTCCTCATCTACAACAATAAAAGAGATACCAGTAGGCGCCTCTTGCACACAAGTATAAAATTTATTGAATAAACATATCATGCGAACATTGATAGTACTGTACAAATTAATCAACACAGGATATACACAAGAAATAAATGCAATAAATAAATGAATGAGATATGGTACTAATGAGACAAATTAGTATACAAATAAAAAAAATATATATATAATAAAGAAAAATAGATAAAAATGAAAATAAAAATAAATATAAAAATAAAATTAAAAATAAAAATAAAAATAAAAAAATGAAAATAAAAATAAAAATAAAAATAATAATAATAATAATAATAATAAATAAAAATAAAAAAGGGGGGGGGGGAAAAGAAGAAGGAGGGGGGAAGAAAAACTGCGCAAATATATGTAAAAAACTTGTTATTTAAAAATGCATGTGCAAAATTGGCAACTGTTTAAAGTGCAGTATATAGTTACCAGGTCCTGGTTAATTAGTTTCTTTTCATATGCGCATATGAACCAGGAGATGATATCCCAATTGGGAGATGAGTCACCAACACTTCGTGGGAATAAAGGAAAGACTGTGTAAGGACCCAACAGGGTATTTGTAATCCGCAAGGGTAATTTTCCAAAGGGTTTTGAGATACCAGCAGGATAGATGATATAACGCTGTAGTCGACACTTTTGTCGATGAAGTCGGCAGCTCGTAATCTTGTATAGCAAACTGGTTACTCTGCAGCAGAATTAGGTCTGAGATGGTGAACCATGCCAATTGCCCTGCGTGCTGTGTTGGTTGTTAGTGGAGCGGCTGTGCCGGCCAGACAGCCAAACACAAGCCGCTAAACACTGACGCGGGCAAAGGCTATTTGAAAGTGTCGGTCTCTTGCGCTCCACCAGAGACACGGGGCGGCTGTATCTTTGCAGAGAGTTCAGTGTCTGCTGCCGTCTTCCGTTAAAAGCCACTGCTGCGCCCGTACGTGATTGCCAGGGACCGAGGTTGGGTGAATATAATAAGACTCCGTAATTGAGTATTTACCTCCAGGTCCACTGTTTCAAATGGCAGCAGCGGGGCTCAGGTCCAAGACGCGTTTCGCCGCACTACGGCAGCTTTTTCAATTGGGGATAAGAGGTGCAGCTATGTGGGCCGGTTTTATACCTTGATTTTATACACAGGTGTGTGTGGTCAGTTGACTATGACCGCACAGTTAGCAGCTTCATTACGGTGTTTCACTTTAAAGCTCAGCTGCAGCAATCATTACAGCTTTCTTATTTTACTGTTTGCTGCACGAATAGCGATCAGTTCTGTTAGCACATGCTTGCATATATAATATATGCATATAATTACAATAAAATTAAATCAACAAAAGAATAGTAGGAATAAAAATAAAAATAAAAATAAAAATAAATGAAAATAAAATAAAATAAAATAAAAGTAAAAATAAAAATGGATATAAGAATAATAAAGCAATTATAATCCTGCAGATACAAGATACATTTTGGAACAGCACTATATAGTATAGCAGATACGATTGCTGGTACACATAGGTCTTATAGTGTATACAGGCATTTCCAGGGGCGCGCATTGCATTTCCCGTTATATTTTGGTGTGTCCGTAAGATACACACCTCAAATATTTGTTCGTATCCTGTTTTTAGAAAAGCCACACTGACAGACTATTAATAAAGTCCTTCATCATATAGAATGCATCTTTAATATAATATCACATTGTTTTGCATCCGACTGTTTTCAAGCCTATAGATGGTTTCTACTATGGGTAAGATATGTTTTAAAACCCATAGATATATCTAAAAAATAGAGTAACAGAGACCTAGAGAGCTAGGCTAAACACCCCGCACAGCAAATGCGCAAATATTACATCATATCACATCAAGATCAAAAATTATTTTTCTTTATTGCAATTATAGTATATCGCTAAAACATGTGTGCAGCCTACATTGATATTTAGACACAGAGGCATACAAAGAGAGTACGTTAGATCATGCGTGCATATTCAAGATAAATGGTATGCACGCATGTATCCATTCTGGTATATGCAAAAGAGTACATATCAACAGATAAATATAGCACTATTATTCTCTATGCATGTAGAATAAGATGTTCAATGCTTGTAACAATGCATTAGGTGAATATTCGAACACTTGCATCTCACATTTGAGACCAGTAAAATATCTGAGAGATACAGATTTACCCAATATTAGGTTAGATCCCATATCATGATGGAACGGTGATATGGTAGATTTTGGAGCATACACATGAGAGAGACAGTGGAGAGAGTGCGAAAAAATCATTCATTATTTCAATGGAACATTTTTGAGTTAGTTCTTTTTGTATATTTATACACACAAGTGGAGAGTTACTTATTCTTTAATACAGAGGCCAATATAATAATTTTATGTGATTCTAAACAATTTTTTATGTTTTTTAACGATTTTTTTATATATAACAGAGTTTTTTTATTATATAAAAACAGTTTTTATCGATTTTTATCAATTTTTAGCAATCTTTAATAGTTTATGAAGTAAGGAATACACAGTTTTTTAGACAGGGTTTTTGTTATTTATTAATTTATGGATTTTTAGAGGTTTATCAGAGGATTTGTTATTAGATTATTTAGATGATTTAGATGAATTCCAGATCAATAGTCTCATTCATACCGTGGGGTTTAAGAGTTTGTAACTTCAGGATCCATGCCGCCTCCTGTCGACATAGAGTCCTGAAGCGATCTCCTCCACGGCTGGTGTGAGCTATATGTTCCAAACCTATCACTTTAAGCCCCACAGGGTCCCCACCATGATGTTCTGCAAAGTGGCGGGGTACACTGTGGTTCATGAGTTTCTTCACTATGTTCCTCCTATGTTCCAAGACTCTAGTCTTGAGGGGGCGAATAGTGCGTCCTACATAGTAGGTGTTACAGGGACATATTAGTAAATAGATTACATAATTGGTTGTACAATTGATGATCGTCTCTATGTTATAAGTTTTTTCATGATTTGAAGCTGTGATTTTTTGAGTTTTGTTCATTACATGTTTGCAGGTCATACACTGGGCATGATTGCACCTGAAAAAACCTGTTATTTTTGGTCCTGCTATAGTGCTTTGTATGACTCCAGTTTTCTTCTCTATAGAACCCTTAAAAAAGCTTGGTGCTAAAATATTTTTTAAGTTGCGTGCACGTTTAAATATAACGGTTGGTTCTTTTTCCAAGGTGGCACTCAGTATCGGGTCAGTACTGAGTAATTTGTAGTTTTTCTTTATTATGTTAGAAATTTTATTGGCGGCTACATTGTGTTTTGAGATGAAGCATAGTCTGTTTTTACCTCCATCTTTAAATTTGTCCACTCTTTTATCTCTAAAATTGGGGCCTTGTTTGTTGCTATTGGCAATGATCTCATTGCGATTTAGGGTGCCAGCGTACTCCAGAGCCTCGGTAAGAACAGGTTGGGGATATTCACGTTTTTTGAACTCCTCCAAGAGGCTGCTCATTTGTTCTACAAATTGGGTGTCCGAGGTGCAGTTGCGCCTTATCCTGTGTATTTGGCTCTTTGGAACGTTGTTAAGCCAGCTTTTTTTGTGGTTGCTGGTGTAGGGGATAAAACTACAAACGTCAACTGGCTTTTTGTAACCTTTGACTGCTATGACTCCCTCCACCACCTCCACCGTGACATCAAGAAAACTCATATGTGTGGGGTGATGTGAATGGGTGAAGGATAAACCATAAGTATTATTGTTAAGGTGCATAACAAAATTATTAACTGAATCAGTGCTACCGTGCCAAATAAAGAACAGGTCGTCGATATAGCGACCATAGAGGACCAGGTTCGCATCCCAGCCCCCCCTCCAAATATATTGATCTTCAAATTGCCCCATGTAGATGTTTGCAAAGCTGGGAGCGAACCTTGTCCCCATCGCTGTACCGAGGACCTGTTGGTAGTGACAGTGATCAAATAAAAAGTGATTGTGTGACAAAATAAATCTAATACCTGCCAAAATAAATTCCCTACTCCCCTCTGAGATCCCCATATCTTTCTTTAGAGTTTCCTCTACTGCTGCAACCCCATTTTGGTGGGGGATGTTGGTATATAAGGCCTGGGCATCACATGTCACCAACTGGTAACCTGTGTCCCATTTAATGCCTTCCACCATCTTAATGAAATGGGTGGTATCTTTGATATGGGATCTCAGAGAGGAGGCATGTGGTTGTAAATAGCTATCAATAAATTGTGACAAATTAGATGTGAGACCCCCAATCCCCGAAATGATAGGACGCCCAGGTGGATTGTGCAGTGTCTTGTGTATTTTAGGGAGGTGATAAAAGATAGGGGTGACAGGGTGGAGGGGGTAGAGGAAGCCAAATTCGTCTTTAGTGATGACGCACTTATCTACCGCTGTTTCAAGTAGTAATCTTAATTCCAGCTGGTAGTCAGTCATTGGGTTATTTTTTAGAATTTTGTAAAATTTAGTATCTGCCAATTGGCGTTTGGCCTCCCCCACATAATCATTAACGTCCTGAATAACCACACCTCCTCCCTTGTCAGCAGACTTGATGACAAGGGAGGGGTCCTCGGACAAGTTCTTTAGAACTTTTCTTTCTTCTTGTGATAAATTATACAGGCTCTGGTGTACTCTGGCATCACAGAGATTTTGAAATTCCTCCAAGGTACATTTATAGAACGTATCAATAGCACTGGACTTGTGCTGTAATGGAAAAAATTGTGATTGTTTTTTAAATATTTTGCGATTGACATTATAAATTTGTGTTTCCTCCCTCTCTGTGTCGTCATCTACGCTCTCCAGAAGTAATTCGCTCAACATCTCCACTCCTTTATCATCGGTATAATCTAAACAGATGGTTTTGTTTGTATCATCTTTAATAGTGGGCGCAGTGGCAAAGAATCTCTGCCTGCACAGGGCTCTAATGAACCTATTGAGCTCTATGAATAATTCAAAAAAGTTTGGTGTGGAGGTGGGAGCAAATTTCATACCCCTGGAGAGTATTTTTTCTTCCACAGTGGTTAAGGTTCTTTTTTCTTTATAAACTCCTGTTTTTTGGGGGCGGCAACCCCCTCCTAGAGGGCAGCCATTTGCACACAGCACATACACATTAACCCATAGCGCTCAGAATTTCTCGCTGTTTCATCTACAACAATATATGGAATAAAAGGGGAGAAAACTCCAATGGTGCAGTACCAAATGATTTATTTAGATAATAATTGAATAAAATAGAATAAAAAGGGGGATATGCTCGTACCCAAAAAATCAGGCAGATTTTAAATTCAGCTGTAAATAGTCCTCTGCCTTCTAGCTGGTAAGTAATATCCCAATGTTTGTGCACCTCCTGTTATGGAAAGTCGATAAATGGTTGAAAAACGCTCAGTGTGAATGCACTGTGTTTTTCAGCGCAGAGATTTGTTCCCCATCATCGTTATCCTTACACGCTGGTCAAAAAAGCCCAGTGTGTATGGACCTTAATTCTGATCACTGCCAGATATGCTTACATTACAGTTTGTTTCAGCAGCATCAAATAACAACCACTTTACCACTTTTGTTACATGCGGCCTTACAGGGGTTGGCTGGCAACTTTTAGCCTGGGGGCAAGTCCAGAGCACTGGCCCATAAGTAACAGTCACAGACTGACATCAGCTCTGGCGCTGTTCCTGTTTCTATCGCAGCACCAGAGTAAGTCCTGGGCTACGCACAGACTGCACATACTAGGAAAATCATTTGTTGGTAAAATGGATTTGCAGATAACATTTTCAAAGGCTTATCGCATACTTTATTGCACATTTTACTGGCAGTACACCATAATGCCGATTACATGTTACGCTGAACACCGCAATGTCCATTACACGCTAAGCCACACACTGTAATGCCCATTACATGCTACAGTACACACCATTATGCCCATTACACGTTACACCACACACTGTGATGCCCATTACATGTTTCGCTACATGCCATGATGCCCATTACAGGTTACACCACACACCGTAATGCCCATTACAGGTTAAGCCAGACACTGTGATGCTCATTACACTTTATGCCAGGTCTCAACAAATTTTCTGTTAATGTAAGAGCCAGGATAAATGTGTAGGAGCCAGGGAAACCAAAAATAGGGAGACAAAAATGTACACCGTAATGCTTATTACATGTCACACACCCATTACACGTGCCATAATGCCCATTACACATTATTCCAAACCCTGTAATGCCCATTACACATTATGCCACACTGTAATGCCCATTACATATAATACCAAACCCTGTAATGCCCATTACACATTATTCCAAACACTGTAATGCCCATTACACATTATGCCACACTGTAATGCCCATTACATATAATTCCACACGCCACAATGCCTATTACATTTTATGCCACATAAGTGCCGCTTACCTACATGCTCGTTACTATGGGTTTCTTGTTTGATGCCAGGGGTTGCATGCTCAATGTCTACGCTTCCACTTGCTGAGCTGCCTGCTTCTGGGGCCACCTGGGTGCAAGTGAGGGCACCAAACAACTTTGACTGTCCCTTTCATTGAGCTGCTGCCTTGCTCTGCATCCTGGAGTCTGGGGACCTGGGAGCCACTGGCCAGGGCACACAGTGGGGGGTGCAGGACTGCCATTATCAGCTCTGCATCCTGGAGCCCTGGGGAGGCGGGAGACGCTGCTTGGGCACCGCCAGCCAGGGCACATGCTAGATGGTGAGGGACTTAATTTAGCTGCGCCTGTGCAGGGCCGAAACTAGGCTTTACAGTTGCTGGCTTTAATCTTTAATCTGCTGCTTCCCCCGTTCTCTCCCAGTGGCAACCCACACCCAGAACACCCCCCCCCCGCCCCCCTCTACACCATATTCCTACCTCTGTGCTGCTGCCCTGTGTCCCCTGAAGCAGCAGCAGCAGGGATGAAGGGAGAGCGGCGATGGCGAGCAGCTTTGTAAGCTTCCATTGACAGTACATGGAGGAGCTGATGGCTGCTGTGCGACGCCTGCCACCACATGCTGCAGCACTGCCATCACGTCAGACACTGGAGCAGGAGGGGCCGAGGTGAAGGCACATGATGCACTGTCACTCTCCCTCCTCTTGCTCCCAGTGTGCGCCACGGTGGAGCATAGACTGACTAAGTGACACGTCAGAATGAATAATACCGGCCGGGCTGCGGGCGCCGGGTGGACAGACGCTGCCTGCGGCTGCCACACTTAATACACTGGACCACCATGGCCCTTTTTTTTTGTGTATGAGGCGGCCCGCAGCATTAATTGATAAAGCGGCCTGGGGGGCACATGGCACCCTGCCCCCCCGGCCCAGCCCGCCACTGGGGCCTTATTTTAATTCACTCTTTCTGACAAAATCCTTCTTAGATGGACAAAACCATGTGCACCGCAGGTGGGGCAGATGTAACTTGTGCAGAGAGAATTAGATTTGGGTGGAGTTTTTCTTCAAAGTGAGATCTATATTGCAGTGTAAAAATAAAGCAGTCAGTATTTACCCTGCACAGAAACAAAATAACTCACCCAAATCTAATTATTTCTGCACATGTTACATCTGCCCCACCTGCAGTGCACATGGTTTTGTCCATCTAAGAAGGATTTTGTCAGAAAGAGTGAACTAGAATAAGGCCCATAGTGCCACGCCTCTGCACAATGTCATGTTTATTTGGTAATGAATGAAGAATAGGTTTATTAGGTCCAGTCGTACTATACTGTGAATACTGTTACATCTGCCATTGACAAGCCATCTATAGAGCTTTCTACATGTGTCAGACTCTCAGTTACAGGTTTGCCTGGTAGGGCTGATGGGAATCATACCTGCAGCAGCATTCCACTTATCACAGATCACTCATTTATTCCTCACCATCTGTGTGCTCAGCCCGCTATATAACTATGTATGACAGGTAGATAATATGGAGCATTTTGACATTTTCCAAACTTTCCTTTATTTGCAAGCCAAAACCTGCTGTTTAGAAATGCCTTCATTATCATACAAGGTTCAACAAAATAGATTTGTTCAAAGTCACTTCTGTGCAAATAACCTGTGGCCAATATAACTCACAAGGGGGGGGGGTAACTAAGATGTGTATTCTACTTCACATGTGATGTTGCTATGGGAAACCAATAAGAATGTACTTCTTATTTATTTAGCACCCTCTAGAAGATATTAGACAGGATCTGATTGGTTTCCCATAGCAACATCACATGTGAAGTGGAATACACATCTTAGTAAATTTCCCCCAAGGCCTTCAACCTAGGCCCCCCCAATAGAAAAAAAAGGTTTATAAATGGCGCTTAGGTGATTTTTCAAACAAGGTAAAAAATGATAGGTACCAGATGCGGACATTTGCTTAAGGTTGATTCAGTGGAATCCACAATTGGTGGTGATGTGCTTTTAATTCTGTTCTTTTGTGAGTGTCCTGTGAGACTAATAAATAAAGTGTTTTAACATATTGCACTATGGTGGTGATATTTGGTCTTTAAATTAGTACAATCCATTACTGCCTGAATTCTTTTGGATGTGAGACTTCTGTACAGGGCAGCCGAGAGGAATACTGGGCCCCGGTAAAATTTTGGGGTGTGGCCTAAGTGTGGGAGGTGTTTAGAGGAGGGTGAAAGAAAACTCTAAAAACTCTAAACTCAGCAGCAGCAGCAGCGCACACCTACAGCATGGGCTGTGCTGACAGTAGGCTCAGCATGAGCTCACACGCTGTCAGTGAGATGCTCATGCTGAGCCTGCTGTCAGCGCAGCACATGCTGTAGAAGTGTGTGCTGCTGCTGCTACCTGGGAGGGACAGAGGGGGAAGGGAGGGGTCGGATCAGGGCCCCTGCAAGGCCCCTCTAGCAAGCCTGGGCCCAGGTAATTAGTACCCGCTCCCCCCCCTCTCGGCTGCCCTGCTTCTGTATACCAGATGGAAAGACCTATACCATGCGTAAAAAAACACATCATTTTTTACCTTGCTTGAAAAATCACCTAAGCGCCATTTATACACAATTTTTTTCTTTCTTTC
Source organism: Crinia signifera (assembly GCF_055691185.1). Taxonomy (NCBI): domain Eukaryota; kingdom Metazoa; phylum Chordata; class Amphibia; order Anura; family Myobatrachidae; genus Crinia; species Crinia signifera. The sequence goes on along the minus strand of NC_139226.1, from coordinate 132,741,155 downwards.
TTTTATTATCATACAAAACAAATAGGCTGAACAGTTATGATATTTATTGGATCGTATATTTTCCTCAGTCTCCAAGTTATTAAAATGTCTCACTTTATAGAGGAATACATTGTTTTGCTTGTTCAGCAGAGTTTTGACATTTAGCATTTACATTTAAATACACAATGCAATCAAAAAGAAACAGTTCAATAAAACACTATTATAAATGATGCGCTGCGTACCGGACTTCTGCACATGTTATAGTTCTGTGGGCAGAAATTGGCTCAAACTCAAACATTGTCTTTTTTTTTTATACCGCCAAGGCGACAATTCTTAATACAGAGTTAATACTGACCTAGGATTGTTGAGTTTAACAGTTTGGAATTTTTCCAATATTGTTTTAGGTAAAAGCGTAATATCCTGTTATGAAATACATGTCAGTTTTTGAAATAGACAAAACAGAAGTATTTGACAATCTGAAAGGTTCTTTCTCTCATACTGGTTTCACCTTGCAAACCTGCTTTCAACCCGTTTTTGTAAACGTGTCTTAAAACGGTTAAAAGACAGTTAAACCCCGTTCATATTGCATGTTGTAAACGGTATATTGCAGTTTCAATACCGTTTTTGGCCCTTATTCTGAATCGAGCGGTACGGCCCGCGTGCGGCCGTACCGCCGATGTTTTCAGTCTGCACATGCGCAGAGGTCAATCTGCGCATGTGCAGCCCAATTCGCCGCAGACGTAGTTCGTCCGCCGCAAAGGGGGCGTATAGGGGCGTGAGGGGCTTCATACCCTCATTTCCCTATGCATACGCCCCGCGTTTCATGGGCGTTCCCATGCAAACGCGGGGCGTATGCATGCTAATGAGGGTATGACGCCAGTGATGGGGGCGGAAAGCTGACGTCGCCGGATGTCAGTTCTCCGGCCCCATACAAGCTATCACACGGACGATTGTCCGTGTGGTCTCAGCTTGCGGGACCTGGTGGGGCGTGCGGCCCTGCCTTCGATGGTCGCCGACCATCGAATGCAGGGGGCAGCTCCCTCCATGGTGGAGGCGTACGCCCCACCATTTTCTTGCGGATCGCCAGCCGTCCGTGTACGGACGGCCGTGGCGATCCGTATCGTGGGCGGGGTTTGGTTTGTGCGGCTGGAGCACCGTGTGCGGCTCCGGCCGCACAGACCAGAATAAGGGCCTTTGTACCTTTCAGATTCTACCCGTTTCACCCATAGAAAGCCATACAATGTCATTTTAAATGTTTATTTCCTGCTTGTGGGCGGGGATCATGCAGGGGGATAACCCTGCTCAAACCCTTGTGTGGTTATCATTTGTAGCAAATACCGTTTCTGAGCTGTTCAGACTGCAGGGAAAACGGCTCAGTAACATGTAGGATCCTGCTTTTAACACGTTTCAAAATACCGGTATTCTGTACCCGGTAAATTGACAATGGAGCTTTCACACTGCAACTGTACTTGTTTTAAAACGGTAAAAAAACGGCAATATACCGTGTTAAAGCTGCAATATGAAAGAGGTATTAGAGGGAGATTATTACTAACGTGTGGTTTTTGCCAAAATTTCTTTCTTAGGGGTCTGGTTCAAAACTGATCACTATTGTAAGAAGTTGCAGTTGACTGCGAGGAGAAAGCATCCACCCAAACAGAAAGAAATGGCTGGTTTCCACCCCCCAAACACGGTCTTCCTGTCAGTCCGTCCACATTGCTGCATTTACGATCCATAAGCATTTTCGTGGCTAATTACCATCTGTACGGTACAACATTCATATTTATTCAGAATTATTTTATTTCGGATGCAATATAAAATATATTTTATTCTTATGTCCAAAATACTAAATTGAATGTACATGCTGGCTGTCGTAGTGCCATAAATGTGCAATGTAAATGATTTCCCCTTCATGAAATAATAAATTGTGTCACCATCTTGCTATAAATTACATTTAGTGACAACATTGGTTTAGTGACTGAAAGAGGTGACCAGGGCCCATGGTACCTAGAGTAGCTCCTGGTTCTATACTGCCCCTCTCGCGTACTGCGATCTGTAGATGAAGGACTTAGAATCTCCCATAATTCATCAGTGGATCAAGTTTCTAAGCCAGTGATGGCTAACCTTGACACTCCAGCTGTTGTTGAACTACACATCCCAGCAGGCATTGCATCAGTTTTAGCATGGCCAAATAGTAAAACTGTAGCAAGTCATGCTGGGATATGTAGTTCAACAACAGCTGGAGTGTCAAGGTTAGCCATCGTTGTTCTAAGCCATGCAGCACCGACTCTACGGAACTCGCTTCCCCATAGAGTTTGTCGTGCACCCATTCTAGAGTCCCACAAAATCAGACTTTCCTGTTTATTCAGCATTTCCCAAAAAATGTCCCTTAATATCACCATGCTCTCTGTACGTTATGGAAAGCGTTTCGGTACTTCATTGTTTTCATACTGCATTATGTTAATTGTGTTAATTGCCTCAAGTCCTATTGGAGAAAAAGCACTATACAAACAAAATTATTATTATTATTGTTGTGTCCATACTATCCAGCTGTTGTTACAGCAGCCAATCAGTGTTAGCCAGTCACAACAGCAGCCAATCAGTAGCAGTGGATTCTTCCACATTAGGAGAATTCTGAAATTTGAACTGACTTCCCATCAGGGGTGGATTGGGAGCTAAAAGTGTCCCTTGAAAAATTTGTAGAAACGGCCTCGTGTGGGCAGCACCAAATAAAATGTAGGCGGAGCCAACACCAAAATAGGTGAAAAGACTGAACATAAACCCTAAAACCTCTATCAAGTAGACAAACAATACCCCAGATATCACAAATATCCCTCCCCCTCCCCCAGTGGAGCCCTCAAGCACCTCAGAATTTGTTACACAGCACCCACTTGTGTCCCTTAAACAGATGTCACAATAGATATAGATGGGCACCCGTCTTAGATTCATTTTCTATCGGGTATTGGGCCTAATTCAGACCCAATCATTATTGTACAAAGTTGCAGATGACTAGATAGAGGAAGAGAAAACACTAGATAAACAAAAAAGAGTGAGAGAGAGAGAGAGAGAGAGAGAGAGTAAGAGAGAGAGAGAGAGAGAGAGGGAGAGAGAATAGTGCTAAAGTAGTAAATTGTCATTGGATCAATGGAATTTAAAAAATAAATCTTGATATATAATAATACATAATAAATATACATAAAAAACAATTAATTAGTGAATAAAAAATTGGCACATTGATGAACATAAGCCATCCCCTCTTTAGGGCAGGGTGTTATTAGAGAACCCGCCATGAATAGAATCTACTTCATTAGTAATTTATATGTCCCCGCTGGGATCTCTGACTGGGCATATGGTAGAAGTTCACCGCTGGAGGAGGTTATGCTCTGTGTTGGCAAGGGCTGACGTCACTAGCAGGCAGCTTCCTCGAGTTCAGTGTGGATTCGTGGAATATGGTGCAAAGTTCCAAAAAGTTGCGGGTGCAGAAGGAGGTATCCAATTTCCAATATGGAGGGGTTCCTGAGACAGTCAGGAGCACTACATTGGACACAATAGAGGATGCTCAACAACTTGTATCCTGACTCAGGAACCCCTCTATATTAGAAATTGGAGACCAGTACATGTTGTTTTACTATTTGCACTGACCAGGTTCCCAGTACAATAACACATGCATGGAGCAATTGTTTACTGCTCCCAGTATTAATGGGAAACTTTTCATGAATTAACTCTCCTGGTGATTTTTCACAGTAAATAGGACTAAAGAAGATTTGAAAATTGAAAACTGCTCTGTTATATGATAAAATTTCTTCAAATTACATCTGTATGCATTTAGCATGGTGATAGCAGGGGTAGCTTAATTAAATGTATTTAAATGTTATATTCCAGTATTTCCCAAACTTTCTTAAATCAATGTGATCTAGAGTATTAGCATTTGTATTCACAGCACCCCGAGGATATATATATTTTTCTATTGAAAACTGGAAAAAATATTAAATGTAGTAAATTGTGCCATCCGCCTTACATACCTTCCAACATGATCAGTCCCAGGAGGGACGAAATGTTCTGTTCCTGGACTCCCCTCTTAATGTTACTTGCAATCACCTTTCTTATCAATCACCTACAGTAACTCAATGATGACTAGGGGCGGATTGGGAGTTGAATCCGGCCCAGGAGCCTTTTTGCACAGTGGGGGGTGGGGGGGGGGATGGTGTAAGTAATGTGGGGGGCTGTGGTGTCCGTGTAAGTAATGCGCGGGGGTGGCGCCGGTTTGCGTGGGGGGGGGGGGGCGGAACTCACTTGCTGCTTTCTGCTTGCAGATGCTGGGCGGAGGGGGAACGGGAGCCCGTCGAGGTGCTGTGCGCTGTCGTGCATGCGCAGCAGCCCTCCCACGCATATCTTGGATTTGGGGCAAAGTGCCGCAGCCACTACCCGCGGCCCAGCCAGCACAGGGGGGAGCGCGGCCGGCCCACTTTTAATGAGTTTTGGGCTGGCCCACCGGGAAATGGCCCGGTTTCCCGGTGGCTTAATCCGCCCCTGATGATGACAATCATAAATTAAGATAGAAGTCCAGGAATAGAGCATATGTTTTGTGAGGACAGGGGCATTAGGATGCAGCTTTGCCTAGGATGCCTAAAAACCTTGCACGTGCCCTTTGTACTTGGTAATATTTTATGTTCACTTTCCATTTCTACCCCAGATTCTCCCATCATCTCGTCACCGCTCCAAGACCCACACGCACAGCACTGAGCCTTCTGGATAACACGGAGAAGAAGTACAATGACATTCCAGAGCAGTCAGATAGAATCTGCTTTTTTTGGACTATGATATCAGCAGTACACACTGTACAGTTCCTTTCTTCTGCCATAACATATTACAATATGCAATGAACAAAAAGATTATTCTTCAGCGAACAGAGGGCAACTGTTCTCAGATTCCTTTATCTTTTCCAAGGGTACTTTGAACTTTTTTTTAAAATTCAACTAAAATTTTTCCTTCCATTGAGTGTCAGTAAAATAGTTCCATACAAACAGACCCAAAATAGTTTTTGAAGTAGGTCAACAACCACTAGAGGGTGAGTGACTCAGTAAATAACAATTACATACTAAGCTCTTTGTATTGAATATTGTTTACTGGATGTAAGATACAGAATGGATAGGAATCCACTTAGCAGCTAACCGTGCCGACTAACCTTCATCCTGGTGCCTTATGAGCAGTCTGCATTTCACACTAGGCCTCTTCAAGGGAACATGATCATCACTGCAATATGCCGAAAGACTATGATTCCTGGATACAGAGGCATAACTAGAACTTTGTGGGCCCCACAGCAACATTTTTAAGCCCCCCCCCCCCCCCACGACTTTAAATGCTGGTCCGTAATGCATATATACATTCATACATATACACATGGGATGAAATCAGCATCCCAGCGGTCCGGATGCTGTCATTTAGACTGCGAGGCGGAGGAGGTTAGGTGTGAGGTGGTAGGAGTTAGACCTCAGCATGGAGGGTTAGGTCAGGCTGTGTGGGAGAGTCTTAGGTGGTGGACAGGGAGGGTTAGAGTAAGGCAGAATAAGTATATTAAATTGAAAGATATTCATACATACATACACTGCTATTTTCATCTATATATTGGTTCCATACATATATCCTGTACATCCTACCCTACATCATCCCACACCTGCAGAATGTCACATTGAGACCACTACTACTATCACTTTCCTTCAGGCAGTGACTTAAGGTAGCTCCTTCTCTGTGCACCAACATATGACATCTAACCGGTGGGCCCCGTTGATGCTGGCTAGGTGATATGCTGTTGCTGCTGCCCGCTGAGGAGGAGGAGGTTAGACGGAGTCCCTCTGAGCTGCTTTCGTCGGGGGTGAAACGAGAGGCAGCTGCCCATTACGGCCGGCAGGGAGCGGCTGTTCTCCCTGCTTGCCCACTGGGGAGGAGAAGCAGTGTCCCGTTGATGCCGCCTGTTAGTTCAAACTGCTGTCAGCAGGGGTGGTAGAAGAGGAAGTCAGTTGCCCATTGCGTCCAGTGGGGAGTGGTTGTGTTGTCTGCTTTTGCACCACCCGCTGGTCTGGGAGGAGATGGAGAGGCAGCGTCCCATTGCTGCCTCCTCCAGTCCCGGTTCGGACCTGCTGTCAGCAGTGGTGGGAGGAGAGGCAGGCGGAAAGTCCGGCTGCTGTGCTTTTGCACTGCCCACTAGGGGGGATAAGTAGAGGCAGCGCGGGTGCCAGTGGTGTTACTAGAGAGAGGGAAGGAGGTGCACTTTTTATGGGGCCCCCAGGCCCTTGGGCCCCGTAGTAAGCACACCCCCTGCGCCCTCTATAGTTCCGCCACTGCCTGGATAGTTATATAGAGTTAGAGGACTGTTACTGAGAAAAGAAAAGGGTAACCACCGATGTGACTAAAGCTGCTGTATCAGGAGGGTGTAAAGCTCCCAAAAATATACAAAGTATGAGAAAAAGGATATGATACAGCGCTCAGGTTTAGCTGAATTTATTACAATTTTAAAACATGATTATAGACAATATATTGTATATGAGAATTCTCAAATATAAAAAAATTTGAAAAAAGGGGGTAAAAATGATTAAAAAGGGTCTGCTACAAGCACTCAATATTGGAGCCAAATAGGTATTGAATGTTCTGAATCAACACTTGGGTGTATAGTTACCATACGTGGTGGATGGCTTTATAGGAAATTCAGATATCAAAAAGTCCCGGAGATTTCCCAGTGAAGGATTCCTGTGTTTCTCACAATGGAGGCGATGATATGGCAGTCCTTAAGGTACAGCTGGTACCAAATGAAAACGGCTGCTGGTTCCAGGGAATCCGCAATGATGTGGAACAGAACTGGTCCGGGTGTAACGTCCTCTACGATTGTAGGGAAATAATGTGGAGCTGTATAGTAGCTAGGTGGGGGTTGGGATCATTTGGTCTATTGCATTATGGTAGAAAGTCATTAGGTCGAATCCATTAGGTCGACATGCTAAAAGGTCGACATGATTCTAGGTCGACATGGGAAAAGATCGACATGATTCTAGGTCGAAAGGTCATTAGTTCGACAGGTCATTAGTTCGACAAGGTCATTAGTTCGACATTGTCTATGTCGACATTCACAAGGTCGACATGGGGTTTTTCACTGTTTTTTTACCTGAATGTCAACACAGTCGACATGGACACAGTTTAAAGTGCACTGCATCCCCTCGCATCGCTCGCTGCGCTCGCAATGCGTCGGGCACGGTGCCTCGCTACGCTCGGCACACTATTTTATTCTCCCACCACGCCCTAGTGGATGGTAGGGCATGAAATACCGCCTGTCGGCACATGTTGGCTCAAAAAACAGTGAAAAACTCCATGTCGACCTTGTGAATGTCGACATAGACAATGTCGAACTAATGACCTTGTCGAACTAATGACCTGTCGAACTAATGACCTTTCGAACTAGAATCATGTCGACCTTTTCCCATGTCGACCTAGAGTCATGTCGACCTTTTAGCATGTCGACCTAATGGATTCGACCTAATGACTGTCGACCATAATGCAGTAGACCAAATGACCGCATCCCCTAGGTGGCTATCCAATATGATGCTGGAGACTAGAGGACTGTTACTGTCTGGTTTGGCCCAGTTGGTCTTAGCATTCGCACCTTAGTTCAAGCGCGTCACAATATGGGTGTTTGACATCTCTCATGGTGTCTCTGCCAGTACAGAATGAGTAGTTTATGAGGCAAGTCTTACCACCATTCGCCACACCCCCCATAAAGGGACAGGATTGGGTGCTATTTGGGGGGTATATCTGTATCTATATTTCTGGGATGATTTGGGCTCCACTGTAGGATGGATGGGGATATTTGTGATATTCGGGGGATTAGGGTAATGAATTGTTTGTCTGCTTTATTGAGGTTTTAGGGTCTGTGGTGAGTTTCAGTGGGTAGGAGATGCAGTTTTAGTTGAAATGTGGAGGTTTGAAAGCAGCAGTATATGCACATGTGTAGTGCTGTATTAATCCTGCTTATTTTGTTGTTGGTTTCTCCCACATTTGTTTAGTGCCATCCACGTGAGGCCATTTTTCCACGGCCATTTTCAGTTCCCAATCCGCCCATGCCTAAGGCCTGTATATGGATACATTTAGGAACTTTGACTGTGAAACCTAAAGGAACCTGAGCATCTGCAACGGATTTCCCCTATTCAACCTGTTTTGCCAATCTACTATCAAAAATACTGATTGGCAACCATGGATGATTGGCGATCCATTGGGGAACCATGGAGATTCTGCTTATTAAAATTCCACGATTAGCGGTTCCCTATAATTTTGTGGTTGGCATCAGCAAATTGTGGAAGTCTATAACATGTCATATTTCACCACTCCAGGCATTGGGGGATAGGTGAAATGCATCAATCCGTCACAGCTCTGTGGGACCCTTAAGCTTTATCACATGTACCACATTTTGGGGTTGATAGATGAATCAAACAGTGACAAGAGAGCTTTGAGGAAGCTTTATCAAGTACATTCTATAAAATGTTAGCTAAGTGCGGTTTGCTGATTCAATCGGTACAGTACCACATTTTAACGGTCTGTACCGGCTAAATAAAAGTGTATCGAATGTACCGATTTTTGGTGGCTCTTGACTCCTACTGCTCGGCTTGATGATCGAGTGCCCGGCGGCGGCAGCGGTGGATAGATAATTCTGTAATCCCAGCTTAATTCACCTCTTCTGCACCCGTTCCCAATGGTGCATTGCAGGTCCCAGCGTGCATCGCGTCATGACATCACGCAGCACTGCAGACCATAAAGGCAAAACCTCTGGAGACGGCACAATAGCGCATGCGCACTTGTGGTTTCCAGACACCTTGGAGGAGAAGCAGCAGTGCTGTGACGGCCGCGGGACTGGTGAAGGCAAGGAGCAAGTGGCACAAATCTATTGAAACTTGTTAAGGTAAATACATATATAGGAAAAAAATACCCTGTACACATTCAAAAAGGGGGCGTAGCAACAGCTTCTTTGTCAATGGCCATGGCCCTTTACCCGTGGCCCCTTTCCCAATGTGTACCGATTTCTGCCCTTCCAATGTTGGAGGGTATGCTATGGGTGACTTCTGGTTCAGTTCTCTTCTCTTTTCTATGCTTTATATATCAATCACCTAATAAAAAAAATAAGATCTCTAACTCCCAGAAACTACCTTCCATCTTACACTTCAAATGTGTAAGCTTCATTTAAGCTACCCTGAATAACACAATTGCAGCTGACCGAGCAATAACATCCTCATTTACTGGAAACTGTAAATATTCTGAAAATACTAGTTAAGAGCCTGCCAAATGACGGCTTCTGCAATGTGAAGAACAATGTGATAATGAACAGATTCAGTATATTCAAATCATATAAAAAATTCCATAGTCCACATATAACTGGTATTCAGGGATTTGGATAACCTTCTTAAGAATAATAAATAACTACAATATATATGATATATATCTGTGTTCATTTTAAGTAATGTAGACAAGGAACAAAACAATAAATAATAATTATGGCCAAATACATTTATCCTACAGTTTGCACTTAAGGTTACAATGTCTGCATGAGTATAAAGTCATTTGAATAAGCACATGAATTAGAACATCAAAAGTAGAGATGCTCGAAAAATTCAAGGAAATGGTTGCGAAATTAGCCGCAATTTCTCATGTTTTTGATTGATTTACATTAGAGCGGATCCCGGCACGCCATGTGCCGCCCCCTTCCATACACCATTGTAAGTCCCCGTCAGTTTCCGTCAGTCTGTCCGCCAGCCAGCCAGCTATATAGATATAGGGCGCTGGAGGATTGACAGAGAGCGGCTTCATCTGTAACAAAATTCAGTTAAATTTTGAGAGTTCAATGGGTTTGGACATGTTCAAACCAGTTCAGCCATTTTGAACCAGCTGACCCAGGTTTTACCATGTTGGAGACAGCCTTAAACATCATCAAGCTGGTGTCTCTAATCAAAAGGATACCAAATAATGTGCAAAATAGTCGGTATGGGAAAATTACTTTCCTGAATCATCGATAAGGACCTCATGAAAGGGTGTATGGGTGTGTTCACCAAAAGCGAGAATTGGGCCCGCACTAATATGCAGTGTGGTCAAATAGGCACATATAGTCGTAGTGTTTTGTAGATATTTAATGACCTTTATAAATATAATCATACTAAGATGTTACAAATGAGTGCATCCACTATGGGTGGTTGCAAATTTATGTTTAATTTATTGCAGGATGATATTAATCATTTAGAAGGAATACTCCTGTATTATTAACAAGATAAAGCAGAGGAGAGGGAACTCCTGGCCATATGCCCTTAGTCTGGAATGATTTAAACACATACAGCTACATACTGCACACACGCTAAAATGTTTTACAAACCAGGTTCAGAAGTTTTGACTACTGCTGTATTGATCAAATTGTAATTTTACTGCACAGACTGTAAATATATTATATATATATATATATATATATATATATATATATACACACACACACCCTTAAAAATGGCATTGTTGGAGGTTTCAAAAAAGATGTATACCTTGCGCTCTCTGTATGTTAACCTATACGATTCAGGTTCAGTATATTTAAAAAGGAATATATTTATGGGTGATAGAAATGTAAATGGTACATAAAGTATGGAAATCGATAAGGTATGGGAATTGATCGGGGTGCTTTAAGCACTCTGTCCCTTATATGTGTAGATTTTAAATTACCAATGAATTAAAATGAAGAAGTATATCTGTAAACGTATTTTATACATTTTAATTTATACCAATATTGAAAGGTTGTAAGTAGACAAAACTGGTTGCTTATGTACAAATATATATCACAATTGCATTATTAAAAATATATAATGATGTACATGGTATCTAAAATAAACACTGGCATAGAAAAATTCTTAATAAAAAGATTATTAATAAAAAGATATTAAAAGAGTGTATTAACTGATTGAAAAAAAAACTCTTTGTAGGCTCTAAAGGCTGGGGATAATTGGCGTGGTTCCCCAATAGTGTGGGGGATAAAGGTTATTGGGGGGGCGAAGCAGCTGGGGGGGGGTGTCAGACGTTCAGCCGGGTGGTGAGCAATGTTTACCTGTTCGCTAGGCTGCAAATATACGCAGACTAGCGAACAGGTCTCCCCCTAGGATCACTAAATGTAGCAGAAAGCAATAGTTGAGACTTTGACGTTGAATATACCAACGGAGATCAACCGAACCATGGTTTCATTTCAATAATATATTTTGTATGCTATTGAACTTGATTTATAAATGATTTGCAATATTTTACAACTATTTCACCAATAATTTTGCCTTCAAATGTACTTAAACACACCTCCCAACTCTCCCGCTTTCCGCGGGAATGTCCCATTTTTGGGGGATGTTCCCACGTCCCGCCCGGAGCCGGCAGTGTCTTGCGGCGGGGGAGCTGAATAGATGCTGTGCACATCTCTATTCATGCCCCACAGCGGCGGAAATGGGGGCATGGCCATATGGGAGCGTCTCGAGTGTAGGACATGCCCCCTTCCTGCTGGGCCACGCCCCCCAAAATTTTGGCTGCTACTGCTTCCCTCCTCCCTCCTCAAGGTTGAGAGGTATGCTTAAATGGTAAATCCCTCCTCATCAGGGCAAACATCTGTTGCGCATGTTCAAGTTCTGGGATGTCACTAAGGATGGTTCTGTGTCAGTGGATGCTCTATATTTCCTAATAACAGAACTGCATACACAGAAGGCATTAGGGAATAGGGTGGTTTCACAGTTGGCATTCCACATAGAGTCCATTGATCCACTTTGCGGAACTTCTCCTATTCCTCAGTGACAGCTCAGCTGGGGAATAAGGGAATAATAAATGGTGACTCCTGTGAATAAGAGACCTGACTACATTATTTATGAAGACTCTTACTGTGTAGAGAAGAGAACAGCAGAGAGCGCAGTGAAACGTTAGTTGTCCTATAAACATAACATACTGTAAGCTTAATCTTTGTTTCATTTATTAAATAGGCAGCTGTTATATATATATATGACCTACTCTGCTCCATGTGTACACTAGTCCAGAAGTATATATATATGTCTGCTTGCACCTGTGTTATTATAACGCACCATGTATACAGGGGAACAGCTATGAACAATGAGTGGCTGGAATGAGAAGTATGACGGAGGCTGGCACAAAGCCCATTAGAAGTGAAGAGTTTGATAGCTTTACACATACATAGGCAGAGGCGTAGCCTATTGTCACCAGTTCCTGAGAGTGTGTAACATGTTCTTCATCCTCGTTTCCCTCCCCATTTATGGACTGAAATCACTGCACATGTGCCAGGGCATGTCTATTTACAGTGCACCACCCGGCTGAACGTCTGACACCACGTCCCATGCACAGAAGCATTTACTTTAACAGCAACATAAATGTAAAACTATGAGGTATATATATACAGGGGGGCGGTAGTGAGCTGCAGTCGGCCAGCAGCAGCAGCCAGCAGGAAGCACGCTACCGCAGAGGAGTGAGGAGAACCTGGAGGAAGAACTAGAAGCTGCCTGCTGCGTCAGCGATCAAGACTGCAGGAGACCGTGGACGACAGCAAGCAGCTATTAGATGAGTTATTTGCGCCCCCCCCCGTCCCCGTCCCTCCTGCTGGAGCCCGTACCTTGATGTCAGCCGCAGCCGCTGACAGACCCAAGTGTCACCTGGTCATCAGGCCTGCGCCTGCTTTCACAGCAGCCAGCGTGAAACTGCGGCGGCGGGTGGCGGCCGCCCCTGCCAGCCAGTCAGATGGCCGGGCCAGTCAGTCAGCGTCAATCCCCTCCACTGCCGGGCTGCCCCCCACCCGGTGCGCTGGACATCCTTGTGAATCTCCGGCGGGTGGAGGAGCCACCGCCGCCCGCCCGTCCATCAAGGTAGTCAGTGAGTGTGACACACACACTCCACACAGTCCGAGCTGCCAGCGCCAGTGTGTGTGCATGGCAGGCTGGCAGCAGTAATATTCAGGATTTTTCTATTTTAATTTTAGGATAATCTGCCTTGAGGGGGGGGGGGGGGGGGGCGGTATCACCTAGGGCGCCTAGATGCCTTGCATCTTCCAATACTTTTTCACAAGATATACAGTAAAAAATACAAAATACATAAAAAAATACATACCTAAATTTGGATATCAAGGTTTTTAACAATGAAGGTATTCCATATACCGAGCATTAATGAATAAATATATTCCAATTCTGAAAGAATATATGTATACATACAATAAAAATAAATTCATTCAACATGATTTAACAATGAGAAGAAAACTGAAGAGGAGATGAGCAAGCAATCACAAAGACACAGGAAGGATTAGCACCTACCCCTATATATATATAGTAAGGACGTGGGTGTCGGCACTGCACTCTTAGCAGCTGTTCGGTCCTGGGTGCCTTCCTGGAAATGATAACATAGGTATTCTGGGGGGGGGGATGGCGGCACTCACAGCTTAAAAGATCACTCAAGAGACAATGTAGTCTTAACGTTTTATTCACGAATTTTCATCAGAAGTACATGTAAATACTAGTACAATAAGGTAAATGAGAGTAAGAAGGGAGGTGTTTTGTTCATAGAAAAACCACACAAGGACATTTGTGCTTTTATGGCCAACTACACCAGTGTTTTTCCACGTTTTTTTTTTTTAATTCCATCTTTATTTAATTTATTTCTTTGGAAAATAGCATAAAAAACAGTAGGAACAGGTTTACATTCATGTAGCTTAATGTACATTGGTTGGAACGGCATAGCGGTGTACCTTTACTCTGCTCTGATTGTTCTGTATCGCGCCGTGTCCTTGGTCCTCGTGATCCCATATTTCCATGTATCCATTAACTAGTTCATCCCATTATCTCTTATATATTTAGCCAGATCTGTCACTCATCCCCTGTGTATATAACGTTCCCGCCCAGCGTATAACGTTCTACACACCCCACCCCCTTGACATTACCTCCCCCCCCCCCCAGCCAGGGCTACAGTACATGCCCACCATCCACCATTACTCCACAGCCACCATCCAACATTACTCCCGCACCCCCCCACCTCTGCCAGCAACCCCCCTGGACACCCACGACCCCCCTCCCGCGATTCGCAGCACCCCCCACGATGCCCCTCCCCCCATTCGCGGGACCCCAGCGACCCCCCCTCCCCCCATTCACAGGACCCCCTCGACCCCGCGATTCGCGGGACCTCGGCGATTCGCGGGACCTCTGCGACCCCGCTCCTGCGATTCGCGTGACCCCTGCGACCCCCCCCTCCCGCGATTTGCGCGACCTTACTCCCGCGATTCGCACCCCCCCTCCCGCGATTTGCGCGACCCCCCTCCCGCAATTCGCGCAACCCTGTGACCCACCTTCCGCGATTCGCGGGACCCCCGTGACCCCCCCTCCCACGATTCGCGGCACCCCCGGCAACCCCCCCTCCAGCGATTCATGGCGCCCCTCTCCCGTGATTTGCGGACCCAAGCCCCCTCCCGCGATTCGCACAACCCCCCTCCCGCGATTCGCACGACCCCCCTCCCGCGATTCGCGCGACCCCCGCAACCCCCCTCCCGCGATTCGTACGACCTTGTGACCCCGATCCCCCGCGATTCGCAGGACCCCGCGACCCCCCCTCCCGCGATTCGCGGCACCCCCGGCGAAACCCCTCCAGCGATTCACGGCGCCTCCCCCTCCCGTGATTTGTGGACCCAAGCCCGTGATTCGCGGACCCCCCTACCGCTATTCACGGCACCCCCGTGGACCCCCTCCCGCGATTTGCGGCCCCACGCCACTCCCCCTCACGCGATTCATGGCACCCCCGCGATTCACGGCACCACCGCGCCCCCTCCCTCAAATCGCCGCGCCCCCTCCCGTGATTCGCTGCGCTCCCCTCCCGCCATTTGCAAACCCCCTCCCGCGATTCACCCCCATCCTGCGATTTGCGCCCCCCGTGATTCTTGACCCCCCGCACCACCCTCCCGCCATTCGCCCCCCGGAATTTGCGGACCCCTTCCCGCGATTCACCGCACCCCCCGCACCCCCTCCTGCAATTTGCGGACCCCCTCCCGCGATTCACGGAACCCCACAGCACCTCCGGCGCCCCCTCCCGCAATTCTCGACCCCCGTGACACACCAAGCGATTCACACACCCCTCCCACGATTCAAGGCACCCCCCGCATCCCACTCCTGCGATTCGTTGCCCCCACGACCCCCCCTCCCACAATTCATGACCCCCCTGCGCCCCCTCCCACGATTTGCGAACCCCCGCCCCCCCCCTCCCTTTAATTCACGGCACCACGCGCGCCCCTCCCTCGATTCACGGACCCCCACAACCCCCCCTCCCGCAATTCACTGACCCCAAAACCCCCCTCCCGCAATTTGCGGACCCCCCTTCCAGCGATTCAAGTCCCCCCGCGCCCCCTCCCGCAATTTGCAGACCCCTCCCGCTAATCACAGATCCCCACACCCCCCCCCCCCTCCGCAATTTGCAGACCCCCTTACCCCTTTCCGGCAATTCCCCCCCCCAGCAGACCCCCGCACCTGCATTTCACATACCCCCGTGAGAATGGGGGATCCTGTACCGCCACAAGCAGGTGCCGCCCCTAGGTGGGAAATCCGGCCCTGGCTGCCGCACTGCAGTTACCCCCACTGCCAGAAGTGTCCCCACGGTCCTCTGCACCAGAGCCACAACTTTTATCAATGTCTTGCCCACATACCACTATTATACAGCCTGCTGCTCTCATACACCCCCTTACTCCCTCCCAGTGCGAGGAGACGCTCACCCACTGCCGGGAGCTGCATACTATCCCCCACCCTCCTCCAGTTCTAGGGATGCCCATTGACCATCAATGATTTCAAATCATCGATGGTTTATGGCCGATGTTGAATACTTTTGCCATCGATGTGGAAGGGCCAGATGGTTTCCCTACATCAATGGCAAAGGAGAACCAATCAAGTCTCAAATTTTTTTAAGGTGCCAGGACACGGCCGCCGCCCCCACACCTGGAAGTCCCGCCACTGAGTTCTGATTGACCCATGGCCTATTGAGTCAGTTATATTGGATGACCATCGATAGCTACAACAATCGATGGTTATCCAAGTAATATGTTACTAATATCGATGGCATGGTGCAAAATCGCTATCAATGCCAACCATCGATGGCGTCTGCACCAATGCCCATCCCTACTCTGCAACAGCCAAAAAACCTTTACTACCCCACATGCCCACACACCTCTATCACTGCCCTGCCTCCTGTTCTCCATTCTGATTTCTTTTTATGGCCCACACTGGCACTTTTCTATTTAGAAGCATTAGGGCGGTATGTATTAAAATACATCGCCGCCCTTCGGCGCGATGCCAGCGCATATGTACTAAGATATGCGTCTGGCATCGCGGTTCAGTAACGGAGACCCCCCCGCGATACATATACTGTGGTGTGTGGGGGGTCTCCGTCTCCTCCCTACCGCCTCCTGCTGCCTTCACGCCGGAGACAGCTAAGCAGGCTGTCCCCGGCGCCTCCTCCCCCCTGTAGCCTTAAAGACGTCCGGCTGCGTTGCTAGGGGGAGGAAGGGCTTACCTTCTGGGGTCCAGGAGGACCTGTAAGAAGGTAAGCCCAAGGGAGAAGAGAGGGGGGGGGGGGCGGCGGGTTTGTGGTGGAGGCGGCAAAAAGACACATAGGCTTCTTTGGGTGGCGATACCCTGCCCGGCGATATCGGTGCGGCCGAGTAATAGTACATAGGAAAATGCAGTAAAACGGGGGCTTTACCGCATTTTCCCCTTAGTACATACCCGCCCTTAGTATCTTGCACCTCCAGCAGACAGTTGCTGACCAGTGTTTTGCTTCTTGATGTAAACCTGGTAATGTCAGTTATCTGATCTGATAATGTAGTGATTGACAGGTATGTTTCCCAAAATATTCTACATGGGAGATTTTGCTTATAACTTTGTTCTTAGTAAGTGCGCTAAGGGGTTATAGCCAAGGGTAATTATTCATTTAAATGATAAAAGGTATTTCAAATCAAGAACAAATGATTTGTTCAGAAGTTACAGAAGGGAATCTGCTTGTTTATAGAATTCCCAATAAACCAGAATTCTGAAGTAATTCGCTCATTAATGTCTAATGGCTTTTAGTTCATATTCCCAGTACTGCATGTGATTCTGCAGCAGACGCTGCCAGCTGTTTTTGTGTGCCGTCTTGTCTTCCTGTTGAATCAGTGTCTGAGCTCACTTGGTATTTGTGTCTGCGGCCAATATAGGGAGTGTCACATCCAGAGTCACACAGAGGACTGCACCAATCATGCGAATACTTACCAGGTCTATTTGCATTGGCTTCATGACTCGCTGTGCAGCTGGTGGAATGCGAAGCGGCAAGCATGTGGGATTTGGACGCCTTGGCACATTGGCTCTGATAAACACTATTTAATTGATAAAACACCTGCTGTAGCTGGGATCCGTGCCAGGAGTAAGCGGCGGGTAAATTGCCTGGCAGCAATGGAGCAAAGTCATGCCAAAGTGAATAATGTTTCTGCTTGCGGGTACACCTTAAATCAACAATGCAAATGGTTCTGCGATATCTCACATGCGCCCTTCGATCCCCGACTCCTTGAAAAAGCTGATTGCTAATTTGGGACAATATTACAGGTTAATTTTGCACTAGTAAAATACAATATGTCACGATAAGGTAAACTAGTTTTCCTTACATACAAATGGGACACAGTAACATCCATAATATAAAGCAAGAGAAATGGAGTTATACATAAGTCTATATACAGTATATAGAATATGAACCAATAAAGGGCCTGATTCAGATCTGTTTGCTAGTCTACGTATTCCACTTATCTACTACTCTTTCTGTGATGTCATTGTTCCCTCACATTTCCCCTGAATCTTCCTCCCTCTAGTGTCAGTGCATGTCCTCGTGTTCTGTTGCTCCTCTTCCTGTGAAGAATGTCTCCCACCTGTACCTTGTTATAACCCCTGATATATGTGAAAGTTTCTATCATGTCCCCCCTTTCCCTTCTCTGCTCTAAACTATTCATATTAAGATCTTTTAGTCTTTCCTGGTACGTTTTGTGATGTAGGCCATGCACCATTTTAGTTGCTCTTCTTTGTACAGTCTCTAATGTATTTATATCCTTCAGGAGATATGGCCTCCAGAACTGAACACAGTACTCTAGATGAGGTCGTACCAATGACCTATACAGTGGCATTATTACTTCTTTCTTTCTACTGCTGATACCTCTCCCTATGCAACCAAGCATCTGACTTGCCTTCTTCATTGCTTTGTTACATTGCCTACCTGCCTTTAAGTCCCCTGAAATAGTGACACCTAGATCCCTCTCTTCCTCAGTAGTTTCCATTATAGTGCCATTTATACTATATTTAGACTTTGGATTTTTAAAACCCAAGTGCATGATTTTGCATTTTTTGGGCATTAAACTGTAGTTGCCATGCTCTTGGCCA